>NC_141549.1:73737500-74053928 GCF_021556685.1 Rattus norvegicus | reverse complement strand
TGCTTACAGAGAGGCTGGAAGAAGGCTGTTGGATCTCCATGGGACTATAGTTATTGACAGTTTTGATCCACTATGTGGGTGCTTGGAATGAAATCTGGGTTCTGTGGAAGAGCAGCAAGTGCTCTTAACCGCTGAGCTCTCCAGCCCCCTTTCAGTCCTTTCTATTTCCCAAACCTGATTAACTCTCTGCACTCCATAAAATCCCAGTCCCAGCGAAGAATTTTTGTAACTCTACAAACCCTGTAGCACCTTTTTCCTTCTCTACTGCTACACACAGGAAATTCTTCCCATCCAAAGCCTCTCTCACTACCTTCTTCTTCATTTAGTTTATTTCAAGCTTCCCCAAAGTCCTGTTCAACTGACTAGCTCAAGTGGGAACATCTGGTTTCTTTGGAAAGTCGGTTATCTCAAAGGATGTTTTCCTGAAGCAGACACAGTAGTGAATGGAAGCGTAGCTAGTTTCACAACACTTATTTGGTCTCCGGTCTTCGCTATCTTCACTTTGTGAGAGACGTATGGCAGAGAACTCCTGTCTGCAGTAGTAGGACCACAGATCCAGCCACAGCCCTTGGTGGCAGCATGGCCCAAGGACATCCACATGATCTTTGAAAAGTAACTTGGGTTATGGACACCAACACAGCCCTCAGCTCCTCCTGTAGGACCATAGACATCCACATGAACCTCAGGCCTGGGGCAGCAGACCATGGATACCAAAGTGGCCTCCATGGGCAGCACAGACCACAGAAGTCTTGAAGAGGACCAATCAGAAAGTGGACTGTTCTTCATCGTGGACATCCTGTCATTGCTCAGAACTGGGGTGATCATGGGGCTGAGCAGTCTGGGGGCTGAATGTGCATGAGCTCCAGGCTGCTGTACCCAAGCCTGCTGACCTACTCAGCAAGGACATATCCCCGGCCACCTCAGCCCTCTTTCACATCTGCTCTTACCACAGCTGCATCCTTAGTTCTCCCTCTCTTCCTGTACCCTCACTGCTCTGCTCCTCCATCTTTCCCACCTTTCCATCGCTTATTCACTTCTGGTTCACTGTAGTGGCACGGAAACTGCAGTGTGTCACATAGTATATATTTTTGTCCAAACGGCTTTACATACTAATATTCACTGCAACAAGCTATGGGTCTGGTTCAAGGTTTCTGAAGTACCATAAGTAGTGGACCATTGCTGAGACTTGTCTTGGATAGCCTGCCATTGCCCAGAGTCAGGATGATGTTGCAGCTAGGCAGGGTGTCCTAGGCAGGTTCTGTGAAATCCTGGCAGCCACACACCTCCTGCCCTCCCTGTCTGCCATTCAACACTTGCTGGACTAGACCTTCATACTTGTAGCCTGTGGGCTACACTCCACACTTTGCTCACACTTTGTCCCAGCAGGGGAAGCATCATAGGCTGGATGATCCAGCCTGCAGGTCTAGGGCTGGTTCTACTCAGCACTGACCTGTTTCTATAGGAGCTCCAAGACACCACACATCTCCCTCTCGTGGGGACAGCAGCCCCACAGCTCATTGGGCATAACCTTTGTGCTTGCAGCCTGTGGGCTGAGCAGTGGTAGGGAAAGGTATAGATTCTTCATAACGATGTTTTGCCATTTCTCTTTCCAAGTTCATGTGTCCACTTTTGAAAAGCATCTTCCCATAAGACTTGCCTTTTTTTTCTTAGTTACTCTGGAACTACTGGAGGCTCTGTAGACTCCTTTTCTGCCACTTCATCCTTTGGCACCTCCAGGGATCTTTCAGATTCCTCAGAGCTCTGCTCCTGGGAGGCTGCTATCATCTTTGCTTACTCCTGAATAGATATTTCTTTGGGCTGGGATATAGCTCCAAGGGATATGGTAGAGCATATTCTAGAATCTGTGTTTAATCTCTGATATCACACACAGACACACCCCACCCTCAACCCCCAAGTCACTAAACTTCAAGTGATGCTATTCTAAAAAATATAACAGAAATATCCAACAAAGGCATAAAAAGATGCTATTACCATTCACTATGGAAATACAAAACAAACAAGCACAGTAAGATACTACGTTTATTTACCAGGGAATTCCAGAATTCCATTTCGGGATCCTGATGTTCTCTTGACTTACAGTGGGGTCATATAACCAACCCCCAGTTTCATTAAGCCGAAAACACACTGAACATGCCTAAGCTACTGAACACACAGATTAGCACATTAGGAAGGTTGAGAACCTGTTCAGGTCACCCTGGTGTAGCTGGATGGAAACTGCAGCAGACTGCTGCTGCTACAAAATGCCATGCAGGGCTGTGTCCTTCCCCAGACTTCCTTATCTCTCTGCAGTCTCACTTAGGCTGGCCTTGAACTCCTGAGCCTTTTATCTCTACTTCCTGAGTGCTGTGATCACAGACCTGCAGCACCCCGACAAACAGGTCTTATGTTCCTTCTCCCTTGGTCTCTTACAGCATTTTTACACCTCTCTATCTCCCTTTCCTCACCTCCGTCTCAGTCTTCTAGGTGGCCTTATTTAATGTCTCCATGAACGCTGTTACTTCATATGGTCCTGCATTTCCCCTTTGATGAGAGTTTTACAACTGTGAATTCTTGTTTAATCCTTTCCTCTCTGAGACTCTGAGAGGGAGACACACATTTTATCCGAGAACTCTAACATCTTTTCACAACTGTATCCCTAGTTGCTGCTGTACTTTGGGTTTGAACTAAGAATTTGCTAAATAAATAAAATCAATATGCACATAACAGACACGATGAACTTAAAAACTTAACTAGGATATAGTGTATACACAATAAAAAAATAAAATTATTTTTTTTTTTTTTTTTTTTTTTTCGGAGCTGGGGACCGAACCCAGGGCCTTGTGCTTGCTAGGCAAGTGCTCTACCACTGAGCTAAATCCCCAACCCCTTATTTTTTTTTTTTTTTTTTTTTTTTTTTTTTAAAATAAAATTATTTTTAAGGTTGCTAGTTCTCTTGTGTGAACTAGTTTCTCCATTAGTTACAAGCTATAAAGTGCAAAGCTCCAATCAACATACCTCTTGGATGGCTGTCATGACGACATGCTGAACAGACTCCTCCATCATCATAATGGCTTGAATGTACTCTGAAAACAAGAATAACCTGGGATGTCACTGTCCAGGTTAACAGATTGCCAAGAAGCTGAAGGCTAGTGCTTTATAAATTATCACAATCAGTTTTCCGTTTTGAGAATCCCCTTCTCATGGCTTCTCTGCCCCAAATATGTGCCATAGGTAGGCAAAGACTGAAAACCAAATTTTAACTTTGTTCCAAAGTCTTGTCTGACATTTATTCATTTGCTTGAATCTGGATCTTGTTAGCTCCCCCCAATGCACTTTGAATCCTAAATCAGCCTTGAACTTGTGACCTTCCTGTCTTAACCCTTCAGGGTGTCCTCTGAGTTACTACCACACTTGGCTCTGCTCACTGTCTGCTGTTAACGCTGAGGTATAGGTGAAGGTCGGGGAACACAGCTTCAGCACCCGTACATACCAGACTGAATCAGTGAAATAGTGAGACCCAAAAATAACGGCAAAAAGAACCTCATCACTTTTCAGCACTCTAAAGCTATCCTTTAGATGCTTCTTGGTTACAGGGTAAAAATATTCTGGTTTTATCCTTACATGATCAAAGCACTAAGTTGTATAAATTCTTACCTTAATTTTGTTTACTATATAGAACATAAATAACTAAAATGAATTTAAGATACACACTGAACCTGTAATCGAATAACTATATAGTTCCGGGCTTTAAAATACTGTCCTACATCGCTACATGGGAAGCAGAAAGCCCACCAGCTTCATGCTCACCACTCCCAAGCTAGGAGGGTCTCAGCCAAGAGTAAAGTCAGATTGGAAGCAGTGTCTGTTTCCTCTGACAAGGCCCTGCTATAGTTTTCATCTTTTCCAAACACAACAATTGATGACAGAAGTGACTTAATGGCAGGTACCTGTAGTGTTGTACTTATGAATGTATATGCATTGTCATTAGATTCATCTACTGGATTCTTCTGCCCAGCAGATAACATGGGTGTGTGTGTGTGTGTTGTTTTAAATATTTTAACGCCACCATTGTGATATTATGACATCAAAAACAAGAGCCAGCACATCTAGGATGATTGACAAGTCCTCAAAATTAAAGCGTATGAATGAGCATGGAAGAGAAGAAGCAGTGGCGTTGCTATGGGGAGGGAGGCTTATGGCAACTACTAGAAATGAAGGAGGTAACAGCAAAAGAGGTCAGGACATTAGTAGGTACGAGAGGGGAAGCGTTAGTTAAGAAGCGGTGTTGCCACGTCAAGGCCCTTCCCCGCGAACACCGTAAAGTACTAAAGGAGAAAATGGTGATGACAGCTAAATTAACGTGTACTACTTTCAAACCGTAAAGTTAAAAATTCAATTATGTGGGATTATTTGGTACACACCCATGAAGCAATGCTGGAGAATGAACCACACTACGTTAAGGGAGTTTGCCCTCAATTTTATCTGTTCAAAATGTTTAGTATAGTTTAATATGAAGAATACAAAGCTTAAAGGGTGAAGAAATAATTTTTTTTCTATATCTAGCCCATTCATCACAAGGAAGGTAAATCCCATACTATCTATAAGTCTCAGCCTTCTAATCTATAACAGGTATTTTTTGTTCTGTTACTGCTTAATAGAATAGTAGACTGAAGGCAGACACCATGGTGTTGCCTGATAGGATGGTGAGATGGCCAGTGAGTAAAGGTGCTTCCCAACAAGCCCGATGACTGGATTTTGATCCCAGGATCCTCTGACTTCCCGAGTTGTCCACTGAGATCTCCACATGCACTTTGCAGCATGTGTTGTGGCCCCCGCCCCCTGCCCCTGCCAAAAACCCTACAGTCTTCCCTCACTTCTGCTAGCAAACCCAGAACACAAGGGTTAGCAATGTTATTGTCAGTGTGCCTTCTACTATTAATCTCTGCCTTTTAAATCTTACCCCTACTTTATTTGCCCCAATTAGAGGTCAGCAAAGACAAATGAATGCACAATTAGGCTCTCACCAATTGCTTTTAACTTCTTCCAACTTAGAAGAATGGCTGAACAGAGAGCAAATGTAAAACACAGTTTCACTTAGTCTTTACAGTGAAGACACTTTGGGGATAAGGACAAAGGCAGAGCATACCTCATCCACAGGTAGGTAGGTAGGAAGCACTGAAGCACTTCAGAGCCTCCTAATCTATCGACCCATAGTGCACATTCACAGCGACAGTTAATGATTAACAATTTAGAAACTTGATTACATGATTCTTAACTCTACTGTATTCCTGAAACCAGATGATACCCCAAATGTGGGTAAATGAGAGATTAAAAAGCCTGTTCAACTGGAAGCTTCCTTCTTCTTTACCAGCTAGCATTTATAATGCTGGAATGTGCTGTACAGTGCACTATGGGATATTAGTCACCAACTGTTTACCCAGCTGTGAACTCTGCTAAAAGTATCAGCTTGCTAGACAAGATGTGACCACAGTGCAGTAGTGGCCAGAGTGTTACTGGAGTAATCAATCACTTTCTACCTGGATTTTAGACCTGCTCCACAGGAAAAAATCATACTTGGTATTATAAATCTGGTCAAAAGGGAGGTCATCTAGTCCTTGGATGGAGGGACTTTACTACTGTTGTTTTGTTATGTAGTCTTCTAAATCTTCATCCTTATACATATAGATTAGTGCTGTTCTCATTCTTGGTCACAACAGTTTCTGTTTTCAGTGGGCAATGATTAACACAGAGACTCATAACTGGTGACTGATGAGTGAGTGCTCAGTCCTAAAATGAGGCTGGCATGACCCCTCCAAGGCTCCAGGAACCCTGTGGAAGAGGGGGCAAGAAAGAATGTAAGCACTAGACGGTGGGAAGGGGCGCTGTGATGTGCTCTTTTCTGGACACAGCACAGCTAGCATACCATGAACCAATGATGGCTTTGGGGTGATCGATGTGCCATCATCAGAAAAAAAATTTTTTTAAAGAAATATAGACAGTTTAAGAAAAGTAAAGCAATCTAAAGAGTGGGAGTCAGCTAGTGAGCTGAGGGAAAAGTCCCAAAAGTCTAAACTTATTCAGTATTAGAATATGAAAAAAGTACAAAACCAAATAAATGTAAACTTGTTTTTCATTACGAGATGTGGAAGAAAATAGTGTGAATAGGGGTTGGGGACCTTTGAACTAAAAAATAAAAATAAATAAATAAAAGATAAGAACTGAACTTCAAGTTAAAATAATTGCAGAATACTATTTATAATTTTGAATAGTCTTTCATTTCCTATTCTCTTGCAATACTTCTCTCAATTCTCTCTTTACCAGACTATAACTACAGTTTTGAGGGGATATAACTTGAGTCTTTCTTACTCTGAGTAAGTCTTAACTCACTGTCCTTCCCAGCTTTACTTGAATAACTTCCCTACACCACGTCTAGACTCTCCCACTCCATCCCACCTTTGGAGCACTCACCGTAACTCTGTAATTACTTGTGCTACGGGGTAATGCTGCTTTTCCTCCTCCATTCAAGTCCTATGAAAGCAAGCTTTGTGTCTGTTTTGTCTGGTTCTGTGGCTCTCATCCATAATGTATCAGATTAATAAGTATCTATCACCCAAATGACAGATGGGAATGGCTGTACCTCGTGTAACCCCAGAACTGGGGGCAAAGACAAGCAGATTTCAGGAGTTCACTAGCCACCCATAGCCCAGATAGGGAGTCAAGTTTACAGGCCACAAAGAATGAAGTGGAGGATGGGGAGGATGACAGCCAATGTCCTTTTCTGGCTCTGTGTGCATATGCTGAGAGGCACACACCCATGTGCATGTGCACACATAAATATATGGAAGCACCCCCTCAAAGCAAAAATAATTTATCTACTTTATGTACAGTAAGTCTGAATATATTTTGAAGGGGTGATCCCCATATAAATAAGTCATATTTTACAAAAGAGTTTAAAAAACCTAAAAATTAAAAAAAAATATTACCTCCATATCAAAGCTGGTCTTCAAGTAACTTCAACAATGCCACAAATATGTGACCTTGGAGTCATAAAAACACTGTACTTTTTCGAATATCTGCACACTTACTAATTTATCTAAGTCTAATTAGAAGTTTTATCAATTTATAGTTGATATGAATAAGTATAGTTGATAGAATAAGTATGACTCACCCCATAAATGCCACCTAAGAAGTGACATTTTAAAGTGGAAAAATTCGTTTTCTCCAATGGTCTCACTGGGTATATTAAAGCATACCAAAAGGCAGGCCCCATGCCCAACACTAGATAGCTAATATAAAATGAACTCAATGATATTGGTGTAGACCTCTTGCCTCATTGCTTTTTGGGACAAATTTTTTCGTCTTACTTGGTTTTTTTTCCTGTATGTTATGGCTGTTCATCTTATATCTATGAATTTCAGTTGTGTGTTTCTTGTTTTTATTTTTTTTATTCTTTTTTTTTTTGCTTTTATGGAAAGAAAGAAAGGAGGAGTTGGGTGAAGAGATGAGGAGATGAGAGGAGTTGGGAGAGAAGAAATCATGATCAAAAATATATGAAAAAATTTTTTGATAAAATAAATTGTGGATATGGTAAGTATGGCACATGCCTATATCCCAATACTCAGGATGCAAAGGCAGGCAGATTTCTGTGAGCTTCAGGCTAACATGGCCTACATAGCAAGTTCCAAGTCAGCCAGGGCTCATAGAGAGACCCTGCCCTAAAAAAAAAAAAAATCAAATATCAAAAAACCAAAAACCAATTTGTGGCTCTAAGAACATGCAAAAGATAAATGAAATAGAATTATTGTTTAAAACACTAATAAACATAAAAATCACATTTTCTTGAAATTAAAATGGTTGGAAACACTATTTTGTGTAAGATCATGTGCTGTCTTACTTGTTGTATCACTTAGATCCCTAATGATCTTGTGAGGCAGGTACTAAGTCTACTAAACCTACATTTACAGAGAAACTGCACTACAAAGATAAGATTCACCCAGCAACTATTCATCGTTTGTAAGAGTGCAACTGGATCTGAACATTGGCTGACTGGGCACTGCAGCCTGTGCTCTTATTCTAAAGCACAGAAATATTTTCTAAGCTATCATCATATAAACTACATTAATAAGTATTTTAATAATAACCATAAGGTTCAGCACAGCCAAGGTAGTTAACATGCATTAGAAAGAGTATCCTCAGGGTGGGGTACAGCACAATTCAATAGAACAGTGCATGCTTACTATGACCATGGCACCAGGTTCCACAGCATGTAAAACAGGAACATAACACAATATAAAAACTGCTCAGTTATACAGTCTTACAGAAAGGGAAGGAATTTGACCATAATCAAAATTAGACTACCTTTTAGAACTCATTTAAATCTGAAGGTAAATTACCAGCAAAACTATAGATGATGGGGAAGATGGGTAGCCATGGAAAGATGCTACTTATCCTGGGGCTTTATGTATGAAGTACACAACATATATCACAGTCATTAGTTACCTTGCTTCTGTTCACAGTTCACAGCACAGCCTAGAATGAGCTGGAGCATCCTCCCGAGCTCTGCTGCATCCGAATGCTCCCCAATAAGGTTCACATCAGGAAGGGTAAAATCATTAATCTGCTGCCCTAAAATCTGAATGGAGACAAGCAGATTATAATCACAGTCATGTTTATAGAGCTAAATAAAATATTTAATAGAGATCAATTAGCTATCACCAAGAACTCAGTATCAAGGCCAGAGATGTTCTATCAACCTCACTCCCAATTTCTAATCTCTCACACATCTAAGTTACAACTATCACATATCACGGCCACTTAGTCCCTAATCTGGTATGTGGTATATACACTGAACAAAAATCCGTGTACTATCGATCCTTCTGCTTGCTGTTCTAAGAAAGCTTGGATGCTTGGTCTCTGATGAATTACAACCAGAACAGTCTAAACTAAAGGACATCCAAACAGCTGGGATCAAAGAGGAATTCACACTAGCAACATAATCTTCTCCCTTGCTACCTTCACTTTGTCTCTAAAGGCAAAGGACATAATCAATAAGACAATTCGACATCCTACAGATGGGGAAAAAAATCTTCACTAACCCCACATCTGATAGAGGGCTAATATCCAAAATACATAAAGAACTCAAGAAGCTTACCACCAAAAAACAAAAACAAAAACAAAACAAAAAAACAAACAAACAACCCAATCAAAAAATGGGGTATAGAACTACACCGAGAGTTCACAATAGAGGAATCTCAAATGGCTGAGAAGCACCTAAAGAAATGTTCAAAGTCCTTAGTGATCAGAGAAATGCAAATCAAAACGACCTTGAGATTCCCTTATACCAGTCAGAATGGCTAAGATCAAAACCTCGGATGACAAGACATGGATGTGGAGAAAGAGCAACACTCCTCCACTGCTGGTAGGATTGCAAACTGGTACAACCACTTTGGAAATCAGAAATACCACTTTTGGGAATATACCCAAAAGATGCCCCACCATGCCACAGAAGCATGTGTTCTTCTATGTTCATAGCGGCCTTATTTGTGATAGCCAGAAGCTGGAAACAACCCAGATGTCCCATGACAGAATGGATAAGAGAAATACTACTCAGCTATTAAAAACGAGGACATTCTGAGTTTTGCAGGCAAATGGATGGAACTAGAAAATGTCATCCTGAGTGAGGTAACTCAGACCCAAAAGGACATGCATGGTATGTTCTCACTAATAAGTGGATATTAGCCCCCCCCCAAAAAAAAAGGACAGAATAGCCAAGATACAGTCCCCAGAACTCAAAAAGGTCAACAAGCTGAAGGGCCCAAGTGAAGATGCCTCGGTTCCAACTGGGAGGGAGAAGAAACCAACCACAAGCGGGGAGGGAGCAAGGGACAGGGGAGGGAAACAGGATGGGGGTGGGTGGAGAAGGGAACATGATCTGGTATTGGGTGGGGGAAAAGGACTAAGGCCCGGAGAGCCAGCAGAAAGAATGGAAACAGGAGGACCTCAGGAGGTTGGGAGGACCCTCTAGAATGTACCAGAGAACTGGGAAGTGAGAGACTCTCAGGACTCAAAGGAGAAGACCCTAGATGAAATGCCCTACAGTGGGGAGAGAGAACTTGTAGAGCCCACCTCCAGCAGAAAGACAGGGCATCAAGTGAGGGATGGGATTGGTATCCCACAGCCAAAGCTATGATCTGTCTGAAAGAAATGCAGGGATGGAAATGGAGAAGAGCCTGAGGAAAAGAAGGTCCAGCTACAGGCCCAAAGTGGGTTCCAGCTCAAGGGGAGGCCCTAAGACCTGACACCATTACTGAAGCTATGGGGCATTCACAAAAAGGGACCTACCATGACTGCTCTCCAAAAGACCCAAAAAGCAGCTGAAAGAGTCAGAGGCAGAGGCAGATATGTGCACCCAACCAACGAACAGAAGCTGCTGACCCTGCTGGTTGAATTAGGGAAAAGCTGGAGGAAGCTAAGGAGGAGGGTGACCCTGAAGGAGGACCAGCAGTCTCAATTAACCTGGACCCCTGGATCACCAACCAGGCAGCATACACCAGATGAGACCTCCAACATATATACAGCCGAGGACTCCTGGGTCTGGTTTTAGTCAGAGAAGATACACCTGACCCTCAAGAGACTGGAGGCCCCAGGGAGGTCTGGTGGGGAGGAGGTTTTGGATGTAGAACCCTGCTGGGGTGGAGGTGTGGACTGAGAAGGGGATAAAGTCTGGAGTGTTAAAAAAAAAAAAGATGTTAGTAAAATACTCTTAACAGGGAAAAGAATGGAATATTTTTTAATGGAGACGTTGTTAGTAAGATACTCTTTTTTTTTTTTTTTTTTGGTTCTTTTTTTCGGAGCTGGGGACCGAACCCAGGGCCTTGCGCTTCCTAGGCAAGCGCTCTACCACTGAGCTAAATCCCCAACCCCAGTAAGATACTCTTAATAGGAAAGAGAATGGCATGCCCTTTAATGGAGATGTTGTTAGTAAGATAGATACTCTTAGCAGGAAAGAGAATGGTTTAATGCAGATTGTGGGTCCAAATGAAGTCACATGTAAACAGTGCAAAGCTCTGTTGGATAGCCTGCCGGTGAGAGTTGGGGAGGGCTGGGGATGTAGAGCAGCGGGTAGGACACCTTCCATCCTTTCCTCAGCACTCTATCAAACCACGCACGGCAGCATATGCTATAATTCCAGACAACCACAAGTTCAAGGTTACTCTTGGATAAACAGACATACACCATCAACCCACAGTACATCTAATTCCTTCTTTGTATAGGTAAATCAATCTCCAGAAGTAATTAAATCAGGAAAAAAGAAACCATTACACAGTTCATGATAGAGACCTCAAAAATTGTACTTTTTGTCCTTCAGTCAAGTATGTACTTGGTTCTGTCCTGACCAGAGGCCAGAAACACTAAACGTAATGAGCACAGCTGCCTGGAAACTATGTGTGATCTGAAATGAATACCTGTGGGTGGGACAACTGAACCAACAAGCTCACCTCCCATGTTTCAACCCAGTAAAGCTTTATTAACCCCTAAACGAGGACGTCAGTGGCAACCCTTTCTTGCTTCTTTTCTTTTAAGCTACTTTCTATAATAAGCTCCTATCAAAATTTTACCCTTCTGTTGTTTGTGAAATTCATCTTTGAGCTTACAACACAAAAGACACAGAAGTCACTAACCTGCAGTAGCTTTGGTGGCCAGAAACCCCTAGTAATGTCGAATGAGTCAAAAAGGACTGTCATATTTAAAGACCTTCTCTTAAATTAAATTAATTAAATTAATATTTAATCAAATTATCAAACACAGATTTTAAATTAATTATTAAATATTTAAATCAACCAGTAAATATTTAATTAATATTAAATATATACTTAAAATTATATTCTTAAAAATTGCAATAGAGATGTCTACTGGAAAAAAAACTGAACAGAGGGGGTAGAAAATGAATAAAATAAAGATGAGCTCCTAGAAATAAGAAATATAATAGGACTGAAAGCTTCAGTGGACACACATGAAAGGTATGCAGTTATCTCGAGGAGTAGAGCAAAAACAAGCAGTAAAAAGAAAAATTGGGTAATTAAAGGACCAATCCAGGAGGCTTAAAGGTTCAGTGGAAGGTCTACAGAACAAACAGAAAAAATTAGGTAGAAAAAATTTTTCCTAAAAATAAAACTAGTAGGTATTCAGTTTTTAAGAATTTGCTGGGGGTTGGGGATTTAGCTCAGTGGTAGAGCGCTTGCCTAGCAAGTGCCAAGGCCCTGGGTTCGGTCCCCAGCTCCGAAAAAAAAAAAAAAAAAAAAGAATTTGCTAAGTACCAAACATAATAAAACAAAATCCAAGATCAAAATGCATCTTGCATCAGAGCACATTATCATGACCCTTTAGAGATAAATAAATCCTCAATAAAGAAACTGCGGATGGAACCACAATCCACAAGAGAAGCCTCAACAGCAAACGCAGAGGAAGCTGGTGAGCGCTGCTGCAATGGCCTCCGGACACTGGCTTCAGCCAACCTGACTCAAGCAACAAAGAAACGTCAAGGCCTAAACTTTGCATGTCCTTTTCTGAAGATGGCTGAAGATGGTGTTATTAGAATGTGCTCACCAGTAGAGAAGTAAATGAGAAGCTGGACATGGTGAGCGGCACTCAGGAGGCAGACACAGGTGGATCTCTGTGAGTTTGAGGCCAGCCTGGTCTATACAGTGTATGAGATCTTATTTTAAATACAAAAAAGTAAACAGAAGAGAGAAACTCGAGTATATAAGGCTAAGTAGAGAGAGTGTGATGGACAGAGATGGAGGGCGTCTCAGAGGAGCGTGAAGGGTGACGACAGAACACAGCTCCTTCACCATTCCCATTGACTCTACTTCAGACTGAGAAGCCTTAAGCTTTGCTGTAGGACTCAGTACAACAGGTGCTAACGGAGAACCCTTTGGAAATACTTAAAAATACAGGATATGGTTATGTTACTTTTCTAGAGCTTGAAAAACACTGAATTTGAAAATGAGCCTCAACTAAACAATTTGAGTGATACTTTACTGAAGAAACATAATTTTTAATTTACAAAATAAGTGAATACGATGCTCAGGACAAATTGACTACTTCTGGTAATTCTAGAAGATCTAGTAAATCCTGCTTCTTGGTACCTTATAAATACCTTCTGACTGAACAACAAACAAAAGAAAGCCACTCAGCAGTTACAGTCTTCTGCACGTTTGCTCAAGATGTTTAATACTTACCCCAAGTATTCTTTTACATATTTTAAGTAATCTTGAAAATTAGTACTGATTTTTAAGTTATGTGAGATAATTACAAAATTAAGTGGGATTGAATAACGAGTATGTCAGGTTTGGTCCCAACCTCATTTGATGACTAATAATAGGACTGAGACAACCAAATAAATATATATAAACAAGAATGCAGACTGCTCCTTAATGTAAGCATAAATCATGCAAGCTGGGGCTGGAAGTCTAGGCCTATAATCCCAGCTACTTGAGAGACTGATGCACAAGCGTACCAAGTTCAAAGCCTGCCTGGGCTAAATTTTAAGGCAAATTAATGAAGCCCTTCTCATCGAAGAAAAAACTGATGGTTAGGGGCCTAGCTCAACGTGAGAACATTTACCTAACAGACTGCACAAATAACCCAAAGAAACAAGGAAGAGCTAAGAAGGAAATCAGTGCAATCTGCTTTCTTTCTTATAATCACCTTGGCTTGACAGAAGTACAGAACAGTGAAAGTAAAATTCTTCACCAGTTACTATGTTAGCAGTTAGCAACTGGTAATGGGCGGTAGCAGCAGAACTGGAGAAAGCTCTTTTTGGAAGGTCTAGCAGATTTTGTTGATGATATTAAAAGACATCCAGCACTCAGGAGGTGGAAGCAGGAAGATCAGAAGTTCAAGGTCACCCTCAGTTTGAGGCCAGCCTCTTCTACATAAAACTCTCTCAAAAATATATAAATAGGAAAACCAAACCAAACCAAAAAACAAAACAAAACAAAACAAAACAAAACAAAAACCCCACAAAAACACCATTGGACAGGACATGGTAGCCAATGCCTAGGAAACTGGTATGAGAAGTGGAGGCAGGAGGACTGTCTTTGAGTGTACTGAGTGATTGCCCTCTGAGCCAAAAACAGCCATCTTGGAGCATTTGGCTAGACTCCCTCACAAAGACCATCCAGGTGAACTGTTGATGATTTATACCCCCACAGAGGGGTAAGAGAGCACCAGAGTCTCACCTGAGTGCCCAGGTGCTCCCTACCACCTATTGTATGCAGCTCTGCCTTAACTGCACATGACCTGGGGGTGGGGGTAGGGTAATATATACAGGCCAGGGAAGACTAGATCTATCTATGTGGCTACGGGAAGCCCTCATCTGTGCTGGGTAAAGGTTTTTCAGGTGTGGCCTTGTTTTTAGCAGTGGGGAGAGAACCACACACATCCCTTTAGTAATCCCCTATCTATGCTCTGTAAGGAAGCCCAATAAACTCATTGGTTCCTGAAGAATGAACTTTGGTAGAATTATGCCTCTGTCTGTCACTGAGACTTTAATAGAAAGGGTAGATGTTGCTTATATCTTTCCCTGGAAAGATTTTTAGTAACATTGTACTACAAAATGAGTTTCTGGCCAGCCTGTACTACAGAGCAAGCCCCTGTACAAAAAACCAAAGAAAGGAGTATAGCGTGATACCAAGGTTTGAAACTTGGATTCTAGGTTGGATGTGACAGAACAATAGTTCTCAACCTTCCTAATGTTGTAACCCATTTAATCATTTAATTCATATGTTGTGGTACCCCTCAACCATAAAATTATTTTGTTTGCTACTGTAACTTTGCTACTATTATGAATCATAATGTAAACACCTGATAGCCAGGATGTCTGATATGCGACCCCTAAAGGGGTCGTGACCCACAGGCTGAGAACCACTGTGACAGCGTCACTTACTAAATGGACATGATAGATGCTACAGATATAAATGTGGGTTTAAATGTAAGCAAGCTTGCAGGGAAAAATGCAAAGAAAGTAGCGCATGTTTCTAGGCAGTACTCTGTCCTTGGGGCATCTGTGGTCATGAGACCAATAGCTCTGGTGTGAGTTGTGTCCTCACAATGCCTGTGTTCTCACATGGACTCAGCGGAGGAGGTGAGTTCACTGGGGCCCAGAGCTTGCCAATGAATAAAGCACAAGCAGTAAGGCCAATCGCAATAGTCAATCACTAACCCACCTTTTCAAGTACAGGATGGAATTCAACACATTTTAATAATTATTCACAAATTACTCGTATCAAAGGAAAGTTCCCGATCTGTTCAACATCTAAGAAATGACTTGTTATCTGAATCCATATCCACAAAGCAACACAAGGGAAGATAAGTTATTAATTTTGAAATGTTTTTTCTTAAACTTGAAACTATAAATTGAAACTGTTCTATAATATTTCCAAATAGAAGGAGAAAAAAAATCTTACCTCATGATTATAATCCAAGATGCCTTTTAAAATTTTCTTTAAGTTGCTAATCTGTTTAGAGAGAGAAAAAAGTGGGTAAAAGGCATGCACAGATCTCAGTACTGATTAACACTAAAACTCAGGTGAATCTTAGAGTAAGTACAAGCTGGCATCCCGACCTCTCTGAAGTCTCAAGTGGGCTGACTCCAAAGCCTTCTGAACAGTGGCTGGCACTTTAAAACGTGTGCACTTGGGAGGCTCTCGGATCTAAGATCTGAGAGTATGGATATTCAACTGGTCGGTCACATTTACGCAACTCTTCTAAACCAGCCAACCAACAAACCAGCCAACCGACCGACCGACCGACCAACCAACAAACCCACCCTAAATTGCCCCAAAAACCTCTTCTAAAATTTGAAACACTTCTGGCCAAATTCACATAATGAATATTTAAACTGTATAAAAAATAAAACTTAGTAGGATAGTTGAAATTTAAAGTAACAACATCAGAAAAAGACTGTTGCTTAGCAACAACACCATGGGAAAATGAACAACATATAACAGATTAGTCAGACTTTTGATAAGTAAAGGAAATAAAATATATTATTTTTAAAGACTTAAATCTGTGCTCTTTTCTCTAATTTAAGAGTATTAAACAAAACTATTGCCAAAATACTCTTAGCAATCTTAAACCTAGGTCTTATGGAAGAGCAGCCAGTGCTCTTAACTGCTGAGCCAATTCTCCAGGTCCTTGTTGTCTTATTCCAGGAAACACATCTCCAAATTCCTCCACTGTCAAGAAAAGGCTGTTGTTTAGCTGAATATCAAACTAAGTAAATAATTATGACCATAGGTTAAAAAACATATTACTATTGTATACTGAAATACTAAAACAGGCTAATACCAAGCACTGCAGAAACGCTAGTACTTTAAGGAGAACCACAGATGAGAAGAGGAGGAAGCAATCCACAGTGAGTGAGGGCAGACTCACACTCTTAAGTTCACTGGCCACTGTGTCTAGGTGAAACGACAGATAGATTCACTGCATTATTTAATAAAAAGCTCTTTAGTTTCTCTTCTGCTTTTGGCCAGATTTTCATTGGAGTACATGAGCCATATTCTGCTGATCATTCTTTCAATCTGGCTGAAGCTGTTCAATGTCAGTACAGACCACCTCTGCCTTATTTATGAAATACTTGGGCTCGGATGTGTTTTAGGATCGATGATGCTCAACTTGTAGCTGGATACACCCGAGAACAACAGACAATGCAGCCCGAGGTTGTCAAATGAAAGGAGCTCAAATATTTAGTTAGAACCTTTTGTTTAAAACATTTTTAAGGATTATTTTATTTTCTGTGTATGAGTGTTTTGCCTTCATGTACGTATGTGACCTATGTGTGTGTTGGTGTTCTCCAAAGTCAGAAGATATCATATTGTCGGAAGTGGAGTTACAGGTGGTTTTTGAGCCACCACATGGATTGCTGACCAGGTCCTTGCAAGAGCAACAAGTGTTCTAACTGCTGAGCAATCTTTCCAGACCCTGAAACATTTATTTTTAAGAGAAAAATAAAGCAAAAGTTGTTTATTTAGTAAAAACAACAAAACAAGCTTGGTGTGCTTGCTTATGTCTGTTCTCCAAGTACTAAGAAAAGATGGCAGAAAACTGTGAATTCAAGGCAGGTCTAGGCTATACAGAAAAAAAGAACCAATATCACAAATGAAATTAACAAATTAAAATGTGTATTTCAAGAAAATTTTTGATTTGAAAAATTCATCATTTATTTCCGTTGTTGATCTTGTAAGCTGTTTATTTTTCATACTTCTAACATCTGAAAGTGGACCACCTTCAAACTGCTATGTTCATGTAAAATAGTGGTTTCCCCCCATTGCAAAATTCTATATTATCTTACTTTGATCAACGGCACCACAAAATTGGAGAAGCAATCCATAGAAGCTTATAGTTCTTGCCTATAGAAAGCAAATTGTAGGGCTGGAGAGATGGCTCAGCAGTTAAGAGCACCCAATTACTCTTACAGAGGTCCTGAGTTCAATTCCCAGCAACCACATGGTGGCTCACAACCATCTGTAAAGAGATCCGATGCCCTCTTCTGGTGTGTCTGAAGACAGCTACAGTGTACTCATATATAATAAATGAATAAATAAAAAAAACCCCAAAAAACAAAGAAAGTAAATTCTAGAGCTCCAGTGTGGACACAGGCTCCCTGATTCCAACAGTCAGCCCCTTGTTGGGCTTTACTGACTCAACAGTATGGTCTATTCTGGCAGGTAGTGTCAAATTATTACTAATCTTCAATTCCAGATTATTTTACTAGAGGATACCTAAATAAGCTTCTAATCTCACTGGAAATATTAGATTTTTAAAAAGTATTTTATACAGCACAAATATTTGAAGATTTAATGGGTGTAAAAACAAAAAGAAATACCTTTAACCTCCAGTTGTCTCCTACTTCAGTCTTGATTCTGTTCAGCCAATTATCATCGAAATATGCAGGATCTCTGTAAGTAAAGAAAAGCTGGATTCAGATCATGTAGCTCTCACGCTTACAAAAACACCCATGCCATCATTTAAGTGAGTCATAAAAACATGGGTATACCACATACCAGCCATTAAATAACTCACGAGACCAGGTGTAACAGTACATTTTCTAAAATTAGTTTGATTAGTTCTGGTAATAAACAACAGTTTATTTGTAGTGCATGTAGAATAAGGTATAAGACAAAACAGGTATATTATTTTAAAAGAACTAAAAAGCAATAATGGCAATATATAGTTAATATATTCTAAAAGTGAGTTATAATTGAATATACTAGAATTGTTGATGGAATAAAACTATCCCAAACTAGTCAAAACCAATGATACACTTTTTAGAAAGAAACACTGTCATGAAAGTCAGAATGAGTTTATCTAGACAAACACAGTCAAACAAGGGTAAGGCCCTAAATATACACATCCTCGGTTTTCCTAGGAAATTCTCCAGCCAACCAACCAACCAACCAACCAACCAACCAACCAACCAACCAACCAACCACACAAACAACCAATCCCACAAACACACAAACAGACAAACAAACACACACACACACACACACACACACACACACACACACACACACACACAAACAAGCCTACTCCCAAACTCTGCATGAGTTTCACTCTAAGTTTTACTTAAGTAAGTCCATATACTTATTAATTCACCTAGAATCTACAACTAATTTAGGACACAACATTGACAGAGCTGCACAAGCATTGGCATCATTTTGTTGTCTGCATCTTCATAGAAAAGGAGCCTTAGGTGATGAAGATGGCTCGGTGGAGAAAGGCGTCTGTTGTACAGCAATAATGGCCCGAGTTTAGATCCCCAGCATCCAACTAAAAGCCAGGAGCAGAGGCGTGTATCTAACCCAAGCACTGAGGGAGCAGAGTGCACAGGGCAAGGGGTTGGGAATGGTGGAGACAGGTGGGTCCCTTGATAGAAACTGCACTCCAGAGTGTGAGTTCCCGTCTCAAACATCAAGGCATGAAAGCTACTGAGGTCAGACACCCAATGTCAGCCTTTGGCATCCACATATTTATACATAGGCAAGAGCACTCACATATACAAGACAAAGAAAAAATAAGATAATAAGCCATGTATTTATTAGCCATCTTTCTCATGTCTTTATTTTCTCTCCCCTGGAAACTGATAATCTAACTTCTTTCTTTGTTTTTTGCCCTGAACATTTTAGTAAACCATATGTGAACAAAATAATAAACTATATATGGCCATTTACATCTGACTTCTCTCTCAGTATGATTTTTAAGGTCTTTCTATAATGCAGCATGTACTGGGGCTTGCCTTCTTTATTGATATACAGCCAAGCACCACATAACATTCCAGCCCAGTGAATGCACAATACTGTATAGCCTACTTTGTGTTTGCACAGATGCATTTCTCCCAAACTATCTCATAACTGACCACATTATATTTATAAATTCATCAGCTGATGAACAATTTGGATTGTTCTTACTTTTGAGCTATTATAATAGTCATTTATCAGTTTCTGACTGGACATGTTCATTTGGGGTAAGATTGCTGGGTCATGTGATTCTGCTGAACATAAGCTTGCCTGTGGTGTTCACTCCTGTAATCTTAGTCTTCTTTCTACTTTAAAAACTTTACTTGTGTGTATGTATGTATGTGTGTGCACATGTATATGTGCAGATGCCCATGGAAGCCAGAAGAGGGAATTGGATCCTTAAGAGCTGGATACACATAGTTTACACAGCCAGACTTGGGTTTTAGAAACCAAAGCCTGGTTCCCCACAAGAACAACAAGCACTGGTTTACTAATGAGCCATCCTGATAGCCCCTCTTTCTCCTTAATTTCTCTTAATTTTATTTTATGTGATAAATATTTGCTTCAATGTATGCAAGTACACCATGTGGATGGATACCTGGTGCCTGGAGAGGACAGAGGAAAGTATTAAATCCACTGGAACTGGAATTACAGATGGTTTTGAGCCATGATGTAGGATTTGGAACTGAGCTTCCAGGGACCTCTGTAAGAGCAACAGATACCCCTAACCCCTAAGCCATCTCCCCAGCCCTTTCTTTTCACTCTCTTAATGGCATATTGTACAGGCAAAGGTGTTTAAGTTGAATGAAGTCTAATTTATCTGTCTTGTACTTATTAATCTAAGACCTCTGCCAACATCACAAAGACTCATTGCTTTCTCTTTTCTTTTTCCTTTTTGTAGTTTTAGATCTTAGACTTGGGTCTCTGCTTCATTTCTATGTAGTAGAAGAGCTAACTTCATTAATTTGCATGTGGATATTCATACTCATCAATTTTGTTTTAAGCTTAATTTAGTGTTTCTAGGCAAGGTTCTCTGTACCAAGAGAAACCAATATAGGTAATCTGACACCAAAAGAAGCAGCGTGTACTTGTACTAAAGAGAGGGCTGGGCCTCGCAGATATTGCTTTCTTCTTGACTGCTTTCTTCTACATTTTTCCCCCATCTATATCATTTTCCCTTTGTGGACCAACCTCTTACTGTTTCTCCCAATACAAAGGTAAAAATGGCTATCGATGTTTTAAGTCCTTACAATTCTAATTAAGACTGGTTGTTATAGCCTTGTCATAATCCCCAGCAAGTTCAAACGGTCTAGCCAAAGTCTATTTTCATCCTTGATCCTATTACATGTGGTTAAAGGAGGGATGGTTGCAAGTAGGACACATCCATCATTGGGGACGGGGGGAGCACTGAGCCTGTCAGAGAGAGGTAAGCTCTCAAAGAAGTGGACTTCCAAGAACTGGGCAGACATGTCCCTCCTGCAAGCACTCTTTTTGCCTCAAATCTCTTAGAAAACAGACAATGCAAAGAAAACAAAGGTGATTTTACTATAATGGCAAAAAATTATTATAAAGATCAATTCAGATATTAAAAATATTAAATTTTATTTTTGAAAGTTAAGTCACCTGAAAGGCACAATTGCTGGCAGTAAAATATCAATCATTCCAATAATGAAGGACCGTGACTTTGCTGCTATGTAGCCGATTGCTCAAAGGCATAGGCACTGAACCAATAAGACTTTTAAAGACACTGTATGGTTTAGACATTAAGTAGTTTCCAAAAAGGTTTGTGTGAAGGCTTGGCCCAGAGGCTGAGGTACTATAAATAGGTAACTACATGATCAGGGTGCTGAGTTCATCATGAATTATGAGGTATTAGGAAGGCTGATTGGAGAATGAGACTAACTTGCTTTCTTCCTGCAAGACTTCTTGACGCAAGTCTTTGAATGGCGTACTTTATGTCTGAGCTGCTCTGTCTTTCTGTTTCCTGACATGCTTGCTCTGACATCAGCAACCTTGATCACCCACATCCTCCCGCAGCCGCAATACCTTTCCTCACCACAGGTTCATAGCAAGAGCAATAGACCATGAACCCAAACCTCTGAAAACGCAAGCCCAACTAAGTTCTTCCCCTTTTATTTTACTTATTTGTGCATTTATTGATTCAGGTTTTCCTTTTTAAGACAGGGTCTCATGTAGCCCAGGAAGGCCTTAAATTTGCTATTTTGAAGCTTGAGGCTGACTTTGGACTTCTGATGCTCCTGTTTCTGCATCCTAAATACTGCAGTTGTTCTGGGATTAAATACCCCACCCCACCACCAGCTGGGGTTAAACCCAAGACCATGTGCATGCCTGGCAAGTACTTTACCACTAAGCTGTATTCTCTCTCAGCCTCTCCTTCTTTAAAATAGCTTCTCTCAGGTACCTGTCACAGCCAGATGACCAATAGAAAGTTATCTTTAAAAATTTAAGACTTGTTAGAGGTAAGAACTATCAGACTTAGAAATGAAGCAGTTTCCCCAAGTTCAATCACAGTTAAGTAGCAGAGTTGAGAAAACAAGCTTTATTTAAAAACAAATAAGCAGAACTCAACATATGATTCTAGCAAACAACACTAAGATTCAGGTTAATCATCTCAGTAAACTAGTGCAAGTGGAAAAAAGAAAACATCATCCGTGGTACCCTCTAGTTAGTTAGACCTTGGCACTCGGTATTCACTGCCATACCGCCTGGTACCTCAAGTCTGCCACAGGAGTTTCCCAATACATCTATGCAAAGTGGTCAGCAAGCATTTAGTAAGGTTCTCATCTACCACTTCAGCAGACCGTACCAACAATAGTCTGACCATCAGGCACAGCGGCACAAAGCTTTAATCGGACCATTTAGGAGATAGAGGCTGGGGTAAAAGGAAAGTGAGTTTGGGGCCAGTCTAGGTTACATAGTAAATTTCAGGTAAATCTGATCCTGTCTCAAAACAGAATATTCATCTGCAACTTTCTTTCCTACTGTTTTTTCCCCAATTCAGTTTGTCCTAGCAATAAACCTTGACTCTATATGTATGTCTCCAGCTGTTTATGTGTTTGTAATTCCAGAGAATTTCTAAATATTTCTAATTAACGGTCTTAGGCTAGAATCGAACAGCATAAAGGCAACTTCCTTATAACTCTTTAAAAGATCATGGCTTTGTATTGATAGGTAAATAACAACTAAATCTTATTAGGAATATTTTCACAAATAACAAATCATTCACCTATGCTCTAACACCTGTTAAAATCCAGCTCCTTAACCAGCAGTACATTTATTTATCTGTACTAACACTTGTAAAGACTCAGATAAAGGAAAAGCACGTTAGCTTTAATCCTTAACATAATTCCAGAATTAAGTTGTTTTCTTATAGTAAACTGCTTTCAACAATAACAACAAAAATAGTAGATTTTATTTGTACTGCTCAAATTTTAAAGTAATGTAACATTCTTTACAAATACTTACTCATTAATATGAGCTCTGACATGAATGTATTTAGATTCTCTTCTTTAAAAAGATGTTTTTTGAGACAGGGTCTCACTATGTAGTCCTGGCTGACCTCCAAATCCCAGAGACCCCTTGCCTCTGCTTAGCCTGGGTAAGACGACATTTTCTTCAGCAAACTTTTAGAGTTTTTTGTTGTTGTTGCTTTTTGTTTTTTAAAAAATCATCAGTGCTAGATAATTTTTTTTAAACAGGCCTGATCTGGTCTGGACTGAGCTTAGTCAGCTAGAACAACCCAAAATCTAGTCATACATCAGTCAAAGTAAGCGATTAAATTTTCCAAGAACTCATGAGAATGAAAGACAATCTCTAATTCTAACTGGCATGATAAGGGAGTTGCCTTCCTTCTGCTTTAACCTTCATATAAGATGTAGCCAGGGACTCCATGTGGCAGAAGAAAAGACTCAAATCCTCCAAGTTGTCCTCTGACCTACACATATATAAAGTGGCATGCTCACAAGCACACAAAAACAAAAACCAAACAAAACAAGAACCAAAAAACTAAACTAAACCAAAACAAATAAGCCAAAAAACCAAAAAACCCTCAAACGTACACAACAAAATAATAAACCATCTAATCAATTAAAAAAAGGCACATTTCAAAGGAAGAAATACAAACAGCTAATAAATATTTTAAGAACTTTCACACACACTTAGGTAACAGAAATAAAAATTTAAAACTCTGGCAATTACCCTCACCCTAGTCAGAATGGTATCCTAAACAACACTCTAGGAGAGGGAATGAATGTCGAAATTTTGCTACAGCTTAGTCCCTCTTGAACACTGGAAACATATGTACTGTAAGAATGAGGGTAATTAAAAAAGTATCCAAACAACTTAATCTCGGATGTGCAAATCACAAAGCAAAAACATGAAAAATTAAAAATGAAAAGTATGACTTCTTTGAAATTTATTAATCTTGTACTAACATTAGAAATGATAGTTCAATATAAGAAAGTTCAGAAAAATCATTCAAAAGTATGATTATAAGTATGTATATAGAAACAAAATGACATAATTGTCCCTTTATTAATTTTATTTATTTATTTATTTATCTATTTATTTATTTATTTATTTTCGGAGCTGGGGACTGAACCCAGGGCCTTGCGCTTGCTAGGCAAGCGCTCTACCACTGAGCTAAATCCCCAACCCTCATTTTATTTTTTAAAATATAATTCTATCTTCCACCTCTTCACCTCCCTCCAATACCTTCTATGTATCTCCCTTTGCTCAATCTTGAATTCATGACCTCTTTTTCTTTAATTGTTATTGCTACACATATGTTATATGTAACATATGCTCCATTTAATGTTACTTGTATGTGAATGATTTCAGGACTGACCACTTGGTATGAAATAACCAAGAAATAACCAATCAGGGGATTTGTCCCTGGGTAGACTATTTCTCTCACTTGCAGCATTCTTTAGTTGGCTGTAGTTCTTTGTCCAGGGATTGGTTGGACACTGTGAGATTTCTCCCTTCCATGCTGGATCTGAACAAAAGAAACACTGCAACACCCATGCACACGCATATCCAGAACACTGGATGAAAACTCAGCAAGTTAAAGAAAAGGCTCTTGGAGAGCCCTACCAACAGAATGGGCAAAAGAAAGGACAGAGAATCAGAATCTGAAGACAAGAGAGAGGTACTATTCAAAAGATGGAGATAATGACAAAGATATATTAATAAGGAAACATAAACAAGACATTTATAATCTATAGGACTGTGAAAAATACTCAACTCATGAATCATGGGCACAAGAGAGAACTGCACACAAAAGATACAAAAACATTTTCAACAAAGTAAAATTCAAAAAGGGGGTAAAGTATTCTTATCTGTAGATTATATGATTCTATATAAAATATACTGAAGATTCTAGGTGAGAACTGATCAGTGAAGTGGCAGACAATAAAATTCACACAAAAATCAGTAGCCTTCCTATGTGTCACAACAAACACGGTGAAGAAAAAGAAACAAATCTCAGAGAACATGGAGGAAAGCAATGCTGTTTTAGAAGACATGGGAGAGGGGCACGAGACAGAAAAGGCTCAGAAGTTTCCAAAAATCTGGTTTCCATGAAAGAAATTTTGTATGGTGGAAAAGCAAAAGAACTCCGGAAGTACCCTTTTTGGAACTCCTCCCTCCTCGGGAGTCTTTCTAACTTGTTTTAAAAAGGTTTGTCCTGGGGCTGGGGATTTAGCTCAGTGGTAGAGCGCTTACCTAGGAAGCGCAAGGCCCTGGGTTCGGTCCCCAGCTCCGGAAAAAAAAAAAAAAAGGTTTGTCCTTTTCAAAACAGGAAGGCACAGAGAATAAAGAAACACAGCAGAGGCAGGAGCTCAACTTGCTTCTGAGCTATGGAGCAGCAGCTTCCTCAGACCCACAGTGCAGACTCACAGCTCATGGACTTAGGAGGAAAAAGACAAGGGTCAAATTTTCCAAAATATAAAATAAAAAAAAAAAGAAATCTTACTGTTGATGATTCTGTCCCCATCAGAATACTAAACAGGCAAATAATCTCCACAAAAGCTTCAAATTGTGGGAAAATAGGAGAATGTAAAAAAAACTTTTTGTGTGTGCTTAGAACAGTTCTGATTTCTTCTGATATGCTGAAGTACCAACTTTTTACATACCTTTGGATGTTATTCCTATACTCAAAGAATTTTTGGAACAACATTACTGTAGATTTCCAATGAATATGAGAAATTATTTCGTTTAGAAAACTATATGCCAAATTAAGTGTCACTGAAGCTTCTTGGTGGAGAAGAGACACAACTTCATAATTAGGTGACATTTAGAAGTAAATCTGAGAACCTTAAATCAATGACAAACCTATAACATAAAAGTTGTAACATCTAGTTTGGGGCATTTTATATTTTCAATGTACTTATTTTTTCTTTTTTTTTAAAATGTATTTATTTATTTTATGTGAGTACACTGTTGCTTTAAAAATGTATTTATGGGGGGCTGGGGATTTAGCTCAGTGGTAGAGCACTTACCTAGGAAGCGCAAGGCCCTGGGTTCGGTCCCCAGCTCCGAAAAAAAAAAAAAAGAACAAAAAAAATGTATTTATGGGGTTGGGGATTTAGCTCAGTGGTAGAGCACTTACCTAGGAAGCGCAAGGCCCTGGGTTCGGTCCCCAGCTCCGAAAAAAAGAACCAATAAATAAATAAATAAATAAATAAATAAATAAATAAATAAATAAATAAATAAAATAAAAATGTATTTATTTATTTTATGTGAGTACACTGTTGCTTTCTTCAGTCAAGCACACCAGAAGAGGGCATCGGATCCCATTAATGATTGTGAGCCACCATGTGGTTGCTGGGAATTGAACTCAGGACCTCTGGAAAAGCAATCAGTGCTCTTAACCACTGAACCATATCTCCAGCCCTTCAATGTACTTATGGCCAATCCCAAAAAGATGCAGGCCATCTTGGATATCCTCAAGACCCAAACCTCTTATCTAGTTCTTTGGTAAATTTCAGAGCAAGACCACAGAAGCAGTTCAACACTGAGGGGGAAAAAGACCCACTTAAATAGATAAGGGATTTGAAAAGACTAGCTCAGCAAAATGCCAAATATACAATCAACAACTCCAAGCCTCAATCCAAATCCAGCATTTCCTGCTGGTTCTTTAAGTATCACACACTCTTTTGTGTGAGGGACATTACTGTTAATCTGCTAAGTACACGGTTTCCACGTTTACTTTTTAGTCCAGATCAGACTGCAAGTGCTGCTACTTGCACACTACAGCACTCATGGGCTTCCCTGCTCTTTGAATCAGTGCAGAATTCAGATTCCATTAGCTAAAGGAATTCTGAACAAAGCAGGGTTCATGAAGGTAAAGATATAGATGAGAGGTGTATAGAGAAGAGGGCATTGACCATAGCAGGCAACACCTATATTCATGTGAATATATGGTGAAGACGTCACACGGTATGGCATGCAGCACATACCTGACGTCCTACAGTGACGGTGCCTGTCTTGGCTGAAGGAAGACAGTGCACAAAGAGCTCTGTTGGAGATCTGAGGGGAACTATGTCCACAGTGCAAGCTTTTGGAGCATAAAATTGATGTGAAAGTTTCTTAATACTGAAACTTAGCGATGTCCTGAAAATGTGCTCCCATAAGGTCCTAAAGAAAATGTGTATTCGTTTTTTACAGTTTTCTAGAACTCTTTTTTCCCCCCTAGAACTCTTTGGCGTGTGCTTTTCCTGAGACTTTGTGAACCTGGATATATTGAAGGGTATTTGTTAATTCTACTTTTTGTAAGCATTGTAAAACAGTAGAGCTAGTAGTAATACTTTGCATTTTTTTCAACTCCACTTACAGGTTTTCTCTCCTATTTCTCAAAATAATAGAATAAAATAATAGAATAATAGAATGAAATAACAGAAAGACAGAATAGTTCATAGGGTTAGTGAGTACAAAAAGGAATGTTACTATAGTAATCCACTGCTATTACCTAATGCTGAGTTTTTGCAAAAAAGCCCAAACCAACCAAACAAAAAACAAAAACAAGAATGTGTACATATAATTAAAATGCTTCAGATTACAGAATTAAAAGCAAACTACTCCTCTGTATTAACTTATGTGATGGGGTGCCATGGAGGACGGAGCTCCTGGAGCTTAGTGTTCTACGCCTTCTCACATAGAACTGCTCTTACTCACTAAAATGACTCTTTGCTTAGGCAGATCTATGAATGATACGGGTTATGCTAAAACCATGCTTTTTTTTTTTTTTTTTTTTTTGGGAAGGGACTTTGTAGGGGTTCTTTCTTAAATTATTCCAGTACAACAGGCATGACATGGAATAATTAAAACTTTGGCCTTTCTTAGGGATAGTTTCTAATCATAAGTGTTCAGTGTGGAAAAATTTAATGTGGTGGTTTGAATAAGACCCCCGTAGGCTCATATATTTGAGTGCTTGGTTCCAGCTGGTGGAAGCGTTTGGGAAGGATTAGGAGGTATGGCGCTGTTGGAGGAGTGTGTCTCTAGATGGCTTTGGGGCTTTGTCACGCCCCAGTCTCTCTCTGCCTCCTACTTGCAGACAAAATTTAAGCTCTCAGATACTGCTCCAAAGCCAGGTGCCTGCCATCACACTCCCCACCACGATGGTCATGAACTCACCCTCTGAAACTGGAGCGAGCCCTCAACTAAATGCTGTCTTTTAAAAGAGCTATGGCCATGGTGTGTCTTCACAGCAACAGAAAAGTAACTAAGACAGTTCTGTGTAAATTATCAGTATTCAAAAGTAACTAAGTTGGTGGGATTGCTCAAAGGGTAAAGATGACTGCTGTGCAAACCTGATGACTTGAACTTGATCTTGGCTTCTAAAACTGTTCTCTGATATTACATGCATACTGTGGTCTGATTGCGCAAGTGAGTGCATGTATTTGTGTGTGTGTGTGTGTGTGTGTGTGTGTGTGTGTGCGTATGTGCGTACGCGCGTGTGTGTTAAATATTAATAAATAAAATAATTAAAAGTATTTTTAAAAGGTAATCTTTTTTTCTGGTGACTTCAACAAGCAACATCTCCAAGACTGCATCTACATAAAGTTATCAGAATGAAAGCTGTCTATTTTAGTGACGTGCAGACCACAAGTAACAACTAATGAGAGGATGCCAGTGCCAATTCAACATAGTAATTAAGAAATCTACATAATTATTCTTTGCCATCCTAACTAAATGACTCATTGGCCAGGAAAACAAACCTCTAAACAGGTGTTTTAGTAAGACCTGAAGTCTCCTTCAGCAGGTATAAAACCCACTCTAGAAAATAGACATATTTTATTTTGTTTAATTTAAATGAAAGTCAACAATACTTTCTTTTGAGGCTGTCTTTACTGAAATCCATGAAAAATAACTTATAATTTGAATAGAAATAGGAAACAACATTCTGATCCTGAATCACTTAGGTAAGTGGGGCAGAGCTAAGCATTCTAGACTTTGTGTTCTGGTGTTGTGTGCCTTGTGAAAACAACAAAATGGACCGTCTCCTTGCTGAACTAGTTCTTAGAATGCCAAACAGCAAACAGTTTCCACTTTGGCAACCATAGGGTAGCATTAAAGATAAGGAAGATGTGGGCGTGTGATGTGTCAAAGAAAACACAGTTTGTTACTACTGTGCTAGAAACTGAAGACACGTAAGACTTTCTGGTTTTGTCTTTAAATGAACCAATGTTAATACAAAGTTGAAAGGTCATGTTTTAAGTATGATCATAGAATATACTCATGCTTAAATTATTACACTAGAAGTGGTTTCTTTTTATGTTATTAAGGTTTAATTTTACTTAAGACAGTTATTTAATACGACCCTTTTCTTAAACACTTTAACAAATGTGGTAGGGCCAGGGAGCTGGCTCAGTGGGTACAAGCATTTGCTGTGGAAGTCTAACAGCCTTAATTCCAGGTGGAAAGAGAGAACAGACTCCCAAAATTGTCCTCTGATTTCCACATATGCACCATGGCACATGGCATATATGTGGCATACAGCACATGTGTACACACACACACACACACACACACACACACACACGCACATGTGTAAAAATTATTAAAAATGTGAGCAATGCATGCAGTTGTTTATTAATATCATAGAAGTATCTTCATTCTGGGGAAATGAACTTATTAGAATAGCAGACTTTGTAATTTAAAGTAAAATTTTGTTGAAAAAATATTAAAAAGAAAAACAGGGCTGGTGAAATGGTTCAACCCTTCAGAGCACTTACTGCCTTATCGGAAGATCAGAGTTTACATCCTAGCATCCACATAAAGTGGATGTGGAGTTAAACCTGTAACTCCAGCTCCAAAGGACCTGAGGCCTGCTTACAGGTTCTTTTGGGACCCACCCATATACACATGGACATGCATGTATAAAATAAACCCCCCCCCAAAAAAAGAAAAATAACAAATGCTGGCCAAGATGTGGACAAACGGCAGCTTACACATTGCTGGTGGGCAAACTATCACAGTCACTGTTAGAATCAGCACACAGGTTTCAAAACACTAAAAATACATCTCCATACGACCATCTGGACTTCCCCAGGGAAGAACTCATCAACACATCACAGAGATACTTCTACATCACTGTTTATTACAACACTACTCAAATAGCTAAGTTATAGATCCAACCTTGGGTAACGAAAATGTGTTATAAATACATTGACTATCCAATAGCAAATGGTCAGCCCTGAAGACATATATACAAGTAACATTAGGTATACAAAGCAAGTTATGTTTATGAATATAGATGTACGTATACATCCATATATGAATGTAACAACAGTAATGAAAAAGAACCCAATTTAATTTGAAAGAGAGTAAGGAGGCATATATGGAAGGGTTTGGAGGGAGGAAAGGGAAGGGAGAAACGATGTCATTATAGTATGATCTCAAAAATGAAAGAAAAAGTTATACTTACAACATCTAACAAAAAGAAAGCGTGGTGTATACATAATGGAATTAGTTTTCAGCATGAAGAATAATGAAGCTATGTCATTAATAGAAAAATAGCTGCAACTGGAGAAAATGGGTTAAATCAACATCAGAAGGACAAATATTTCTGTTTCCTTCCTTTGGTTCCTAATCATGCATATAGAGTATAGAGACACAGCAGTAAAGGTAAAACTGTCTAGGGCATTAGTGGGAGGGAGAATGGTGAGAAATTAGAGGGCAGGAAGGTATAAGGGGTGAACATATAATATACTACTACAAACAAAGAATATACACAATAGAAGCTAAAAAAAAATCAAATGCGAAAGGAACATAAATTCAGATCAGGGCAACATATAAACTGTTCGTTTCTAGGCACTTGAGTGTAGGCCAAGTGTCACAGGTCCTGCTAGGTGTGTAGTGCACACCTTTAGTTTCAGCACTCAGGAAATAGAGGCCAGTGGATCTCCGTGAGTTCAAGGCAAGCCCGGTCCATATAGTGAGTTCCAGGACAGTCAGGACTAAGTACCAAAACCCTGTCTCAAACCAAGTGAAACAAACAGGCAAGAAAATCATAGGTCTGACAGCATAATCAATTCTAATTCTCACTGTCTCAAAAGAATGTCATACTTGGGCTGGAGAGATGGCTCAGTGGTTAAGAGTACTTGCTGCTCTTCCAAAGGTCCTGAGTTCAAATCCTGGCAACCACATGGTGGCTCACAACCATCTGTAAATGAGATCTGATGTACTCTTCTGGTGTGTCTGAAGACAGGTGCAGTGTATTTATATATAAAAAAATAAATAGATCTTTAAAAAAAAAAGAATGCCATACTTAGGGAGCTAGAAGCAGAGCTGTTCAGGTTTCAAATGAACCTTTTTGAGTTTCATTAAATTAAAAACGTGTGCCCATAGCCTGAAAACAGAAGCATGTATGCTAAGTTATGAAGAAAGAAAAAATTAAAGTTTTCAAACACATATTCATATTCTCAATACACATAGAAGTTTCTTTGAAACATTTAGCAACTTCTCACATGTCTGACTCATATAAACTCATGGAAGATAGTAATACAAAGATTTCACTTAAAAATGATACTGATTTTCAATAGAACTACAGAAAAACCCCATGGATCACATATAAATCTTTTAATATCAGCTGACAAGAACTTGGGGCTTCAAAGTATAAATCCATCTAAAAATCCTGTTGAACCCAATTCACCCATAATGCTTTAAATAAATAAAAAATTCCTGGGCCAAGCATGTTGGGGCACATCTCTATTCACAGCCTCAGGAAGCAGAGACAAGACAGAACTCTGTAAACTCAAGGCAATCTGCTCCTCATAGCAAGTTCCAGGCCAGTCAGAGCTCCACAGTGAGACTTTATCTTAAGAAGAAAAGGAAAGAAAAGGAAAGATCCTAAGTCAAAAGTTGATAGTGGACTTTATATTATGTTTTCAAAATATTTAGTTAAAAATAATCAAATACATTGTATATATCTCAAATAAAGATTCATTCTTTTAGTCATGAGCACCTACAAACAACATATTGAATCAGAGAGTTATTGATATGTGACCTCTTTAAAACCGCAAAAAATGGTAATTTCAGTTCAAATAAAAAACAAACAAACAAGCATTTTGTTGTTGTTGTTGTTGTTGCTAGGAGAAAGAGAGAGAAAAAAGAGAGAAAGCCAGTTTCTTGGCTCTTCATAAAACTTAACCAACTTGGACTGTGTGTTTCCAGGGACAGAGATGGTCATAAGCAATAACCAAATACCACATGAGACATTACATAGTTCAGAGGACAATTCAGAGAGTTAAGGGAACAGAGACTATACATACGAAATTGCTATACCACACTGATGGTCAGAGATCTCAGTGTTAAGATTACAATGGTATTCTACAAGACACAGGATTCTCAGTTTGTCTTATAATGACAAAATCTAGTCATCAACCTAAGGTAGCATAACAACCACCATCCTGACTAAACTTGCAACCAGTCTATACTGAGTAAGTAGGCACATGCCATTAAAACCCCATTGCGGTTACTCTTCTCATTTCACAGGCAACCCCAGTTTATGAAAAGTTTGCTGTAGTTTATATCTGAAATGATCTCCAAAGGTGCACGTAGAGTTTTGGCCCCTGCTTGTGACTGCTGAGAGACGGTAGACCCTTTATAAAGAAAGGCCTACTTAAGAGGAAACAAGATTACTGAGGGATCGCCCTTTAAGCAACTTCTTAAGAGCCTCTAAAAATACTGTTTTGCTTCTTCTTCTTTAAAAATTTCCTTTATTTCACCCTATGAATGTCTTGCTTGAATATAAGTATGTGTACCATGTGCATGCCTGGTGCCTGGGAGGCCAGAATCGGGCACTAGATTCCTTGGAACTGGAGTTATCAATGGCTATGGGCCACTATGCAAGAGCTAGGACCCAAACCTGGGCCCTCTGCAGGAGAACAAGTGCTCTTAACCACTAACCCATCTCTACAGCCCCTGATTTGTGGCTTGACTGCTGTGAGGGAAGTTGCTTCCATCGATGCTCCCATCAACGCTGCCTTGTCAGAGGCCCAAGAGCAAACAGCTGAAATATCCCAAACTATAAACCAAAACTAACCTTTCCTTCATATGAATTGTCTCATTATATCAGTGATAAAAAACGAACTCTCACACTAACTTTTTACATCCTTTTCAAAGAAAGGTTTATCCATAAGACCATATACAAAGACAAACAATTTATTCTTACATCTTCTGAAGAACCTGGGACATCACAACCCCATTTGTTAAGTCTTCCACCGTCTGGCATGGTGTATCCACATTAAAGGTCTGGATCTGAAAGAAGAAAAGATCTAATGGTTAACGAACTATATTAAGATTTTTAAGGTTTTTACATTCATTTGATTATCTCATCTTGGGAATTGAAAACAAATTTAAAAGATAATCATAAATTTCTTCACATATAGGTAAAGGAGACATTGGCTGACTTCTCATCATATTACTTACAGATCACAGACAGCCTAAGAAGATGATGATCTTCTTAGAGAGTTTTCAGTGCCTCTACCAGTGACATCTGACTCAAGAATAAAAAGGGACAGTATAGACCAAAGAGGTATTTGTTGGAGAGCAGGATCAATTTCTTATTAATGTGAACTTTTGTGTTGCATCAGTTACTGTAGCAAACATTACTTAAAGAATAATTTCTTTATCATTTTATTATTATTGTATGAGTGCATGTGTGAGTGCAGGTGTTTGTGTCACAGTATGCATGTGGAGGTCAATGTAGGGGCTTCTATCATGTGGGTCCAAGCAACATGAGACTTTATTGACTGAGCCATCCCACCAGGCCAGAAGTAAGTCTTAAGGGCTATGTAATTGGCAATGGAAGATGGAGAGGAGGGATAGAAAGAATTAAGTCTTTGAGATCAACATTACCCACTGAACTTAAAAATTAGAGTCTTTTATTATGCAGAATAAATTCATTACTTAAGTCAAGCCAGGTTGAGATTCCTAGTTCTCAACAGCAAACATATATGGATATAGAATTCATATCATATAATGTCAATATTACGTTGGATACTCAACTCATTTTAATTTCAAATATATAGAGAATCACAGCTAACTCTGTATTAGTTAAGAGAAATTTATGAGATGAAACTAAGCAGGGCTTAGGGACACACACCTGTAATTCTAGCACTTAGAAAGTGAAGGTAAGGCCACCTGAGACCAAAAAAGAAAACAAGTGCAGCTTACAGTGATAACCAGGAGTCCAGCCTGGATTTAAAAGGAAGTAAATCACTGAGATAGACAGATAAAGGCCAACCTGGTACAGAGCTTTTTAGGTGGTAAAGTATTGTGGATTGTATGGACAAAGATCTCAACTGACAAATTTGTTGAAGGGATGAGACAAAGCCTGGTATGGATAGGTGGAAATTATAGGAAGAAATGGAACAGTGAGGGATATAAAATATGTGAAAGACAGAATTAAGAAAGAAGTATTGCTAGGCAAGACTCAATAGGCCACATTGGAATTTATCCTAAGAGTAGCCATAGTTTGTAAGTAAAGGACTTCAAGCAAAAAAGTAACATCTGAACTGTTCAAACCAAACTGGATACACTCTGAAGGAAACACGAGGGAAAGTGTTACAGACTGTGGCAGTCTGTAACACTGACAAGGCTCACCCAGAAAGAATCAATGGAAACAAGACATAACAAGCAAGTGACTGCCTATCTTTTTTATTATTGGGTTAGGGGAAAAAAGCTGCATTAAAGTATATGTTCATTTAAAACGTCTTTTAAATATACACTGCCAAATAAATCATGAAGCAATTTGTTGTTGATAAAAATGGGTCAATATCTACTTCTTTGCACTATACCATCCATAAAAGTCAGAGTCTCATGTAGCTCAGGCTACCCTCCAACTCATTATGTATCAGAGGTCACGGTGACCTTGAGCTCCTGATTCTCCTGACTCTACTCCTAAGTGCTGAGAAAATATCTATTAACAGTACAGTTATAACTTCCTATTTTATATAGGTAAATGTCTTTCAGGTAAGGATGACTACGGTAGCAGAGGCTGAGAGAATTATGTCACAGGCACTTATAGACAGTAGTTTTTAATCAGACAAGGACTTGGGCGCTAAGGAGATCCTAACTTAAATACATGCAGAGTTTGATTTTTAAAAGTTTAGCAAATAAGCCAGGCATATGGTAGCACACACTTTTAGTTCCAGTTACTGAGTAGGCTGAAGCAAGAGGATTCTAAATTCAATTGTAGCCCTGAAATATAGTGAGACTCCATGGGGTGGGGGAAACTAAGAAAATGAATAAAGGGCACAAATGAAACCAGTGGGCATCATCTCAGGCCTCAATTTAAACTTTAGTTTATCTGCAACTACCTCCACACTGGTTAAGTTAAAGAAAAGAAAGCACCTGTTTTCATTTTATAGGTGCTAAATGAATGGCCCATTTAAAAGCAATCTGGTTTTTGTGTGTGTGTATACACACACACACACACACACACACACACACACACACACACACACACACACAGAGAGAGAGAGAGAGAGAGAGAGAGAGAGAGAGAGAGAGAGAACACCAAACAGTGCCAATCACATATCACACCTCACTCATCAGGTATACCACCTCAAAATGATGGGCTTAACGGTTAAGTTCAATGAACAATGCTTGAAACATAATGAATCAATTCCAATCCCTCGTTTACTTCTAATTTACCATATACCCTGGGGTATTTTACCTCATCTCTTTTAATATCTTTTTTCATATAAAGCGTGGGAGGGTATTAATATTAGTGGTTTCTAACCTAGGTGTGCATTCAATCATCTAGGAAGTTTTCGTTTTTTGAGACATATTTCTTTTTTTTTTTTTTTTTTTTTTTTTTTTTGGAGCTGGGGACCGAACCCAGGGCCTTGCGCTTCCTCGGTAAGCGCTCTACCACTGAGCTAAATCCCCAGCCCCGAGACATATTTCTTAATTCCACCAAGTGAATCATACATAATCCCCACATTGTGTTTCAGAAACTAAAATTTCTTAATCAATCAATCAATCAATCAATCAATCTCTGTCTCTCTCTGTCTCTGTCTCTCTGTCTCTGTCTCTCTCTCTCTCTCTCTGTGTGTGTGTGTGTGTGTGTGTGTGTGTGTGTGTGTGTGTGTGTGTGTGTTTTGCTGGGATATTGAACCCAGAGTCTTGAACATACTTAAACTCAATTGCAGACCTATACTCCTATTTCATTTAAAATTCTGACTTTGGGGCTGGGGATTTAGCTCAGTGGTAGAGCGCTTACCTAGGAAGCGCAAGGCCCTGGGTTCGGTCCCCAGCTCCGAAAAAAAGAACCAAAAAAAAAAAAAATTCTGACTTTTTTAATGAGTAGGAATGTTTTGCACAGATTTATGTCTGTGCACTCTGTGCATTCAGTGCTTTTAGAAGCCATCATATCTAGCTAAAGCTATCCTCAACAATAAGAGGACTTCAGGGGGAATCACTATCCCTGAACTCAAGCAGTATTACAGAGCAATAGTGATAAAAACTGCATGGTATTGGTACAGAGACAGACAGATAGACCAATGGAATAGAATTGAAGACCCAGAAATGAACCCACACACCTATGGTCACTTGATTTTTGACAAAGGAGCCAAAACCATCCAATGGAAAAAAGATAGCATTTTCAGCAAATGGTGCTGGTTCAACTGGAGGGCAACATGTAGAAGAATGCAGATCGATCCATGCTTATCACCCTGTACAAAGCTTAAGTCCAAGTGGATCAAGGACCTCCACATCAAACCAGACACACTCAAACTAATAGAAGAAAAACTAGGAAAGCATCTGGAACACATGGGCACTGGAAAAAATTTCCTGAACAAAACACCAATGGCTTATGCTCTAAGATCAAGAATCGACAAATGGGATCTCATAAAACTGCAAAGCTTCTGTAAGGCAAAGGACACTGTGGTTAGGACAAAACGGCAACCAACAGATTGGGAAAAGATCTTTACCAATCCTATAACAGATAGAGGCCTTATATCCAAAATATACAAAGAACTCAAGAAGTTAGACCGCAGGGAAACAAATAACCCTATTAAAAAATGGGGTTCAGAGCTAAACAAAGAATTCACAGCTGAGGAATGCCGAATGGCTGAGAAACACCTAAAGAAATGTTCAACATCTTTAGTCATAAGGGAAATGCAAATCAAAACAACCCTGAGATTTCACCTCACACCAGTGAGAATGGCTAAGATCAAAAACTCAGGTGACAGCAGATGCTGGCGAGGATGTGGAGAAAGAGGAACACTCCTCCATTGTTGGTGGGATTGCAGACTGGTAAAACCATTCTGGAAATCAGTCTGGAGGTTCCTCAGAAAATTGGACATTGAACTGCCTGAGGATCCAGCCATACCTCTCTTGGGCATATACCCAAAAGATGCCTCAACATATAAAAGAGACACGTGCTCCACTATGTTCATCGCAGTCTTATTTATAATAGCCAGAAACTGGAAAGAACCCAGATGCCCTTCAACAGAGGAATGGATACAGAAAATGTGGTACATCTACACAATGGAATATTACTCAGCTATCAAAAACAACGAGTTTATGAAATTCGTAGGCAAATGGTTGGAACTGGAAAATATCATCCTGAGTGAGCTAACCCACTCACAGAAAGACATACATGGTATGCACTCATTGATAAGTGGCTATTAGCCCAAATGCTTGAATTACCCTAGATCCCTAGAACAAACGAAACTCAAGACGGATGATCAAAATGTGAATGCTTCACTCCTTCTTTAAATGAGGAAAAAGAATACCCTTGGCAGGGAAGGGAGAGGCAAAGATTAAAACAGAGACTGAAGGAACACCCATTCAGAGCCTGCCCCACAGGTGGCCCATACATATACAGCCACCCAATTAGACAAGATGGATGAAGCAAAGAAGTGCAGACCGACAGGAGCCGGATGTAGATCGCTCCTGAGAGACACAGCCAGAATACAGCAAATACAGAGGCGAATGCCAGCAGCAAACCACTGAACTGAGAATAGGTCCCCCGTTGAAGGAATCAGAGAAAGAACTGGAAGAGCTTGAAGGTGCTCGAGACCCCAAAAGTACAACAATGTCAAGCAACCAGAGCTTCCAGGGACTAAGCCACTACCTAAAGACTATACATGGACTGACCCTGGACTCTGTCCCCATAGGTAGCAATGAATATCCTAGTAAGAGCACCAGTGGAAGGGGAAGCCCTGGGTCCTGCTAAGACTGAACCCCCAGTGAACTAGACTATGCGGGGAGGGTGGCAATGGGGGGAGGTTTGGGAGGGGAACACCCATAAGGAAGGGGAGGGGGGAGGGTGATGTTTGTCCGGAAACCGGGAAAGGGAATAACACTTGAAATGTATATAAGAAATACTCAAGTTAATAATAAAAAAAAAAAAAAAAAAAGAAGCCATCATATCTTCTAAAACTGGACTTACAGACAGCTGTGAGCTGCAATATAGGTGCTCAGAACTGAACCTGTGTCCTTTGGAAGAGCAGCCAGTACTCTTAACTGCTGAGCAATCTCTCCTGCCTTTTTAAAATTTTCTGCAACAAGAGTCTTGCTAAGCTAGCAAGCCTTGAACTCACTCTGTAGTTTCAACTTTCAATCCTCCTGCCTCAGCTTACTAAGAGTAGCTGAGATTACAGATCTGTCCAAGTAAGTTAATATCTGTTAATCTATTTTAACAAATGCATCAAATAATGTATTTGTACCCAGGCACTAATTTTAGCATCTGGAGACCTCTAAAGTCCTGACAAGGTTAGGTAATGCAAGTTCTTTTCCCTTCTGCGCCAAACTGGGAAGGGAACCCAGGACCTTGTCCATGCAAGGCCAGTGTTCTAGTATTGAGTTACATTCCTACTCAGGATTACAAAATTGCCTCTGGTTAATCAGAAGAAATAACACAATAAAAGCAAATAGTTTCATGTCTATTTTTCTCTATTTATTTAGAGACAGAATTTCATGTATATGAGGATGGCCTGAAGCTCACTATCAAAAACAAGGATGACATAAAACTCCCCAATCCTCCTGCCTCCACCTCCTGACTGGGAGAATTAGAGATTGTAAGTGTGCACCACCACATCTGGTTACACACTGCTAAAACAAGGCTTTGTGCAAGCCAGGCAAGTACTCTTCAAACTGGGGTACGTGCATAGTCCATCGGAAAGAATTTTAAAGAGAGTAATTTAACACTATCTGGTGTGTTGTCTGCTGCATCCCCCACCCTTGCTCTTAGGACTCAGCTAAATTTCCATTCTGAGTTTTAGGAAGGAGCTTCTAAACAATTGTTTTCTGTTTTAGCCCTTCAGGTATATAGGTACGTTAGAGAACTGGAGAACGCTCACCTCTGCTTTCAGAACACATAGATGTCAATTAATAAACTTATCAACTTATCAGGTCTGAGTTGTAACACTTCAGGATAGTAATACAGTAAAACAGAAAAATAACTGCTCTTAACTATGTTAAAGTATAAATTCTGCCTGGAGGGTCACAATCTTTCTTGTAATTTCAAGGAGCTCTGAGAACACATTCTAACTTCTCCCCAGTCCAACAAAAGCACTAGGAGAGTAAATCGTGAGATCACATAGAATCAGCAACTCTAGGGCAGTGGTTCTCTACCAGGAGTGAGTTTGCTCCCTAGGAGAGTCTGGAATAGCAGGGTACTATTATTTGTAAACAGAAGACAGCAATGCTTCTACTCAATACCCTAAAATACACAGAGCAGTGCACCTAACAATTACAAAATTCAGTATAAAATATCAAATAGCAGTAAGCTTAAAACCCTGCTCTAAAGCAATGGTTCTCAAATGTTGTCTTGAGGTTACACATTGCCTAGGAGTATGTCAGAAATGCAAATCTCAGATCCTGTCCCAGACCCAGAAACTCTAGCCACAGGGGTCTAGTAAACTGGTCTGATAAAGGTTCCAGGTGATGTTGATCAATGAGTGTGTATGAGAACTACTATTAGAGCCAGCAACCATCATGCTACTCAGACTTTTCCCAAGTTCTTTAAACCTTTGTACTTCACAAATTTCTTTATTCTCCCATAGAGAATCAAATCTGTTGGTAGAATGGAATTAGGCAAAGGAGGGAGAACGGAATGGGAGGGAGTCTAAATACTAGTTGCATTCCACAGGCTCCCACATACATAGTATGAAAATAAGGACACCTAAGATTGCTGTGTTCCAAGTGAGCCACAACTACGATTCTTTTCCCCTAGTTTTATGTCATCGTCTGATAGCATTCTAGATTATATATATATATATAGTTTTTTTTTTCCCGGAGCTGAGGACTGAACCCAGGACCTTGCGCTTGCTAGGCAAGCACTCTACCACTGAGCTAATTCCCCAACCCCTTAAATATATTTTTAAAACTAAGTATATGTGTGTGAGCGTTTTGCCTGCATGTATATATGTGCACCACATGCATGCCTGGTGCCCATGGAGGTTAGATAAGGTACTGGATCATCTAGAATTGGGGCTCTAGATGGTTTTAGACCACTGTGTGGGTTCTAGGAACCAGACAAGGTCCTCTGTAAGGGCAACGAACCCTCTTAACTGTGGAGCCATCTCTCCAGCCCCTCTAGTTTCTTTCTCATGTTCCAGTTTCTTGGGTAACTGGTTGGAATTATATAGGTCAGTTGTACAGTTAAAGCACAACGCCCCAGGTTTAATCCTCAGCCTGTTAAAACAAACAAACTAATTACCAAGACCTGGGAAAATGCAATCATTTCATCATGATTCACAGAGTTCTAGAAACTGGGCTTGAGCAATACTGGATTGGGTTACCTGTCTTTGAGCTACAAGGCATGCAGGATCCCATGGGTCCATAAAGCAATACAGGTTATTGTCACTGGAATTAGGACCCTATTGCTAAAGATACCACATTCTTAACCCGTGTAGGACATAGAGAAACCAAGCTGGTATTGACCTGGAAGTTTCATCTCCACTGGCTAGCTTTCATAGTGCAGGATGGTGCTATGTAGGCTGCTGGGAGAGAAAAATGAACACTTTACCCAGTTGTAAACCCTGCTAGCTACAACAACCAATGGACTGGCAGGTCTATGGCCACTGGTGTAATAGTGTCATCAGTGTTTTTGGAGTATGCAGTTGTTTTCTATTGGATCTAAGGCCCACCCTACAAGACAGAATTCATGCTGTGTTGCTAACTGGGCCAAGAAGACATGCTGGGTAGGTCATAGACCCTCTAGGAGAGAACCTACTATTTCTTTGCTAAATGGACATAGTTTCAAACTGCCTTCTAAATACTTAGCTTTGTACCCATTGAATAGCACAGCTCCCAATCCTCCCAATAAGCAGAGAAGCTTATTTCTGTAGTAGAGGGCAATTAATATGGAGACTCACAACTGGTGAGTAGAGAATATGAAACTGTAGAGTGTTCAATGCTAATGGCACATCTATATCACAACCCTTCCTTTTAAGACTCAAGAGAACACTACAGAAGAGGAGGCAGAAAGACTCTAAGAACCAGAAGTTGTGGAGTGCTGCAAAAAAGTATTTTCTGGATATGACAGGGATGGTGTACTTAAGAATTCACAGTGGCTGTGCTGAGGCTGTGTGCTCAAGATCTGCACAAGATCAAGTTAGCCAAAATTCTAGAATGAATGGAGAAGAGATCATTTTGCTGAGGAGCCACTGGATGCTGGAGGAGAGTCAGTCTGTTTTGTTCTGGTTTGTACAGTACCTAGTAAGTTATCCATGCTCTAGAAGGTGGATACACTCACATAAATACTGGCAACATTAAATGGATTCAATATGTTAAAAAGAAAAACAGTATATGAACTTGGGAGGGACAAATGGTGGTGCAGAACAGGAGGAACCAGAGGGGAGGAGTAAATTTGACCAACATACACACATGCACGTGCATATGCAGGAATGCACATATGCAATTCTCAATAAAATAAAAAGAGCCCAAATAGAGAGAACTGACTCCTCTAAGTTATTCAATACCCTCCACAAAAGGGCTGTGATACATTTATGTGTGTGCACATCCTCACACAAATAAATATTACATTTTTAAAAATAAAATGATCATTGTTAATAAACAGGCTGTTGAACTGGCTCAGGGGTGAAGGTGCTTACACACCGATCTGGTGACTTATGACCTGAGTTTGTTGTTCAGAAAACATGGAAAGGCATCAACTCCAAAAAGCTGACTATTGACTTCCACATACATGTGGTGCCAACTGTGCCTACGTGCACACATCACAGTTACACGAAGGACAATTTTTTAAAAGGTGACCGACAGATGTAATAACACAGGTTTTTGTGTTTTGTTTTGTTTACCCTATCAGGTAGGAATATATTTTGCTTCAGGGGGTAGGAAGAAAAGACACTGTTTAATTTTTAAGCACATTCTGTTGGGCTTGCTTGTTATATACTGACAGGGCATGAAACATTTTTCCATCTTTTCGAAAGTCTTCCTGGTTTAAATAATAGTTTGAGACTTGGCTGAGGTGGAGCTCCACTGTGTAACTTATCACCATTCTCTATTTGAAGCACAGCTGTGAAGCCGATCTTTGGGCTTGAAGTTAGGACTGACAGAGTATGTGAACTATGCATTATTTCCAGTGACCTGAAATGACAAGAATGATCTAATACAAAACCAAACCATAAAGGTCTACATTGTATACAGGCTGCTTCAAAAGACACAATCAGATTCACGACATACCCAGTTTATAAAAGACTTCAAGCTGGGTGTAGTGATGCAGGCTGATTGCTACAAATTCAAGATCATAGTTTGAGGTCAAAATGGGCCACATAGCAAGATCCTATCTCAAATGCACACACATCTGTAGGTTCTACTCTTCTTACATTTATTACAGCCAACCTAAGGGAACAGTTCTCAAACTTCTTGGCAGTGTTCCTGCACAAAACTGTGATGGCTAGCTTCCAGGGATCTGAACCTCTAACCTAAGATACTATTCAATAGAATTTTTTGCTATTTGCATTTTTACCTTTAAAGTGAGTAAGCTGGGGAGTTGAATAGCTTAGTGGTAGAACTACACTGCGATTACAATGCAGGATGCCCGATTACCACCATCTCCCCCCCCCCCCGAATATGCAAACAAAATTAACATGTGTCATAGGAGCCACTGTAAACGTATCTGCTCTTCTAAAAGGGGCAGGTAACATTTTTAGCAATAAATAAAATGAATGTTCCTGATGGGACTCTGGTTTATCCCATGGCTCTGCATATACCATGTACCTGCCACCAACCAGCATATGAAAACCAGAAACAAACACGGTTAATCATCCAGCTATTGAAAAGGGCTGCTTAAACCGTAACTATTGACATTAAAAATCCTGCCTATTTACTTTAAAATTCGATAACCCTAACCCTCACCGATTCCAAATTAGAATCTCATGGTGCTTTAAAAATGTGTTTCAGTTCCATTACTAAATTCCTAAATCTTTGCCAGTTCAAAATTTTTATCTTGATTCCTTTTGTAAGTACCATCACATCGTTGATAGCAGTCGAGATGCATCTCGCGTTTTAAATGTTTTGCCTCTGAGTGATTCTTCATGTTTTGTCTATCCACCCTGCCAATGTACTATTTTCCAATGGGCAGGGCTTCATCCATCCCTCAAGGGGCTACACTCCATCCTGGCTGAATGCTACAACAAAGGCGAGCAGCATCGTAACCAGGGGTCCCGAGTGCCTCTATCGGGCGCCCAGGCAGAACCGACGCTTTGGATCACTGGGAGCTTGGGAGCGAAACGCCAGCGCCTCATCAAGGCAAACAGTCCTAATTACAGTGTCGCCTGCACCCCATCATTAGCCCCCACAGGGCAGGTTTCCTCTCGGACAGCAGCCAACATCTCAGGCCGGACAAGTTCCTCCTGGACCCTGGGCCCAGCCTGCTTGAGCCCGGCCGCTCCCTGCTGACCCTGACCCGGCCGCGGGTGTAGAAGCGGCCGTACCGGCTCCTCAGCTCCGCCCGTCCCAAGCCCCGGATGTGACGGCAGGTCGCCCCGGGTGCTCGTCCCCCGGGACGAGCACCGATGTCCACGAAAGGTTGAGGAGTTTTCCCACCGGCCCGCTGCCCACCACGTACCCAAGTGAGCAGGCTCTCGCACAGCTCCACCCGCTCCACAGACTCCACGTTAAACATCTTCCTGAGGTGGCCGCAGGCGTCTCCTCAACCAACCAGAAGCCGCGGCCGCTCGGCTCGGGGTTGAGTCCGAAGGGTCAGGCAGCCGACCGGCGTCTGGCGAACCTTCTCTTCCGTCCGGCCGCTCCCGGGGCGCGGACGCTGGCAAAGGCTCCGCACTGTCACCAGCCCCTCCTTCCCTCGCCCGGGGCCGCGCGCTCCCTGCGCGCACCCGGCGCCGCCAGCCCACGCCCTCCTGCGCGAGCGCTGCGTAGCGCGAGCCGAGGCCCGAGTGCCACTGCGCACGCTCGCGCTCGCGCTCGCTCGGCCCCGCCCCCGGAGGCGCGCTCCCGGCACCAGTCCACTGCCCGTGGGCGCGCGCCCCAGCCGGGCTCTGCGGTGGTGGCCCGTGTTTCTCTCCAGTCGGCTCGCCCTCGCTGAGGCTCCGCACTGCGCGTGCGCCGACGCCGGCGCTCTCGCTTTAGAAGCCGCCTGTAGTTGCACCGGGAGGAGTAGCTAGGTAGTCCCCGGAAATGAACTCTATTCTGTCACAGGACTGGCACGGTAGTTCCTCTGCCGCGACGAGGTACGCGCCCCCTTCTCGGGCCGCGGGCGTGTGCCAAGCCACGCCCCCGCACGGGCCCGCGGAGGGCCGGGACGGCGGGACTTGGCGCGGTGGGGAGCTGCGGGACCGCGCGAGGGTGGGCTCCGCGCGCCGCTTGCCTCCGGAAGCCTAGGCTCAGCCCTGAATCGCCCGAGCCGGCCCAGAGTCTCTGGACGAAGGTGGAACGGCTGACGTGGGCGCGTCTCGGTGGCTGTGGGCCGGTTTGGCCGGGCCGTGGAGAGCCCGGCGTTCCTCCTTGGAGCCCCCTTCTCCCACAAAACTTTACCCGAAGTGAGAGAGGGTGGACGCCAGTTCACCAGTGCGTAAGGACCCCTACTGTTCCTAAGGCCTGTTTCTTGTGTTGGGAGTTGGCTCCATTGAGGTGCATCCTTGTCCGACTTTTGATTTTTTTTTATACAGGCACTGTAGGGTTTCATATACGTTTTTAAGTTGTGTGCAGAGCAGTGCGTAGGAGTACATGTTTGAGGAATATTAATAAAATGAATAGCCACATTCCCAAGAGTTCTTCCATCCATACCATTTCTAGCCTAATTTTTGTGACAGGCACTTCATTGCCTTCCCTTTTCACTTTTTTACCAGATGAGTATGCATGTGGTATATTTTTCCTTTGTTCGATTTTGAACTTTTATGAGTGGATATGTATTGTGGTTTTGGCTTTTAAATAATATTAAATTATCTGCAAAAATCCCATGATTGTCTAGTATCCCATTGTGTGAATACAGCCTTGTCCCCGTTCTACTATTGATGTACACTTTGTTCCAGTTTAGGGCGTCTCAGAATAATGCTATAATAAACATTCTTCTACCTGGACCTTAATGCAAAGATATTGGCGTTTCCAAGACACCAAGATACAAGATATATGCTTTGGAGCCCTAGGAGAATTGTGGATTCAAAGGTATGCATAACTACCAGATCATGCAGATTTTGCTTAGGAGTGCTTGGGAAGTTAACTTCCCAGGACACACTGTCACTTTTTTTGCAGTTCCCGGAGATGTCTCCTTTCCCATTAGAAGTTGGTTTCCTCCTTGAGCTTTTAGAACTTCCAAAAAGCATTGAGTTTTTTGTTTTGTTTTCCTTGCTTGGTTTTTATGTAGCCCTAGCTGCCAGGCAGACTTCAAACTTCCTGCCTCTATCTCTGGGATCAAAGGCCTCCCACCGCTGGCGGCACTGAGTTTTTAAAGAATCTTTTTATCGACTACTGCGTGATGATCACATGTAATCGATCATCTTATAGATTTAAAAAATCTTGGGCTGACAATGTAGTGCTAATTTCACTACCCTAGCAAACATCAGGGCCTGAGTTCAATCTTTGGTGCCAAAAATAAACAAACAAATAAATAATAAATCTTGTCTGAAGCCTTTTCAAAGATTTTTCTCACAGTCTTCTTAACAGGAGCGGAAATACCTTTAGAAATCCTAACTTTGATTCTCCTGTACTTACGGCATCTATGTGGGTGCCTCTGGATCTTTGTCAGACTAGAGGTCCAGCATTCCATGTTAAAATGTTTCTGTAGAACCGGTGTCACCTTTCAGTGACTAAGTCTTGAAAGCTGTGACACAGTTGATTTACAGTATGTCCTTTCAAATCTGTGAGTCCACGGCGCTTTTAGGCCTCAGTATTACTGGTTCAGTTTGTGCTTCCAACTACTATTTGGGGCAGAAATGATATTAAGAACTCCTTGAAAGTGATTACAGAAGCCATCTGACCATCAGGATGCTACAGGAACCTGGTAGGGGAAACCTTTGTTATGGGAAACCCTGGTATTCCTACTTGGAAAGGGTAGCGCCTTCCATGACAGTGTTAGAAAAAGACCCAAGAGAGGGGAGTTGGGACTTTCGGGAGCTGTCGTTGTAGGCCTTGCTCAGGTGGAGGTTAGTTCTCAGCCACAGCAGCCTATGAGTTCAGGGGAAGAGGGAGCTATTCCATATGACGGATTTTGGATTTGCTTATGAGCACACAGAAACAGATGAGCATGTTTTGTCACTCCAAAATTAGACATTATTGAATAACAATAAATATACAAAGTCCAGTGATATTTGTTATATAATCCTCCCTACTTTGATAATCTGACTGAGGCCAAAGTAGGTTCTTTTATTCCAGTCTTCATTAGTAACATTAACTCTCCTATGATACATCACAAGGTACAGGTAACACACTCTCTCTCTCTCTCTCTCTCTCTCTCTCTGTGTGTGTGTGTGTGTGTTTGTGTTTGTGTGTGTGTGTTGAAAAGATTTCAGAAAAGGGCTGAGAGAAACTGTACTGATAGATAATTAACCAGACCAGTGCAAGGAAGGAGCTGCTGGAGTCAGGGTTTAAGAGAAGAGAGTGCAAGGTAAAAAGCCAAACTGAATGCTCAGGAAATGGTGGGTTCCTGCATGGATTCAGGTGGGTGAATAGGCTGGTTATGTTGATAACAGGGGTCCAAGCCAAGCTGAAACTCTAGAGACAATAAAGGAGCCCTTTGCTTTTGATCTTTGATTCGGACACCAGGACCGTGGCGTCCCAGTGTTAGGTGTCTATTTATTGACTCCAAGGGAGAGAGTTACACTTTCTGCCTGCCTGCCTGCCTGCCTGCCTGCCTGCCTTCCTTCCTTCCTTCCTTCCTTCCTTCCTTCCTTCCTTCCTTCCTTCCTTTCTCTACATAACCAGGGCTGTCCTAGAACTCACTGTTTATACCCAGCCCTCCCAATATCACAGAGATCTGCCTGCCTCTACCATCTGACTGCTAGGATCAAAAGCAAGCACCCTGCCTACAAATCCATATATTATTTTGAGATGGGTCTTACATAGCCCAGGCTGACCTCCAACTTCTTTTATAGCCAAGGATAGCCTTGAACTTCTGAACCTCCTATCTCTACCTTCCCAGTATGTCTATGTGGTGCTAGTAATGGAACCCAGAGCTTTATGCATGCTAAGCAAGCACTCTATGGAGTAAGCAACATTCCCAGCCCCTTTTTTAGGACTTTGATGGCATCCATAGCATTTCTAATTTAAAAAGAGAATACCTAATAAAGGAAAAGCCTTACACTGTCTGTCTGGCGTATCCTGAGACTTCAAATGCTCTCCTTCCCCAGCTTCAGATGGCACTTCCTTTGGCTGTTTTTAAATGAAGGCAGAAGTAGAGCTTGCTTGCACCCCCGCCCCTTGTATGTAGTTTTATAATGGGAATTTTACAATGGGAATTTGAACCTGTCCTTAGGAGTTCCTTGTATTGGGCTGGCAGTCTGTGTAAAGTTGAGAGACCTGCCCTCCACACATTTCTTTGCTTAGGTTTCTGTCACAAGAGATAATTTACTAGCAGCTAATTCAGATCCATTGCAGGAGAATTGGTTTTTTACACTCAGTATTTTCTTCTTAAGAGAGGTGAAATTCACGACTTCAGATAGGGAATATGCATCCTTAGCCAGTATCAGTTGTGTGGGTCTGCGTTGCCAAGAATGACCTTGAATATTTGATCCTCCCATCTCTACCTCCCAAGTGCTGGGATTCCAGGTGTGGGTCAGTTAATTTTGTGGTAGGGATTGAAATTGAATGCCGGGCACACACACTGCCATCTTCGATAGATCCTTAGCCCTGGATAAAACCTTTCTGTCCAAAGTATGCATAGATTCAGAATTTTATTCTTACTATTACATACTTCATTAAATATTCCCATCATTCCCTTTAGCTATTATATAAGACTTTGAGCTTCGTTCCCTGAGGGGTCGGGGAGAATTACCTGTGATTAATTGTCTCCTCTCATACTTGTAGTCTTGGGTACTATCATTTTTCTCCAGAGTTTGGGAAGGAGTCTTCCTTCTTTACTGCATACACATACTCTCAAAGCGATTCCTTTATGCTGTGTAGTTCAAGGGATTTTGAACCATAAATAGAGCTTCATTCGGTTTTGGCTGAGAGTTTTCAAACCCCAGGCTTGCATTAATTCAAATGGTTTTACTAGAAAGACCAATGTCTTCCTGCCCAAGTGAATTCTGCTTATCAAATTACTAGTACTCTAAGCTTGGTGGGTCCCTAGATTCTGTGTGCTGAGCGTGTGCTGGGTTACTCTTTACATGCTAAGACAGCAAGGGGTGAGAGCTATTTGGGTTAAAGGAGCAACTGGGGAAGAGGAATTTCCTTTTCCTTAAAGGAACTAACCCTAACCAGAATAAAGGTTTTATTTCAGTAGTACTGCCCCTACCCAGTAATCCAAACTGACTTTGAACCCGCAGTAATCCTACCCTGGCCTCCGTCCACAATACACGATTACACTCAGTTGTATAAAATTCTGGAGAGCAGGGGGTTGGGGATTTAGCTCAGTGGTAGAGCACTTGCCTAGCAAGTGCAAGGCCCTGGGTTCGGTCCCCAGCTCCGAAAAAAAGAAAAAAAAAAAAAAGTCTGGAGAGCAACCCCAGAACTTTGTACATGGTAGGCGACCATTCTACCAACTGAACTACTTCTCCAGCCATCCGGAAAAGGTATTTTTAAAAGATTTGCTTTAAAAATCTGTATATGGGTGATAAAATAGTTGTTTCCCTTAAAGAAATAGTATTTTGTCTCCCCCAAATAAAGACTCTGGCAAATTAGAAAGCAAAACAGAACTCATCAGTAGGGGAACCATAACTGGAGCTATACGGAATGATGCATGCATTAACGAGCGTGCTATAAGTGTTGCATATGTTAGACGTAAGCCATCCTGACATTGCTTTTATCGATATATTTCATTTTCACTTCTTCGTATTTTAGACCTGTAATGGCCAGATACTACAGCGAAGTTCAAAGTTTGCAGCAGGATGATTCAGTTATAGAAGGAGTAAGCGACCAAGTACTTGTGGCAGTGGTGGTCAGCTTCGCTTTGATCGCCTCTCTCCTGTATGCACTACTCAGGTGAGAGCAAAGAGTCAATGACGTCACGTACTGAGTGTTTCTAAAGGGCAATGACTGATTCTTTCTAGTGATAGCTGGTCCCAGTGACTAGAATGTTATTTCCCATTGAGCTTTGAATGCTACCATATTTTTTTTTCCTGACTTGCCTGAGAATATTTAAATTCATAGTTTCCAGGGGTTGGGGATTTAGCTCAGTGGTAGAGCGCTTGCCTAGGAAGCGCAAGGCCCTGGGTTCGGTCCCCAGCTCCGAAAAAAAAGAACCAAAAAAAAAAAAAAAAAAAAAAGAAAATTCATAGTTTCCACTTTGACTAAAATAGCAGTATTTCCTATGAGGGTATCCTAGTTTAAAACTTTTTTATAATTGAATGTACCAACTAGTGGGTGATATGGATAATGTGTGCAAAATAAATAAATGGAAAAAGTGAGAGAAAAAAACAAACACAAACAAAAGAACACCCCCCCACACACACACCTCATTACTAATAACCAGTGCTCTCTTGGCCTAATCCTGGCTGACAACTTCTTGCTTCTGGTTTTTCATTGCACTTTTTAAGTGGTATATTCATGTCTTAGTTTGTGTTCCATTACTGTAATAAAGACCATGGCCAAAAGAAACCTGTGAAGTAAGAGTTTGTTTTTGCAGCTCTCAGGTTATACTCCACCACTGAGAGAAATCAAGAAAGGAACTCAGGGCAGGGACTGAACCAGAGGTCATGGAGGAACACTACCCCCTGGCTTGCTCCTCATGGCTTGCTCAGTTGGCTTTCTTACCATCCAGGACCAGGGGTAGCAGCACCCATAGTGAGTTGGATACCAGTTATTAATTAAGACAGTGCCCTGTAGACGTTACTACTGGCTAATCTCATGGAAGCATTTTTCTCAGTTGAGATTCTCTTTTCTCAGACATATCTAGGTTTGTGTCAAGTTGACAAAAACCAATCAGCACAGTTAGTTTTGGCAGTTTTGCATTATAGTATAATTATATGTATAATTTTAACTTCTGCTGTCTTCCCTTCTCCTTAAACATGAAGAATTAGGAGAAAGACCCAATTAGATGTGGAAAAGTGTTTAGATAGATAATATGTAGAACTTTCTAATTGCTTATTTAAGAAGTTTCACAAAAGAAATGTGTTAATTGCTCTGTATATTACTTACTAGCTTGCAATGAGTTCCTAAGATACTGGACATCTGGATTTTATCATTATCACTGAAACCTGAAATCAGTTGATCTCAGATTTGGGAGGAAGTTGTCACAGAGTAGCCTAGAATGCACAGTTATCGGATTGGAGTGCAGTTGTATATCATCAGTTACACTTGTTACATTCAGTCACCAGTAGTTCTTTTCTTTCCTTTTTAAAAAGATTTTTTAAAAAATTATTTATGTATTTTGTGTATAGGAGTGCTTTTTCTGCATGCATGCCTGCTTGCCAGAAGAGTAGATGGTTGCGAGCCACTACGTGGCTGCTGGGAACTGAACTCAGGACCTCTTGAAGAGCATCCAGTGCTTTTAACCACTGAGCCATCTTTCCAGACTCGATGTAATTCTTTTTATAAATTAAAAAAAAATTACTGGACTAGGATGATAGGTTAATGGGTAAATACTTTTGCTATACCTGACGCCTAGAATTCAGTCCCAGAGCGCGCATGGTAGAAGGGAAGCAGCTCCTGTAAATTATACAAATTATACCCTCCACACATGCATCGTAGCACACACACACACACACACACACACACATATATATACATATATATACTCATACATACATACATACATACATACATACATACATATACATACCACACACAAAATAAATCAGTTCTAATTTAAGTTATTCTTACCGGTGTTGGGGATGCCTGCCATGATGTGCATGTGGAGGTCAGAGGACGGCTTTGTTCTCTGCCTCTACCTTGACGTGAGTTCTGGGGGTCTAACCGCAGGTGCTTGCATCCTCAGAGCCATCTCATCAACTGTGGTTGTCAGTAGTTCAGCGTCAAAAATTAGACTAATAAGCGGATGGGTTAATCTAACTTTATAAATTCTATCCAACAGAAATGTACAGCAGAACATTCATCCAGAAAACCAAGAGCTAGTCAGGGTGCTTCGAGAACAACTTCAAACAGAGCAGGTATGGTTATGTAGCATATGTATCATATAAGGGGTGCTATAGTTTCCTGCTATATGCAGTGCTGATAAGACATTAGAAAGTAACTTTAAGAAACATCAGCTACTTTACTCCTTACATTATATTGTTCTTTTCAGATTATGTATTTTCAGATTAAGCACATTGTCTTCTTTTCAGGGGATTGGAGGGACATTAAGGCAAGCTCATCTATTCCAGTCTGGCCTGGAACTTGCTGGGTACTAGAGAATGATCTGGAACTCCTGACTGTACCTCTGTTGTAGCTACTTTTCTGTTGCTGTAACTGTAAGTCCAGTTACAGGAACATATAAATTAACGCATTTAACTGGGGCTTGCTTTCTGTTTCAGAGTTAGTTCATTATCATCATGGTAGGGAATGTGGCCGCAGACAGACAGGCTGAGAGCTGACATCTTATCATAAGTTGGAAGAGTGAGAGTCTGGGCCTCAGGTGGGCTTTTGAAACCTCAAAGTCTACCCTGAGTGACAACAAGGCCAAATCTCCTACTCCTTCCCAAAACAGCCCATCAGCCAGAGGCCTAGCATTCAGATTTTACACGACCATTCTCATTCAGACCACTAGGACCCCCACCCCCACCCCAAGTGCTGGAATGACTGGCAAGAGCCATCAGCCCGCAGCACGTTGACTGGTCTCAATCTACACAGATTCATGCAGTGAGAATTTCGGTTTCTTTGAAAAACACGGAAGTATTACTGGAATATGTTTTAGCTCCAGGTGTGGGATGTGGTACTCCTTCACGCTCTCCACAGCGGCTGACTGTGATTTGCATCATGTTTAAGCAGATGCATGGGTTTGCCGGCTGCATAGTCTCTGCCGCTGTGACGTTTGGAACTCTGGGAACTCTTCAGAGGGTGTCTAAGTGCTAGAGTCTCGCAGGTGGCTGCTGGTTGGCTGGTTGGTGGCTGGATGCTGTTGGTCGTGGTTTGTCAAGCAGCCAGGTGCAAAGAGAAGAAAGGAAGAAACCAGATATCCTGACAGAGAAATCAGACTTGCCCCCAAGGAACTTGATGCCCTAGTCAGCAGGAAGTAGTCTAATGACATCATCACCCTCTTTCTCCTCAATCCTTTTTCACTCCTACCTAGCGTTAGGGGGTTGGAGGGGTGGAAGAAGGAAGAACCCACAAAGTAGCCAAAAGTCCAGTTACAGATACAGGCAGGGTTTTTATTAACTTGTCCTAAAAGAGAACAATTTTTGTATCTGTTGTTTGTATAAAAAAATGTAGTTGACCTTAACAGAAATGAAATAGAAACTCCCTTTTTCCTTTGTTTTCTCTCTCTTTTTTTTTTGTTCGAGACAGAATCACGTGGTCCTGACTGGTCTAGAACTTGCTGTGTAGACCAAACTGGCCTCAAACTCCTAGAGACACACTTGCTTCTGCCTCCCTGATGCCGGGTTATAGACAGGAGCTATTCTGCTAGGCTTCTGTTGTTATATTCTTTAAAAAACAAAAAGAAAGGTGGAAGTTTTTATTTTAATTTTTTTTTTTTGAGGCAGGGTTTCTCTATGTATCCTTGGCTGTCCTGCAGCTCACTCTGTAGACCAGGCTGGCTCCAACTCATGTGGATCTGCCTGCCTCTGCCTCCTGAGTGCTGACACTAAAGTTGTGTACCAACACTACCTGGCAGTATTTGAATATTTGAATATTTTCATTTTGTACAATTAACACTGGAATGACAATGGCACCTTCAATTATTTTAGTAATTAGTGCTGTTTTAAGAAATAAAAATTCTAATTATACTATCCTAACATTGTATCAAAAGTTCTTTAGTTCATTTATACTTAAGTTTATATTTACTACTTTTGATTTTTGTGATAATTTTATTTGAAAAGTTAATACCTACTTATTGTTTGTGTATGATATCTTGCCTAATGTGTGTGTATCATGTATGTGCTCGGTGCCATAGAACTCAGAAGAGGTTGTTAGAGATGATTGTGAGCCATCATGTGGATGCTGGGGACCAAATGCATGAAGTGCAAGAACAGGTCATGCCCGAAACTGCACAGCCAGCTCCCCAGCCCCTTGATGAAGGTGTATGTTCTGTGTTAGTGCTAGATAGTTTGCTAGGGCCTTAGGACTACAGTGAGTCGTGTAAGTGGAGGTTTTGCCCTCGTGGCACTTTTACTCCAGAATCATATTTGATGTATGCTACTTGTACTGTAATTTCACTTAACACCACTATCTGATCCCGACAGTGATGCAGCCAAGGAATGTACATCTATTATATATTGGCTTAGTTTAAAGTTTTGAGACAAGGCCTCATGTAGCCCAACCGTGGAACTTGTTAGGTACCAAGGTTAACTTGGAAATCTTACCTTCCTGCCCCCACACCCTAGCTATTGGGATTACAGACACGTGCAGGGAAAAGCACGTGAACATCTACTAGGGCGACTTTGTATAGGACAAAGTGCAAGTCATCAAAAGTGCTCATTTTTCCTACTGGGAAGATGAGCAAATAATCTTAACTGGGAGTCTAATTCTCTTCCTGTGGAAGAGAGAGCAGATATGCAGCCCTGAACTGGAGACAGTTGTTAAATGAAAAGGAAGTAAGGGATGAAGCCAGGCACATTCCTGCAATGCTAGCATTTGACAAGCTGCCGTAGAACTGCTGCTGTAAGTTCCAGCTCTGGCAGGGTTACAAAGCAAGACTCTGTTTTAAAAAACCAAAAAGGTTTTTTAAAATGTAAAGATTGATTAAGAATGGTGGTTTCTCTTTTGATGGTGCTGAGGACCAGGCCCAGTGCCTGCATGTCCAGCGGGCACTCTCCGCTGGGCTACACTAAAGCCTGCATGGCGGTGCTTCTCGAGTTTATACAGCAGCTGTGGAACTCAAAATAACGTATGCATTCTAATAAAGTACAAAAGCCAGCTTTGAGTTAATCTACATTTTCAAGTTGTGTACAGAGAGGAAGGTGAAGGCCAGAGTTCAAATAAAATAATATAACTTTGCAAGCTTCTCAGACATGCAAGATCTTAAACTACTGCATATGTGTAATTTCTGTTTTGAGAAATGTCTGTCCTCTCCCCAGGATGTCCCTGCTCCTGCTCGACAGCAGTTCTACACTGAGATGTACTGTCCAATCTGCTTACACCAAGCCTCCTTTCCTGTCGAAACAAACTGTGGACATCTCTTTTGTGGTGAGCGAATGATATCATACTTGGTTAAAGTAACTAGGTCAGCACCCATGTGAGTTGTCAGTAGGCTAGATTGCTTATTTTCTTTTCTTCACATCTATTTTCTGAGAAGAGTAGATTGCTTCAGAAATCCTACTCTAGTTGCCACTGAAACAATAGTTGTTGTTTAGTGTATTATAAAGGTCTGAGGATGTTGCTCCGTGGGTAGAGTGCCTGTCTATCATGCAGAAGTCTTGGGCTTGAGCCCCAGGATTGTATAAACCAGATATGGTGGCATATGCCTGAATTCTAGTACTCAGTAGAAGAAGGAAAGTCAGGAATTCAAAGTCACCCTCAGCTAGAGAACAAGTTCAAGACCAGCTTGGGTTACATGAGACCCAGTCTCAAAAAAAAAAAAACAAAAACAAAAACAAAAACAAAAAAAAAAAAACAAAAAAAACCCAAACCATATATTCCCATGTGTGTGGTAGTACACACAGAGAGACAGGTACTAAATCATAATTTATTTTCTCTTTAGTGTGTTATCATTTGTGGGTTCCAAGCTTTAGAAAAATATAAAACTCAATAAACTTCTAAATCATTAGCAATGTGTTTCTTGGAAGAATCATTCAAGTTTTCAAGTAACATTATGGGGTCCACTGTGTCCTTCTCAACTTTTGTCAGTTTTATATGCTATTCAGACTTCCCATGGCAAGGTTATTGTCTCAAGAATAAGCCACAAACCTCCACTAGTTGTCTTTACTCTTTCTGTGTGACCTTCAGGAACTGGAGGGCATATATTCACATTTAATATCAGCAAGAGGTACCTTCTACTCCTCATTGGCTTTCCTGATCCCCGGAAAGATTTCATAGGGAGTAATACTGTTTCTTAGGACCAGACAAGATTGGAATATGCCCACTGTACAGGAAGGTTAATACTTTTAATCCCATCCACCACAAATCAGAAACTGAGGCTCAGAGAAGGCAAGATGTTTTGTAATGGGTAACCCAGCTGTTAAGAGCTGGCTTTAAGCTCTGTCCTTAATTCTGCTGTGATTGGCGGCCTACAGGAAGTTCACTCTAAAGAACTCCTCCTAACTTAGATATGGCCAGTCACTGGGCCCACTTTGCAATCGTAGTCCTTTCTGTTAGTTGCAAGTTAAATAACAAAGAGTTTTTCTTTTTATGTTTTACCCTTTGAACCTACAGATACTAAATAAAAATGGCCAATGAAGTATTTTATCCATTAGTATATACATTAAGATTGGTCTTAACTAGTCCCATATGTTCTGAATTTTACTTAAAGACTAATTTAAAGTGTAGCATATATTGATCCTCTATTGTGTCTTCCCTATCGTGTCTTGTTTGACTCCAGCATGGAGTTCTTACAGTTTTATTACTGATATTGCTGGGGTTGAGACATTCGAAATCTCTACCTTGCAATGCTGAGTTTCCCATACATTGTGATTGTTATATTGAATCTAGTTCTGCGTTTCTGCAACCATTAATTTTAAGCTCCCCCAGGTTTTGTTTTTAAAGACTGGGTTTCACCTTGTACCCCTGGCCGACCTAGAACTTGCTATGTGACCAGGCTTGCGTCATATCCAGAGATTCACCTCCTTTTGCCTTCCAAATGCCAAGACTTAAGGCATTTGCCATCTGACTCAGCTATGGTGTTATTTTGATTTTTTTTTTAGACAATATATTGCTTTGTACATCAGCCAGACACTGAACTGGCAATCTTTCTACATGAACCTCCAAAATAAGATTACAGATGTGTACCACCATGCCCAACTTTACTAAAGTTTTTCTCCCCACATACCTAACATATGATGCAACACTGAGTTATCTGTTAAAGTTTATTACTCACTGTTGACAAGGGAGGACAGCTCCTCCCTCAGGAACTTGGCCCAGCCTTTCTCTGAGCTCTGCTGATGATCTTTCAGCTTTTCTTTCTTTCTTTTTTATTTCTTTTGTTTTGGTTTAGACCTTCTGTGGCCAGATGTCATAGTATGTGTATAGGTGATGTCATAGTACATGTATAGGTGATGTCATAGTATGTGTATAGGTGATGTCATAGTACATGTATAGGTGATGCCATAGTATGTGTATAGGTAATGTCATAGTACATGTATAGGTGATATCATAGTATGTGTATAGGTGATGTCATAGTATGCGTAAAGGTGATGTCATAGTATGTGTATAGGTGATGTCATAGTACATGTATAGGTGATGTCATAGTACATGTATAGGTGATGTCATAGTATGTATATAGGTGATGCCATAGTATGTATATAGGTGATGCCATAGTATGTGTATAGGGTGACGAATCCAGGTGAGTCCTTGCTTTCTTCCTTAAGATAGGATTTCTTGCTCACTTCTACACATGCCAAGCTAGCTAGCCTATGAGCTATTTCTGTGCATCCAGCCTTGGGCGCACTAACGTTACAGATATGTGCCCCTGCTTCTGGCCTTCTGTGGATTCTAGAGCTCTGAACTCAGATCCACAAGTTTGTATGGCCAAGGCTTTGCTCACTAAGGCCACTGCCCAGCCCTGTAGCAATCTTTTAATTATTGTTTGGATTGCTAAAAAACAACAGAAATCTTCTGCTCTCAAACCTATAGTAGGCATTCCTAATACATTTGGCCCTCCTTTCTCTTGAATCTAAACACGGCCTTAATTATCCTCCGGGCAGGTATTGGCACTTTGTGAGGCTTGGCAGGCAAAATGAACTTATTTGCCAGCTCAAGCTTAGCTAATTCACTGGTGGATAATCCTGTCAATTGAAAGATGGTTGTATTGTGTTCTTGCTTTTACCTCTGGGTCTGAGGTAATAGGGTAGATTACTGCTGATACCCTGCTCTCCTTGTTAGGTGCGTTTTTCTTCTGAGATGGGCCTCAGGTATCCTAGATTGGCCTCAGATGTGCTGTGTAGCCCAGGATGACCTTGGACTTCTGATCCACAGCACCTCCTGGGTGCTGAGATTTCAGGCACACACTACCGTGCTAATTATGTACTAAGGATCGTTGATAACCTTGTGCATGCTAAGCTGCCCCTACCAACTAAGCCATGTTATGTTTATTTATTCAGTAAATCTAAAGGTAAAAAATTTCTTATGTAACTTCTCAAAAATTAGTCTCTGGACAGCAGATCATGTATACTAATACTCTGTGTGTCAAGAGCTCTTAGCTCAGTAATTCTTTATGTAGCTAACACCTCTGCTCCATTACAGTAAGTCAGAACAGGCAGCAGTAGAATCATCTTATTTACATCTATAATCTACATTATTAACTCTCTCAAGCCTGTGAGAGTTTGTTTTCATTTTGCAACTAGATAGATTGAGATGAAAGTTAAGTCATCTTTCACACCAGATAATACTTTTTCTGTGGAGGGAGAAAACTGAATGAGACAGAATCAGGCATCTAATAGCAGATGAGCTGAAGCATTTAATCTGCTGAGTCATAGTTTTTCAGTGAAGACAAATGGTGTTACATAATTACATAAAATAAGGTGTTACATAAAATAAGGACTCCCACACTCTAGTTTGAGGAAAAGATATTCGAGATTAAATGAATGCAGTGTTTCTCAAAATAGGCTGAATTTTTGGGTAAAAAGGTCATAGATTCAATATTTGTATGTGTACAGGCAGATTCATGTATTTGTGTGGGCACACATACCTGTGTGCATGTGTGTGAGCACACATACCATTTATGTGTATTGAGGTCAGGGGTTGGTGTTGTTGTTCATCTTAGTTTTTTATGGTTGTTGGTGTTATTTTTTGTTTGTTTTTTGGGACAGGGTATCTCTATTAATGTAGCTTTGGCTCTCCTGGAACTCACTGTGTCGACCAGGATGGCCTCAAACTCAGAGATCCACCTAATGCTGGATCAAATGTATGCGCCATCTCACCTGGCTTTTCTCAGTCTCTCAGTCTGCCCTGCCCCCAGCACTCCCAGACCCCCAACCCCTCACCCCTACCACCAACCTGGGACTCAGTGGTTAAGGTAGACCAGCTGGCCAGCAAGCCTTGGTGACTTACCCCTCATGCTGGCTTACAGACTCATGCCACCGTACTTGGCTTTTATGTGGATGCTCCCTAACCTCCTGACCTTTGTTTATCTCACATGGGCTCTGGGGACATGCAGTTTAGCACTGAGCCATCTCTACAACCCCAGCTGTTGCTTTCATACAGGTTTCATGTGTGAGCAGAATGCCAGAGTACTTAGTAGACTGTGATTAGCACAGAGCTCCATGAAGGCACAGGGACGAGGGAACTGTTTAGCTCTTAGACTCATGAAGCTGGTGAGTTGGTTGTAATTTGGTTCCTGCTAATCTAAGTGGTTGCTCACCATTTTCTCACAAGCCATTCTTTCTGCTTTAACTCTTGTTATGAAGAACAGAAATGTCTGTGTCCTGTTTTCTACCTCGTTAGTTCTCCTACAGAGTTCAGTTCAAGTGCTGTACTCAGGTTGACGTCTCTGACCTTCTGTCTGTTCCTTTTCATTCACCATCCCACAATTTAAGGTTTAGCTGTCTTGTAACTGACTGGAGCGTATCACTTCAGTTTCCACAATTGGATTGCTCTTGCCTCTTCTAAATTCTGTCCTGGAGAGGTCAAAGTAAGGAACATGGCCTGGGAATGTAGCTGAGTTTTTAGAGTACTTGCCTAGAATACATGAAGACCTTTGGCCCTTTAAAAGCATCAGACAGTAAAAATGTTCCTTCATGTTACCGGATTGAATTAAGTGTTTATCTCCTGAGTGACCCTACCACTTCTGAGGTCCTATAAATTATTTCTTCCGGCAGGGTTGCTATCTTTGGTTGTTTTGTTGTTCATGAATCTCTCTCTCTCTCTCTCTCTCTCTCTCTCTCTCTCTCTCTCTCTCTCTCTCTCTCTCTCTCTGTGTGTGTGTGTGTGTGTGTGTGTGATCATGTGAGTATATATGTGTATATGGTGTGGGTGCTTGTGGAATCCCACATCAACCTCAGGGGTTGCTTCTCAGGACACTCTTTACCTTTTTTCTTTTTCTTTTGTGTATGTAGCGTGGTGGGATGGGTGTGCATGAATGTGGTGATATCTTCCTCAATCACTCTATTCCTATTTTTGAGACGAGACCCTTACTCAACCTAGAGCTTGCACATCTGGCTAGACTGACTGGCCATCATGGTTCAGGAATCTTCATATGCCACATTTTCTGCTTTGGAATCAGAGGCACAAACTGGAGGGGCTGGATTTAAGCAGCAGCAGTAACAAAAGGATCATGGGATCAGGCTGGGATGGAGTCCTCACACCTGCTCTGATTTTACACACTCAGCAACTCCCCAGGCACAGGGGAGATCCTGTTTCTTACTGTTAGGGAGCTTGTCAGGAAGGCTAGCCCGAGTCATCAGTGAACCCCAAGTAGCCTTCTTCTTTTGCCTCCCCAGTACTGGGATCACGTGTGTGCCACCACATCCAACTATTTTACATTGGTTCAGAGAAACTGAGGTAGGTGCTCCTGGTTCTACAGTAGAGACTTTACTGCCATCCTCATGAACATCACCTCGTACAGTAAGTCCTTCAGACATTAAGCTAAGATAAGTAGGAAACCCACTACTTGAGTAATTGGTTTTCAGGTTTTAGAGTGGCAGGGAGGAAAGGTTTCATGTAGCTGAGGCTGGCCTTGAACTTTCTGTGTAGTTGAGGTTGATCTTAAACTCCTGATCCTTTTACCAACCTCCTAAGTAAAGGGATTATATCCACCACAGCTTACTTAATTTGTCTTTTTAAACCTTGGTATTGTTGAGACAGGGTCTCACTGGGTAGCCCAAAGAGCCCTCTCACTTGAAATGCAGAGGTCTCTGCTTCCCAAGTGCTAGGATTGTAGGTATGTGTCACCACACCTTGCTGGTTCAGTGAACTCCTAAAATAAATAGTTTTCCAATACATCAAATTTGGAACAAATAGTATCTTATAGTTTGTCATACATAGTATCATGTTTATTTTACATAGGAAATTGTTCTCTCTGAGGCCTCAGTAATTGAGGTGATTAATATTTGCTTTTTATTGTATAAAAATGTCCATTGCTTAATTAGTGGCTGAAATAAAAATGTTTTTTAGTGGTTGGGAATGATTGCCAGGTTGGTTTTTTTTTTTTTTTTTTTTTTAAGATTTATTTATTTATTTTATGTACAGCATTCTGCCTGCATATGTGACTGCAGGCCAGAGGAGGGCACCAGATCTCATTACAGATGGTTGTGAGCCACCATGTGGTTGCTGGGAATTGAACTCATGACCTCTGGAAGAGCAGTCAGTGCTCTTAACCACTGAGCCATCTCTCCAGCCCAATTGCCAGGTTTTAATTTACTTGAAGATTTGGTTGTATGAAGTAACTCTTTTAAGGAATATTTACTAAGCGGTGTAGATAAACAATGTAGTAAAACAATGCTCTAAGGAGAGGAATGCTGTTAAATGGTTGAAACTGACCAGCATATATGAACTTTAAAGCTCCAGTGTTGATGTCTTCTTATTCTTCTAGGTTCCTGCATAATTGCATACTGGCGATACGGGTCTTGGCTTGGCGCAATCAGTTGTCCTATCTGTAGACAAACGGTAACTTCTGTGGTTATAAAGTGTCACTTGTGGAATTTCATTTCATAAATATCAGGGCTTCTTTTGGTTTAAAATGGTTTATTTTATGTGTCTGTGCCTGAGTGTAAGTACACAGCCTGTGTGCCAGCATCCATAGAGGTCACAGGGGCGCTGGATCCTCTCACCCTGAAGCTATAAGTAACTAGGAGCCACCATATTGCCGCGGTGAACGGAACCTCCGTCCTCTGCAAGAGCAGGGAGCTTTCTTAACCACCGAGCATCCTTCCTGCAGCCAGACTGCTGCACTTTGATCTCCTGTATCTGTGACCCCACTATATTTTTTAAAAAAATCACTAAGGTATCATAGAAAAGGAAATTCTATTTGAAGTCCTACAGTTGTAGTGAAAAACAAGAGATAAGCGAGTTCTCTTTTGGGAAAATATATTTATTCTTCCTTTTTAAAATATTTTAGTATTTAACTTGTCCCCTTTTCTTTGGACTTTAATAATGAAGCCACTCGGGTAGTCTTACAATGTGTGTTTCCTTTGTTTTAGCAATCATCCCCCATTACTGTTGGAGCAGGAGAGCCAGACTTGCTTCTTGTTTCCTTTTCATTTCTGCAGTCCCAGACTACCTCAGAACTTTTCACTTTTCCCACATGGTTAGAAGGAACGTTGATTTGTCCCTCTCACACTGTTTCTGTGGCTAGTTTGATGGACATGAGCAATTCATTTCCATAAGCTAATTGCCAGCAGTGCTTACCTTTTTCCAGAAACATGGAGGCCAGGTAGTGTATCTGAAACTGAAAAAATTAGTCCCACCATGTCTTAGCCAGAGTTCTATCGATGTGAAGAGTCACCATGACCACGGCAAATTTTATAAAGGAAACAGCTGGTGCTGGCTCCCAGTTTCAGAAGTGTGGGCCATGATCAAGGCAGGAAGCATGGCGGCAAGCAGGAGGACACAGTCCTGGAGAAGGAGCTGAGCATTCTGCAGGTTCAAGGGCAGCAAGGAGAGCGCCACTGAGCCTGGCTGAAGCATTTGAAACCCCACAGCCCAGCCCCCCAGTGACAGACACACTTCCTCTAGCAGCCAGACCTACTCCAACAAGGCCACACCTTTAACCCCTGTCAAGTAGTGCCGCTTTCTAATGACCAAACATCAGAAAGTATGAGATCATGGGCACCATTCCTGTTCAGATTGCCACACACACTCAGCCTACTTTTTCTCTCTCTCTCTCTCTTTTTTTTTTTAGAAGCTTTTGGGTTCTTTTTTTTTTTTTCCTTTTCTTTTTTTTTTGGAGCTGGGGACCGAACCCAGGGCCTTGTGCTTGCTAGGCAAGCGCTCTACCACTGAGCTAAATCCCCAACCCCACTTTTTCTCTTTACCCATGGCTTTCCTAGAGTGTTTGTACTGAAAACTGACTAGGGATTAGTAAGGCTCTCTTAGTCTGGTGGCTGTTGCTTCCATGATTTCAGTCGTTTAACCTGGAAGCAGGACCATCATGAGTACTGCTGCGACTGCTGCTTGACTGGCAAATGACCTTGGAATAAGAGGCAGGCTACAGTCTCTGGCTTGAGCACACGGTCACGACTCTGTCTACATTAGCTTACCAAACACTCCTCCTAGTGCCGCAGGCTTTTCCTTATTCTTCAGGTTTACTGGACCTCCCAAGTGAAAGTTCAGTTTTGATGCCACCGGCAGTGCCATGTAACAGGCTGTGTAACAGGTCAGCCTCCTGTCTGTCTTGCAGATGCTGAAGTCCCTCATGGTGAGGCTGTGCCATCTCTTCCATGTGTGCACATCACTAACACAGTGCCTAGTCACAGTGCATGCTCAGTTACATCCATTCATTTGTTTGTTTAGGGACAGTGGCTCACTAGTCAACCCCAGCTGTCCTAGAACTCACTGTGTAAACCAGGCTGGCCTTGAACTCACAGAGATCTACCTGTCTCTGTTTCCAAAGTGAGATTTAAAGGTATACACCACCATTTCTAGCAAGACTGCATTTAAAAAAAAAAAAAACCAAACAGTTTGTGTTCTAAAACCTTACATTAGCTTTAAGAAAAGAATAGTTACAAGAAGGAAAAGACCATGAAGATTAGATCTCTTAAGATCTGATTTGATGGTGCTGACTTTAAGGGCTAATCCTGCTAGAGACTTAAAATTATTTCCTTATTTTAGAGACTATGTTTTTATTAACAGGTCTGTGAAGGCATGGATGACTGTGTCTGTTGTCCATACCACTTAATCACTCCTTCATTTACCTTTGGAAAATATCTGATTAGTGCTTTTCTTGTCCTCAGGAAGGATAAAAACATCTAGAATGATCCAAAACTAACCTGTTCTTTTTCTTTTTTAAGATTTATTTATTTATGTTCTATGTAAATGAGTACTCGTCTGCAAGCACATCTGTAAGTCTGAAGAGGGTATTGAATCCCATTACAGATGGTTGTGAGCCACCATGTGGTTGCTGGGAATTGAACTCAGGACCTCTGGAAGAGCAGCCAGTGCTCTTACCCACTGAGCTGTCTCTGCAGCCCCCTGAACCTGATTTAGCCCCTTCCGTTTTATCTCAGTGTATGCATTAGCCTCACTCTTTACGGGTTGTTACATTCTTAGCTGTGTATGCTCTTCAAGGCCCCGGTATTATCCTTAGGCAGCTGTGACCCATCTTTCCCTGGGTCATGAAAGCAGCAGACTAACCTTAGTTCCAGCACAGTACAAGACTTCCATCTCCTGATTACAAGGGCTGGTCTCAGAGCCAGGCCATACAGTGCTTTACTTTCTGCACTGTGGCAGCACTCAGAGACGTGTCAAATGTGAGTAGAACAGGTCAGTCAGAGGCGCTTTGTGTTCTCTGAAAACCATAGCTTTATACTTTTAATGTCACTTTGTTACTGAGGGTTTTCCTATCATCCTTTTATCTACAAGTATATGTTTTTCCAGAGAACTGTGGATCTTAGCCCCTGATATGGACAGGAAAATATTAAAGTGTTGAGATGTTGAATCTGTTTTGTCTTGGAGAAAATTTTTTTTAAAGATTTATTTATTTTTTGTTTATGAGTACACTGCAGCTGTCTTCAGACACTCCAGAAGAGGGCACTGGATCCTGTTACAGATGGTTGTGAGCCACCATGTGGTTACTGGGGAATTGAACTCGGGTCCTCTGGAACAGCAGTCAGTGCTCTTAACCACTGAGTCATCTCTCCAGTCCTGTCTTGAGAAATTAAAGATTACATTTTGTATTACAGTTTACTGTAAGGCAGTAATTACTTCCATGTTCCCCCATGCTGCCTTTATTCAAAGGGATGAATGAAGTGCACATTCCGAAGCTTTTCTCATTCCCTAGAACAACACAAAGTGAACACAGGATAGTAACAGTGCAGGTCTAACCACTTTTTCCTGTAACACACAGGTAACTCTTCTCCTCACAGTGTTTGGTGAAGATGATCAATCTCAGGATGTTGTAAGATTGCGTCAAGATGTGAATGATTATAACCGGAGATTCTCTGGGCAGCCTAGATCTGTAAGTAATCTTATAGCAGGTACAGAGTCAGAGCGAGCCTTTATACTTTTTATAAAATCAGATTTGCCAACCAGCTATTGGACTGTGTAGTATGTATTTTGGACTAAGTTTTAACCTTCATCATTGCCAATCACCAGCTTTCTCAGAGGGCAGAGTTTATTTATTTATTCATAATTTTTTGCTCTAGGGTCTCATTATATAGCCTTGGGTGTCTAGAAATTGATATGTAGACTAGGCTGGCCTTGAAATCCCAGAGCTCTACTCCTCTCTGCTTCCAAGTACTGGGATTAAAGGCACGTGCCACCAGACATAGTTCCCCTGCTGTTTTTGACTGAGCATTTTAAAATGATTTTCATCTGTGGATATGTGTGCTTGCATTTATTCATGTGCCCCACACACATGTAGGTGCCCTTGGAGGCCTAAAGAGGGCACTGGAACCTCTGCAACTGGAGTGGTGATTGTGAGCTACTTAGAGTGGGAGCTGGAAACAAAAATAGCAAGCGCACGTTACCTCTTGGCCACCTCTCCGACCCCAAGATATTGATTCATTTCATTTTATTTTACACACACACTCTCTCCCCCCCCCCTCTCTCTCTTTAGTTCAATTTTTGTGTATAATTCCCAGGCCTGGTAGAACAGACATAATCCCATGTATTCAGGAGGCTGGACCAGGAGGATCACAAATTCAAAGATAGCATAGTACTTTGATGTGATGTTCTCTGAATAAAACGTGAAAGGAGCTGCAGCTCAGGAGAGAACGCTTGCCTACCAAGGGCCTAGGTTCAGTCCCCAGTGCTATAAAACTCATACATAGTCTGGCTTTTTTATTCATTAATTTATTTATTTATTATCACATAGACCTTTTTCAGGTAGTTAAATACTCAGTTGTTATATTACCTCTGACTTGTTAGGAAGTGGTACCCTAAGGTCACCTCATTTAATAATTTATTACTTTTCAATCCACCCCAGATATACCCTGATAGTATATCTGACACTTGGGAATGAATCTCAGACTATAAGCCTACATAATTTTTTTGAGGGAGGGTCTTACTCTGTAGCCTAGGCTGGCCTTGAGAGGGAGGGTCTTACTCTGTAGCCCAGGCTGGCCTTGAGCTATTGCTGATTATCTGCCTTCCAGGCTGGAAATTACAGCCACAATTCCTGGCCTACGGTTTCATGGCTTATTTTATTAGATCACTGATCAGTAACTTCAGTTTTAGATGACTAGGTTTAGAACCACTTATCTGAAATACTTGAAACCAAGAGTTTTCAGATTTTAGAGTATTTGCATGGATTTTACAAATAAAGCCTCCTGAATTTGAAAATCATAAAATCACAAATTTAATTATGTTTTGAAATCCAAAACTTTTTGGCTCAAAAGCCTTTAGACTTTAGAGCCTTTTATGTTTTAGGACACTTAAAAGTCTATATCAGACTTTCAGATAATATGTTCTTAATCTGTATCCCACCTTTTAAGGATGTTGATACTTCATTGCTTTTCAGTTGTCTATAAAAAGACCTGTTTTATAAAAAATCTAGTAACTAACTTTTAAATGTTTAGTTGGAAAGTCTGGTATTAAGTGTATGAAACGCCTTAATTTGTCTTAGCTGACTCTGTGAAAATATGAAAATTATGTTACTTTTTAATTTCATATTTTAGAGGCTAAATTCTAGTACTTGTTTTTCCTCCTTCAGATTATGGAAAGGATCATGGATCTCCCCACCTTGCTGAGACATGCATTCAGGGAAGTGTTTTCAGTCGGGGGTCTCTTCTGGATGTTCCGAATTAGGATAATGCTTTGTGTGATGGGGGCTTTTTTCTATCTAGTATCCCCTCTGGACTTTGTTCCTGAAGCCCTGTTTGGAGTTCTGGGCTTTCTAGATGACTTCTTTGTTATCTTCCTGTTGCTTATTTACATCTCCATTATGTATCGAGAAGTGATAACCCAAAGACTAACCAGATGAGAGAAATGAGTTTACTAGAGTATTGGAGCTTATATAAAAATCAAACAAAAGGATCCATGGCCGTATCGATCACCCAGATATTATTTTACATGCCTAAAACACTTGGCTGTCATTTGACAAATGCCTATGAATATACAACTGGAACATTTACATACTACAGCTTCTAATGTTAACATCAAATTTATAGTGAGCTACAGGTTTATCTTCATTCTGTGTTGTCTGTAAAAAAGTATGAAACGAGCTGAAAGGGGTAATTTGTTGTTTTCTTTTTCTGCAAATTATTTAGCTTAGATACGTAGTTCAGTATTGCTGAATGTACAAATCGTCCTCCTCAGTGGGTACCCATACAATAATAGAGAACTTTGAAACTTACCTAAATACTTTTGTTAAAGTAAAATAGTGTATGATACTTAGGGAAAGGTCAGTGTCTCAGTGTATGCTAAGCTCTGTGGACTTGGAGCAGCTCTGCTTTTCATTTTTGTATAATTCTTTGTGATCAACTGAAAATGAAAGAAACTTGAACTTCCTGATATGACCTTATTTTCAGTCTCTAGAACACTTTAATCAATAGGAGGATTAACAGAGTGAAAACTACGCATCTCCTGGAGTGGCCTTTGCCACTCAGTTACGACATTAACCCAGAGTTTGGACTTTTTATAGAAACAAGTACAAAAGTAACTGTAGCCAGCTGTGGTGGCTTCTACTTGTTATTTCTGCGTTCAGGAAGCTGAGGTATTAGATTGCCACAAGTTCAAGGTCGGCCTAGAGTTAAAGAGTGAGATCCTACTCAAGCCAAAAGCAGGGCAGTGAGTTAGGGGCTTACCACCAGGCCTGACAACCTGGGTTTGAACTCTGGGCCTCACATAAGGTAAGCACAGAACAGATTCCCCAAGTTGTCCTCTGACCTTCACATGTGCGTTGTCATGCATGCACAGACACACACACACACAGAGTAAATAAAATAAAGTGCAATGAAAAAGGAAAGAAAGTAGCTTGTAAAGGGAAATTATTTTGTTCTAGGAACCTGAGTAACATTGCAAACTAGTAGTAGTTGATAGCATTTTGAGGAAACAGGCTGGTTATTTCTATTGGCATTCGTCAGGGCCTTTAGGAAGGTACAAAGAACAGTATTTAGATTTTACAAACTATGAGTTAACTCTTCCGGCAAAATGAAGGTATTTGATTAGCTGTCTGTTGCCCTGAAAATGCAGAAATCTCATCTTCTAGATGGCTCAGATTCATCACGTCTTGGGCAGAATGAGGAAATGTGTATGAGAACCTCAATAATGAGGGTCAGACTGTTTCTGCTGTTTTTTATGGCCCTGACATGGGAACGTAAGGTCTGTAGTTTTGTTTGCGTAGAGTGAGTCCTGTAACTGAGATGCTCACCCCAGCTGTCACTGCTTCCCAGGGAGCATCTGGATGGAGGGTGTGAGGTGATGCTGAGACCCTTTGTCATCTGATGTCACCCTTGGTTTCCTAGTCAGCCTCAGTCAGTGTGTGTGTGTGTGTGTGTGTGTGTGTGTGTGTGTGTGTGTGTGTGTGTGACATAAAGCTAAAATATGTCATGTTCCCCAAAAAATCAGATTAGCTGCCAAATAATGAAATTCTGAATGAAATGTCAGTTTGTCTAATGTAGGCTTAACACAAAGATGTTGTCTGCCATTTAAAAAAAAAAACATAAAACAAAAACCAGTCCTTATATATACATGATCAGTGCAATTTCTCATAATTTTTATTTTATCCTTAGAAGATGTTATGAGGACGGTAGAGTGCCATCAGCTTCCTGTTTCAGAGAGAAGACCTTCATCCTGTGGGTGAAAGACTTTTGTTTTCCTAACAGAATGGAACTAGTGAGATTTAGGTAGGCACAAAAGCTAGTCTGAGGAGAAGCAGGAGGAACTGGGATTCTCTGGAGTCAGGTTTTCATAACACATTATTCCTTTACTGGAACAGTTTTGGTGCTTCTAAGCTAAAGCTCCAGGAAGAAGATTCCTCAGAGCCTTTACCCATCTCCAGTGAATGCTTCCAAATGAAGTACGAGTGGCAGGCACCACAGAACCGTGGCCACTCGTCACCAACCCGGAAGCTGTTGAGTGGGGAGCTCGTTACCAGCCTGGGAAAACATTTTCCACCTTTTAAAAGTGCAATGTGGACTATAGCTCTGATTTACTGAAATGATTTTATTTTCTGTGCGTGTGTTCTGCTCCAACTGTCACACTTCTGTAATATTTGGACTTACTCTAATACTCCGAGAAGAGGTGTACTGTACAAAATCTGTAACATACAAAACCACTATGAAGTCACTCAAGTCTTACTGAACCAAAAAAGGGAACACAGTGGTATCTCAGAATTTGTCATCTCCTAACCCCTCATCTTTACTGATCATTAATGATAATGCAAAAGCAGTTTGAGAAAGTATTGAAAGCGAGCAGAGTCGATCAGTGTTGAACATCACAGCAGTACTTCGTATTCAGAGGTCACACAAATCAAAGCAACAGAACATAGTAACCATAGTGATGGCCACAGAGCCATGGTACAGGCCCAGGAACAGATGATGATTGAGCAGCTCTGTGGGGAACGAGAGGGAACTGGTCCATTAACAACTCGCTGGGGTTGGGTTTCTATAGCCACCATTCTCAGTGCTGCGGAAGACAGCAGAGTTCCTGAGCCCCATGGTGTACGGTGCCTACTTCACAGGGTCTATGCAGAGAAGCAGAGGCTTCTTGCAAAGCTTGTGATTTGAAGAGTTTGTTTGGCATTTATTCTTTGGAATAAAAATAGTTTATTTTAATGTGTTATGCTTCTGTTTCTTTGTTTACTTTAAAATTTATAAGTCTTGAAAGACCACTGACTGATATATAACATTCACAGTGGCTTTTAAATACTTTGCATATTAATATCTTACTTTTTACTATGGCCCATATATTATACATTTATATATATGTCTATATAAATACACACTCATACACACACACACACACACACACACATATATTCATTCCTTTATGGATCTATGTCCAAAAAATATATACTTTATTGTAGTTTCTTTACTCAATGTTAATTTGGGCTCTACATTTTTTAATTTAAGCTGCAGCTCAACTCCATATTTACAGTAATCTACAGAAGGGGAATTTCCCCTTTTTCATCTGTATAGGATAGGACATGATGTTTTTACACATCTGTACCTTGTACATTGATAAACTTAAGAGATTAAACACTATCCCTCAGCTGAATCCAGAAAGTCTAGGTCCAGGACCTAGGACTTAGGTGCTAGGACCACAGAAGTAGATACCTTTGGCTGAAAAGATTGATCAGTGGCTAGTTAAGAACACTGGCTACTCTTTTAGCAGACCCAGGTTCAATTCCCATCACCCATGTGGTAGCTCTCAACCCTCTCCAGCTCCAGGGTATCTGATGCCCTCTTCTGGCTTGTGTAGGTACACAGACATACATGCAGTCAAAAATCCTTACATATAAAAATAATGTTAAGAAAAGTCAAAAATAGAAGGTGTCTCCTAGAGAAAGAAAGGGGTATACGGTAACTCAAGAATATTATAATGCTTGCTGGATAGTAATGGTATCTATGTCTTTTCCTTCCAATATATGGCTACTCCATAGGCATCAAATACATTTTTTCTTCAATGGAAAAGAACAGGTTGTTATCTGAAGCATCTTTTTTGTTTGTTTTTGATTGTGGGTCTGTCTGTCTCAAAACTAGGATGGCTTTTAACTCTCTTTCCTCATTCTCTTCTCAAGTGCTGGTTTTAAGAGCATGCACCACCATACCTGCTTGATAGATCTTTTTGATAACACTTAAAATCTTTTTCCAGATAAATCTGGTAGAAATTAACTAAAAATCGTTGTGTGTGATAGAGTGAATGATCCTGTTTCCTTCAGCCTCTAGTATCTAGTAAGCACCTTACAGTAGGTTTCTTTATCCAATACCACAGTCAAGCTGACTTTCAATTCACTTTGGTGTGATGGTTTGAATATGCTTGGCCCAGGGAGACACTAGGTGTGGCCTGGTTGGAGGAAGTGTGCCACTTTGGGGCGGGCTTTGAGAACTTCCTCCTGGCTGCCTTCCAATCAAGATGGAGAACTACTGGCTCCTTCTCCACCACCATATCTGCCTGGATGTCGCCGTGCTTCCTGCCGTGGTGATAAACAGACTAAACCTCTTAAGCCCCAACTAAATGTTGCCTTGGTCAAGGTGTGTCTTCTCAGCAAGGGACCCCTAGCTAAGAAGTCGGCGTCATGAGTGGGATATTGTGCTGGCCTGACCTTGCTTTTGTTTGGAGGAATACGGACTTTGGGACACTGGAGTATTGGTGTGGTAGGCCTGGTCATGTTTTTGCTTGAAGGAATGTGAACGTTGGGACCTTAGATTTAGAAAGCCATAGAATGCTTTAAGTAGGACTTAAAGGGCCATTCTACTAGGAATATGGAAGACAAAGGTGCAGAGGGTGATTTGAATTCTGGAGATGATTCGTATATTTTGATGAAAATGAAGAATGTGGCTGTTCTTTGCCCTTGTTTGAAAATTCTACCTGAGGCCAAGGTAGAGAGATTTCTATTACTTGCACTGATAAAGGAAGTCCAAGGAAAGCCCAGCATAGTCTCTGACCTCTAGTTTACTCTCATGAACATTTCGATCAAGCGTAGCAAGCTTAGAAAGAATTCAAAATGTATGGTTCACAGAACAGGAGGCCACCAGGAAGTGCAATGGAGCTGAACGGTGTGTTCCAGGAGATAAGTGGATTAAGGGAGTGGTGACTGTCGGGCAGGATCCCACCCAGCTAGGCTTATTGTTTATTTATTTGCAGTTGAACAAGACATATTATATCATGTTAGGCATTATTGTTACTTGTTTTCATTTGGACTTCCTAGTCCAGAATGAATTTTAATCCAGAAATGGAAGGCAAACCTGTGATCCAGATCCTGAGGCATGGTGGCCATGAAAAGCTTTGACCCAGCCATGGTGGGATGAGCCTTTAATCCCAGGAGACAATATTTTAGTTGGTTGGTTTTTTGGTTTTTTTTTGGTCTGGTTTCTTTAAACATTATTTTCTGTGGGTTGGGGGGCATGTGTGTTGAATGTTGAGGTCACAGGACAACTTGGGAGAATTAATTCTTCCCTTCTACCATGTGGACCCTGGGATTGCAACGATGAACCACTGTGCCTGAAGGGAAAATTATACAGATTTGGGGTTTAAAAATATGGAGTTGGAAGAGTGTGTTTCAGGGTTCACAGACTCAGGACTAAACACTGTGAAAAGCAAGTCCAGGCAGCCCCGCCCTGCCGCTAGAACTAACAGACCATAAAAGGAAAGGAATGCAGAACAGACCAGGAGTACCGGATCTGACTCACAGGCCACCTGGCAGGAAGAGATAAGCCCCCAGCCCCCGACATCCAGGACGCCCCAAACCTGCCAATGTGTGTAGCTATACCTTACTACCTCATCATGTGAAATAGCCAATCATATGTGAACATGTCTATGTGCCTCGTTTGAATCCACCAATCCCCATAACTATGCATCTGCTTCTGCACGCCGGCTTCTGCTTCCCCAAACCCTATAAAAGCCCCATGCTGTAGCTGCTAGGCGCGCACGTCCTCCGAAGAGACTGTGTGCCCGCAGGTATCTGTGTTTTCCAATAAACCCTCTTGCTGATTGCATCCGAGTGGACTCGGCTCGGTCACTGGGCGCTTGGGACTCCTCCTGAGGGAAAGGTCCTCTCCAGGGGTCTTTCATGCCCAGTTCTTAAAACAGAATCTCTTTAGAACTGGCCTTGGCTGACCACTCATTCCCCAGGCTAACACACATCATGCATTCAAGTTTTGCTGACCCAATTCCTGTTTGTCTGTCTATTCAGAAATTCTTGCCCCAGCCCGCAGCAGCTCTCTGCTCCCAAACCCCGTGGGTCATGTGGGCACTCCTGAGGCTGTAGAGCGGAAGAGACCACCAACACTGCCCACCCCTGCCCACATCCCTGGCCCAAGAGGAAACTGTATAAGGCCTCTGGGTTCCCGTAGAGGAGGGCCCAAGAGCAGCAGGACCGCTGCGTCTGAGACACCGCCAGAACTTGAAGGGATCTACTGGATAAACAGTTCTCTGCACCCAAATCTCGTGGGAGGGAGAGCTAAACCTTCAGAGAGGCAGACACGCCTGGGAAACCAGAAGAGACTGCACTCTGCACACATCTCTGACGCCAGAGGAAAACACCAAATGCCATCTGGAACCCTGGTGCATGGAAGCTCCCGGAAAGGGCGGTACAGATCTTCCTGGTTGCTGCCGCCGAGAAGAGCTCATAAGCAACACCCCACGAGCAAACTTGAGCCTCGGGACCACAGGTAAGACCAACTTTTCTGCTACAAGTGACCTGCCTGGTGAACTCAAGACACAGGCCCACAGGAATAGCTGAAGACCTGTAGAGAGGAAAAACTACACGCCCGAAAGCAGAACACTCTGTCCCCATAACTGACTGAAAGAAAACAGGAAAACAGGTCTATAGCACTCCTGACACACAGGCTTATAGGACAGCCTAGCCACTGTCAGAAATAGCAGAACAAAGTAACACTAGAGATAATCTGATGGCGAGAGGCAAGCACAGGAACCCAAGCAACAGAAACCAAGACTACATGGCATCATCGGAGCCCAATTCTCCCAACAAAACAAACACAGAATATCCAAACACACCAGAAAAGCAAGATCTAGTTTCAAAATCATATTTGATCATGATGCTGGAGGACTTCAAGAAAGACGTTAAGAACTCCCTTAGAGAAACACAGGAAAACATTAATAAACAAGTAGAAGCCTACAGAGAGGAATCGCAAAAATCCAAAAAAGAATTCCAGGAAAGCACAATCAAACAGTTGAAGGAATTAAAAATGGAAATAGAAGCAATCAAGAAAGAACACAGGGAAACAACCCTGGATATAGAAAACCAAAGGAAGAGACAAGAAGCTGTAGATACAAGCTTCACCAACAGAATACAAGAGATGGAAGAGAGAATCTCAGGAGCAGAAGATTCCATAGAAATCATTGACTCGGGGGCTGGAGAGATGGCTCAGTGGTTAAGAGCACCGACTGCTCTTCCAGAGGTCATGAGTTCAATTCCCAGCAACCACATGGTGGCTCACAACCATCTGTAATGAGATCTGATGCCCTCTTCAGGTGTGTCTGAAGACAGCTACAGTGTACTTATATATAATAAATGAATAAATCTTTAAAAAAAAAAGAAATCATTGACTCAACTATCAAAGATAATGTAAAGCGGAAAAAGCTACTGGTCCAAAACATACAGGAAATCCAGGACTCAATGAGAGGATCAAACCTAAGGATAATAGGTATAGAACAGAGTGAAGACTCCCAGCTCAAAGGACCAGTAAATATCTTCAACAAAATCATAGAAGAAAACTTCCCTAACCTAAAAAAAGAGATACCCATAGGCATACAAGAAGCCTACAGAACTCCAAATAGATTGGACCAGAAAAGAAACACCTCCCGTCACATAATAGTCAAAACACCAAACGCACAAAATAAAGAAAGAATATTAAAAGCAGTAAGGGAAAAAGGTCAAGTAACATATAAAGGCAGACCTATCAGAATCACACCAGACTTTTCGCCAGAAACTATGAAGGCCAGAAGATCCTGGACTGATGTCATACAGACCCTAAGAGAACACAAATGCCAGCCCAGGTTACTGTATCCTGCAAAACTCTCAATTAACATATATGGAGAAACCAAGATATTCCATGACAAAACCAAATTTACACAATATCTTTCTACAAATCCAGCACTACAAAGGATAATAAATGGTAAAGCCCAACATAAGGAGGCAAGCTATGCCCTAGAAGAAGCAAGAAACTAATCGTCTTGGCAACAAAACAAAGAGAAGAAAAGCACACAAACATAACCTCATATCCAAATATGAATATAACAGGAAGCAATAATCACTATTCCTTAATATCTCTCAACATCAATGGCCTCAACTCCCCAATAAAAAGACATAGATTAACAAACTGAATACGCAACGAGGACCCTGCATTCTGCTGCCTACAGGAAACACACCTCAGAGACAAAGACAGACACTACCTCAGAGTGAAAGGCTGGAAATCAACTTTCCAAGCAAATGGTCGGAAGAAGCAGGCTGGAGTACCCATTCTAATATCAAATAAAATCAATTTTCAACTAAAAGTCATCAAAAAAGATAAGGAAGGACACTTCATATTCATCAAAGGAAAAATCCACCAAGATGAACTCTCAATCCTAAATATCTATGCCCCAAATACAAGGGCACCTACATAGGTAAAAGAAACCTTACTAAAGCTCAAAACACACATTGCACCTCACACAATAATAGTAGGAGATTTCAACACCCCACTCTCATCAATGGACAGATCATGGAAACAGAAATTAAACAGAGACATAGACAGACTAAGAGAAGTCATGAGCCAAATGGACTTAACAGATATTTATAGAACATTCTATCCTAAAGCAAAAGGATATACCTTCTTCTCAGCTCCTCATGGTACTTTCTCCAAAACTGACCATATAATTGGTCAAAAAACAGGCCTCAACAGGTACAGAAAGATAGAAATAATCCCATGCGTGCTATCAGACTACCACGGCCTAAAACTGGTCTTCAATAACAATAAGGGAAGAATGCCCACATATACGTGGAAATTGAACAATACTCAATGATAACCTGGTCAAGGAAGAAATAAAGAAAGAAATTAAAGACTTTTTAGAATTTAATGAAAATGAAGGTACAACATACCCAAACTTATGGGACACAATGAAAGCTGTGCTAAGAGGAAAACTCATAGTGCTGAGTGCCTGCAGAAAGAGACAGGAAAGAGCATATGTCAGCAGCTTGACAGCACACCTAAAAGCTCTAGAACAAAAAGAAGCAAATTCACCCAGGAGAAGTAGAAGGCAGGAAATAATCAAACTCAGAGCTGAAATCAACCAAGTAGAAATAAAAAGGACCATAGAAAGAATCAACAGAACCAAAAGTTGGTTCTTTGAGAAAATCAACAAGATAGATAAACCCTTAGCCAGACTAACGAGAGGACACAGAGAGTGTGTCCAAATTAACAAAATCAGAAATGAAAAGGGAGACATAACTACAGATTCAGAGGAAATTCAAAAAATCATCAGATCTTACTATAAAAGCCTATATTCAACAAAACTTGAAAATCTGCAGGAAATGGACAATTTCCTAGACAGATACCAGGTACCGAAGTTAAATCAGGAACAGATAAACCAGTTAAACAATCCCATAACTCCTAAGGAAATAGAAGCAGTCATTAAAGGTCTCCCAACCAAAAAGAGCCCTTGTCCAGACGGGTTTAGTGCAGAATTCTATCAAACCTTCATAGAAGACCTCATACCAATATTATCCAAACTATTCCACAAAATTGAAACAGATGGAGCACTACCGAATTCCTTCTATGAAGCCACAATTACTCTTATACCTAAACCACACAAAGACCCAACAAAGAAAGAGAACTTCAGACCAATTTCCCTTATGAATATTGATGCAAAAATACTCAATAAAATTCTGGGAAACCGAATCCAAGAGCACATCAAAACAATCATCCACCATGATCAAGTAGGCTTCATCCCAGTCATGCAGGGATGGTTTAATATACGGAAAACCATCAACGTGATCCATTATATAAACAACGTGATCCATTATATAAACAAACTGAAAGAACAAAACCACATGATCATTTCATTAGATGCTGAGAAAGCATTTGACAAAATTCAACACCCCTTCATGATAAAAGTCCTGGAAAGAATAGGAATTGAAGGCCCATACCTAAACATAGTAAAAGCCATATACAGCAAACCAGTTGCTAACATTAAACTAAATGGAGAAAAACTTGAAGCAATCCCACTAAAATCAGGGACTAGACAAGGCTGCCCACTCTCTCCCTACTTATTCAATATAATTCATGAAGTTCTAGCCAGAGCAATCAGACAACAAAAGGAGGTCAAGGGGATAACAAAAGATCGGAAAAGAAGAAGTCAAAATATCACTATTTGCAGATGATATGATAGTATATTTAAATGACCCCAAAATTTCCACCAGAGAACTACTAAAGCTGATAAACAACTTCAGCAAAGTGGCTGGGTGTAAAATTAACTCAAATAAATCAGTAGCCTTCCTCTACACAAAAGAGAAACAAGCCGAGAAAGAAATTAGGGAAACAACACCCTTCATAATAGACCCAAGTAATATAAAGTACCTCAGTGTGACTTTAACCAAGCAAGTAAAAGATCTGTACAATAAGAACTTCAAGAGTCTGAAGAAAGAAATTGAAGAAGACCTCAGAAGATGGAAAGATCTCCCATGCTCATGGATTGGCAGGATTAATATAGTAAAAATGGCCATTTTTACCAAAAGCGATCTACAGATTCAATGCAATCCCCATCAAAATACCAATCCAATTCTTCAAAGAGTTAGACAGAACAATTTGCAAATTCATCTGGAATAACAAAAAACCCAGGATAGCTAAAACTATCCTCAACATCAAAAGGACTTCAGGGGGAATCACTATCCCTGAACTCAAGCAGTATTACAGAGCAATAGTGATAAAAACTGCATGGTATTGGTACAGAGACAGATAGATAGACCAATGGAACAGAATTGAAGACCCAGAAATGAACCCACACACCTATGGGCACTTGATTTTTGACAAAGGAGCCAAAACCATCAAATGGAAAAAAGATAGCATTTTCAGCAAATGGTGCTGGTTCAACTGGAGGTCAACATGTAGAAGAATGCAGATCGATCCATGCTTATCACCCTGTACAAAGCTTAAGTCCAAGTGGATCAAGGACCTCCACATCAAACCAGATACACTCAAACTAATAGAAGAAAAACTAGGGAAGCATCTGGAACACATGGGCACTGGAAAAAATTTCCTGAACAAAACACCAATGGCTTATGCTCTAAGATCAAGAATCGACAAATGGGATCTCATAAAACTGCAAAGCAAAGGACACTGTGCTTAGGACAAAATGGCAACCAACAGATTGGGAAAAGATCTTTACCAATCCTACAACAGATAGAGGCCTTATATCCAAAATATACAAATAACTCAAGAAGTTAGACTGCAGGGAGACAAATAACCCTATTAAAAAATGGGGTTCAGAGCTAAACAAAGAATTCACAGCTGAGGAATGCCAAATGGCTGAGAAACACCTAAAGAAATGTTGAACATCTTTAGTCATAAGGGAAATGCAAATCAAAACTACCCTGAGATTTCACCTCACACCAGTGAGAATGGCTAAGATCAAAAACTCAGGTGACAGCAGATGCTGGAGAGGATGTGGAGAAAGAGGAACACTCCTCCATTGTTGGTGGGGTTGCAGACTGGTACAACCATTCTGGAAATCAGTCTGGAGGTTCCTCAGAAAATTGAACATTGAACTGCCTGAGGATCCAGCTATACCTCTCTTGGGCATATACCCACAAGATGCCCCAACATATAAAAAAGACACGTGCTCCACTATGTTCATCGCAGCCTTATTTATAATAGCCAGAAGCTGGAAAGAACCCAGATGCCCTTCAACAGAGGAATGGATACAGAAAATGTGGTACATCTACACAATGGAATATTACACAGCTATCAAAAACAATGACTTTATGAAATTCGTAGGCAAATGGTTGGAACTGGAAAATATCATCCTGAGTGAGCTAACCCAATCACAGAAAAACACACATGGTATGCACTCATTGATAAGTGGCTATTAGCCCAAATGCTTGAATTACCCTAGATGCCTAGAACAAACGAAACTCAAGACGGATGATCAAAATGTGAATGCTTCACTCCTTCTTTAAAAGGGGAACAAGAATACCCTTGGCAGGGAATAGAGAGGCAAAGATTAAAACAGACACAGAAGGAACACCCATTCAGAGCCTGCCCCACATGTGGCCCATACATATACAGCCACCCAATTAGACAAGATGGATGAAGCAAAGAAGTGCAGACCGACAGGAGCCGGATGTAGATCGCTCCTGAGAGACACAGCCAGAATACAGCAAACACAGAGGCGAATGCCAGCAGCAAACCACTGAACTGAGAATAGGACCCCCATTGAAGGAATCAGAGAAAGAACTGGAAGAGCTTGAAGGGGCTCGAGACCCCATATGTACAACAATGCCAAGCAACCAGAGCTTCCAGGGACTAAGCCACTACCTAAAGACTATACATGGACTGACCCTGGACTCTGACCTCATAGGTAGCAATGAATATCCTAGTAAGAGCACCAGTGGAAGGGGAAGCCCTGGGTCCTGCTAAGACTGAACCCCCAGTGAACTAGACTGTTGGGGGGAGGGCGGCAATGGGGGGAGGATGGGGATGTTTGCCCGGAAACCAGGAAAGGGAATAACACTCGAAATGTATATAAGAAATACTCAAGTTAATAAAAAAAGAAAAAAGAAAAAGAAAAGAAATTCTTTCTCTCTTCTGGCTAACTCACCCTTGAAAACAATTTAATCATCAAACTTAAGCCTTTTAAGACAATTGCTGATGTATATGGAACATCAGACATAATGCAGTTCTTGTGTAAAAGGTACCTAGTTTCATTCGGCAGTAATGTCTTAGAAAACTACAGTACAGTAATTGGTGTTATTAGCTAATATTTAATCAGAACCAAACTACTGGTTCATTTACAGTAAAGACTTCTATAGACAGAAAGAGTTTTAACACAAGGACTCTTCATGCTACCTGTTTGCACCCACAGTTCCTCCCTCCCCCATAAGCCTAACTGCAGAAAATCACTAATATGTTCTCCTTTCTATCAGTTTGCCATTTTCAAAAATGTTAATAGTCAGGCATGGTGGTGTACCCCTTCAGTTCCAGCACGCAGGACACAGAGGGAGGTAGATTTCTGAGTTCAAGGCCAGCTTGGTGTACACAGTGAGATCCTGTCTTGAAGGGTAGTGGAGGGACTGTCACCAAAAAATATATATACATATGGGAAACAAGGTAGAGTATTGATTTAAACAAGCCTTATTTTATTACTTGTTGCCTGGCTTTCTTTATGTATTTAAATTGTATCTTGGAAAACACATTTTTCTGATTATGCATCTCCATGTATGCAGTAGCATTCTTTGCCCTACCTCAGCCCCAAACACTGAATGTACTCTAGATCCTTCATTTTGTTAAAACATTAGGTTCATAAACCTGGGACTCATACTTAGACATTAAGGCTTAGGAAATCTCAGTCAGGTCAGTAAGTTTTAGGGCCTTCCAGCCGGGTGCGTACACCATTTCATGGCATTGATGTTGGCTTTAAGAATGCAGTCCTTGACTGTAAGCAAACATGGCTCATACCAGCCACTATCCTCCTTATTTGGGTCATGATATGTCCCATATCCCTAAATAAGAGTGTGCCATGAGAAAAACACGCCTTCTAGTTCAAGTACAAGGTTATAATCAGTCTGGAGGTGGAGGCTGGAGGATCGTTGCAAGTCCTTTCTGGCCTCAATGTCAGCAAGTAGATTAGGTGGCCCTGAATTGCTGATTGTCTTTTCTCCAGCTCCTGGGAGCTGGGATTACAGTACCACATTTGGCTTTCCCAGAGAAGTCTTTTAGAGAATATATGGCGTGTATAGGAGATTAAGGGATGTATGTAGGGAAAATATTGTGTTTGTGTTGTCATGTGCACGCCACTATGCACTTGTGGAGGTTAGAGGACAAACTACAGCAGTCATTTCTTTCTCTCCATGTGGGAGCTGGGAATTGAATTAAGGTCATTAAGGCTAGGTGGCAAGTGTCCTTTACTTGCCGAGCCATCGTTCCTGCTCCAACTGATGTTTTAAGATCACTGACATCTAATAATTTGGACTTTAATTAGCTTATTTATTATGCTTGGAATCAAACCTAGGGCCTTGCCTATACTAAGCAAGCACTAGACTACATCTCGAACCCAGTTATTTAAAAACACAATTTAAAGGGGAAGAACAGCTCATCAGAAAAATACTAACCTTTGGCAGCTGCATCTCTGAAAGAAGAGAGCGGATGCTAAGCTGTACAAACGTGACCCTTGGCAGAGAGAATCTACTTGGCCTTCTTGTAAACTGCTAACACCAAGTTAAGATAGAGTCTGGGTATCTATCAGCAGCCAGTATAAGATGTTAGACTGACTTTTTTTCTTTTCCTTATTTTTGGTGGTAGAGTCCTGGAGCCTCGGCTGTTCTAGAATTTATTTTCTAGACTAGACTGGCCTGGAATTGAGGGATTCATCTGCCTTTGCCTCCTGAGTGCAGGGATTAAAGGAGTAAACCACCACCACCTGGGTAGGAAGTTCATAATGTCAAGATGTTTTTGAGACAATGTTTCACTGTCTAGGCTGGCCTCAACCTTACTTTATAGAGATCCCCTTCCTTTATAGAGATGCCACACTACAGATTAAAACTCCTGCTTATCATGTAAGGAATTGGCTTTTCAAAACTCCTCCTTACATGGTGTTCTATCAGCAAGTGAAGGCGTTTTTGGCCTTTCAAGACATTACAGTCAGAATTAGTATTCTTTATTTATTTATTTATTCCCTTTAATAGCCAGAATATTACTGCCTGATTATTAAAACATCAAAGAGATCAAATGAATATATAAACATTTATTGTTCCTTTAAAAGTACAGTGTTGCACTCTTGTACAGCCCTTGTTAATAAGCATTTTTAGTTAGTGTAATAAACACCAAAAACCATATAAACTGGGTTATCGGTGGGATCTTGGTCTGGGCTTCTCTCAGCTCACTATCCCTTCATCTTTGCCACCCTCCCTCCCCTACCCCCACCTCCCAAAAAAGAATGAGATGAGGCACACAACAAGAGTAGGGTGGATTAGAAGAGAGGTGCTTTATTGCAGAGTAGAGCAGGTAAGAGTGGACATGGCCAAAGGGACCATTGTAGTGATCCATGTTTTAGGTAAGATTTATTCCATTTCTAAAACAAAACGGTTTCCTGAGGGTCTTTGTGCAGGTGGTTGACAAGCTTGTCTGGTTTGACTCTTGCATAAGAGCAATGGTGCATCTATATTCTTCACGAGAAAACCAACTACTATACATTCGTTTAACATGCAAGGTTCCTGGGGCCAGACTGACTTCATTATATATTAATAACTTATAGGCAGATCAGCAAGCATGTCACATCTCCCCCCAGGGCCAGAGCAGGACTCAGGTCCCATTCTCCTAGACAAGATTTGATCTTGGAGTTCCAGTCTTTGGTTTACAGCCTGTTTATTATTAATGAACAGTTCCAGTTTTATCAAGTGTGGTAATATCCAGCCATATAGCATCATCAATGAGTGATACACAGACTGGCCACCATCCCTCTTTTTTTTTTTTTTTAAGATTTTGTTTATTTTATGTATATGAATACACTGTAGCTGTCTTCAGACACACCAGAAGAGGGCATCGGATCCCTGTTACAGATGGTTGTGAGCCACCATGTGGTTGCTGGGATTTGAACTCAGGACCTCTGGAAGAGCAGTCAGTGCTCTTTTTTTTTTCTTTTTTTCTTTTTTTTTGGTTTTTTCGGAGCTGGGGACCGAACCCAGGGCCTTGCGCTTCCTAGGCAAGCGCTCTACCACTGAGCTAAATCCCCAACCCCGCAGTCAGTGTTCTTAACCGCTGAGCCATCTCTCCAGCCCACCACCACCCCTCTTAATGGCATCAAGTAACACTCCTGGAATGTAGCTTCATATTTTTTATGCATTTTTTTGTCTGACTTCTGGATCATTATGGATGCAGGAATCATCTACGGTAGGTTCTAGCATTTTTGAGGGTCTCATAATTCAGGCTGGTCTTATATTGATAATATAGACAAGGATGAGTGTGAACTTTTGATCCTCTTGTCCCCACTTCTTGAGTGCTAAGATTATGTGTGTCATCATGCCCAGTTTGCAGTGCATACAAGGGAAGCCTGGAAGGCTAGCCCACGGCTTCATTATTTTGATTGCTATTGATTGTGGACTATGCCACATGTATTGGTTCAAGTGTTAATGGATAATTGGTTTATTTTCACCAACCTTTCCCAATGTTGGGACCTGCATGTGCATGCTTTTAATTAAGAGGCAGAGGTGGGTCTCTCTTGAGTTTATGACTAGTTCCAGATCAGCCAGGGTTATAAAGTGAGTGTTCTAAAAAATAAAGATGGATTTTGTGGTCTGTGCAGCCACCAGGACCATGCTGTTGTGAGTGGCCTGCACTTGAGGCTATGGCAGGTCTGTGCTGCCATTGAGGGCCATGTCTGGGTCCATGGTCCTACTGTGGCTGGGGTCTACGTTTATGTCTGTAGTCAGTGCTGCCACCTCTAGCCAAGTTGACGTCTGTGGGCTGCACTGCTGCTAGGGCCATGGTGATATCTCTAGTGTGGGTGCCTGTGGGGGCCTTGTCTGTGTCTGTAGTCCTAGTGGATCAGCAGCCCACTGCAGCCTGCAGCCAGTAGCCCTGTCCATGGTCTGTCACCAGAAACCAAGTGGAGGCTCAGGATCCTTGCCCCTGCTGACTGTGAAGAACAAGGAGGCTACTTTTGCTGTGATGTTGATGACTGCAGACAAACAGTTGAGAGGGACATGGGAGGCTTCTGTGACCACCCCAAACCCTATTACAAGACAAAAACTAACAGTCTAGGCAGGAAGCCATCAGAGAGAACCCTTAAGAAAGAGTGCCGGGTACTAAAGTGTAGCTTTCTACAGGCTTCTGGACCATGTGCAGGGAGAGGTGGACTCAGTTCTATTTAAAAAGCAGGCCACTGGGAGTTTGACCATGCTCCAGTGAGTATGTAGATAACAGAAACTGGATTTTTAAATTAAACAAAAGTTATTTTTATTTTTACTTTTTCCGGGGTGGGGGTCACAAGGGTGGGAGGGAAGACATGGAAGGACTGAGAAGTGAATGTGACTAATAGGAATGATGTGAAAGGGGTTGGGGATTTAGCTCAGTGGTAGAGCACTAGGCCCTGGGTTCAGTCCCTGGCTCCGGAAAAAAAAAAGAAAGGAAAAAAAAAAAAAAAAGGAATGATGTGAATGCCCAGAGAAACCAGTAAAATATTTTAAAAAGGGTGAAAGTTACTTTTTTTTTTTTTTTTTTGGTTCTTTTCTTTGGAGCTGGGGACCGAACCCAGGGCCTTGCGCTTCCTAGGCAAGCGCTCTACCACTGAGCTAAATCCCCAACCCCGAAAGTTACTTTATTAAAGCTAATAAATTTGTAGATCACATAGTGAAAATTTAGGCTAGAAGATTATTTTATAAAAAAAAAAAACCACAATGTTTTTAGTTCAACAAATATTTTTAAAATTATATGCAATTTACCATATCTGTAAACTTACTGTTTTGAAATAGGGGCAATTAAGGACGATGCCCAGCAAAATAAAAGTATATATTTCACTTCCAACACTAAGACAGATAAGAGGATGAATACAAGAAAAATCCGGCCGTATAGCACACACCACAACCTGACGAGTCTTCTCTGAATCAGTGACCACCAAACAGGTATTCTAGAGTTATCCTTGTACACGTCCTTAGTGGTCTGTGATCTTACGCATGGATGGAGTCCCCTCTTGAAGTTCTTAGTCTTACTAGCAAAAGAATTCAATAATGTACTCAAATGAGGCTCTAGCACAATTTTATTAGAGGTTAAAAGAAAAAAAAATCCAGGGTAGGCAAGCTATAAAGCCCAGCAGCTGCCTCAAGAGTAGAGGATAATGATTAAAACACAAGAACAACCAAACAAACAAACCAACTAAACCAAGCGTACCATTTAAATTGGCATGATTAAGCTGGTATGGATGTCAAACACATTGTGGACAAGCAAGCCCCAAATGTTGGGGAAATCCGAAGTATTAAGGAAAGCATGCTTAGAAAAGAGAAAGAAGGGGTTGGGGATTTGGCTCAGTGGTAGAGCACTTGCCTAGCAAGCACAAGGCCCTGGGTTCAGTCCCCAGCTCCGGAAAAAAAAAAAAAAAAAAGAGAAAGAGTCAGCAGACATATGAAGTTGAATGGCTACGGCCAAGAATTCTACAGCACCAGGGGCAGGGATTCTGGAAAGATATACGTACCTTACTCCACCTGTACCTCTTTGTCATGTCTTAAGGTGAACCTGCCTTTCTAGGGGTGGGCCCTTGGCCAGGTGATTGACTGATCTGGTCCAACTGGATGGTTAGGGCTTCACCCAGGCCAGGGAGGATACTGTCTGGAGCACAAGTGTTTTCTTAATGGGCCTTTACTGCTTACTCTAACACCACTTTTAACTTTCTCTTCTGGCATCCCAGTCCTACAAACTGCCCCCAGCTTAACGGGCTTCCATGTTTCTATGTTGTTGAGCAGTTCTTTCACTTTTGCATTGCATTCATACATATAATGTTCAAGCCGGTTGCTCAATTTAGAACCATGCTAAACCCCAGCCAGTTCTCGCTCCCCTCTCACTGAGCTGTACTGCTTGCACTCCACACATCCTGAATCTTACCACTCCTGGCTTCTTATGCTGCCACCTTCACACAAGCTACCATCTCTTTGCTCACTAGCAACAGCCTCTTAACTGGTTTGTCTTTTGAGTTGTTGTCCTTCTGCAGTAGAATTACCTTTTTAAAATACTAGTGCCTAAAGTGGTTCAGTGGCCACTGAACTTCATCCATACTAGTACTTGACTCCTTCAGTCTTTACTTCCTGTCCTTTTCCTAACTGGGCTCCACTACCAGGGCCTGGACCTCTTCTACTGGCTGTCCTTTCAAGGTTGGTGCTTAAACATACATTCCCAGTGTCTGGAATGATCTTCCTCACTGTCATCCATTCCACCCTCTCATGAACAATGCAATTTCTTGCATGGGATACCTACTCTAATTAAAGCATGGAGGGAGTTTTCTCTCAATCATCCTTATTCGGGAACCTCAGTATAATTCACACTTTTATTCTACCTTCCCCTTTATAGAATGAGCTCCATGAAGATGGCCAACATGCCTCATACAGTTCTCTTCATACCATGCTAACTCCACACGGGTGCATAATATTAAAATTAACAAATGAAAGAGAGAAATCCTAAACTGCCTACTTCATATCTCACATCCCTACTCCCATCTCAACATAGCAGAATTTATTTTTTAGATAGGTTTTGACTTTGTATGCCTTGGTTGGCTAGAATTCTCTACGATCAGGCTGTCCTCAAACTCAGCAAATTCTTGCCTTTCCTTTGTGAAGCCTGAGATCACAAGAGTGTGCTACCAAGCCTGAGCCTGAAGAGTGTATTTAAAACTGTATCACCCTCTGCTTCAGAGCGGACTGTGGAGATAGGACGTTGCTCAGTACAATAATCTCAGCATAGTAAACCAGTAAAACTTATTCTCCATTTTAGAGTAAAATAGCTTACATCAGCCTACAGAACTCCTTAGGCTCTTAACTTCTGCTTTCCTCTGTAACCTCATCTCTTACTTGTCCCCCAAGCCACTGCACTCAGGAACTCTAACTCACTTCTGCTTTTCTTTGAGCAGACTGAAGGCACCAAGCCTTGGGAGGTGGGTTTCACCATTCCTCATGGCACCAGGCACAGAAGATGTCCTCACAGTAAAATCGCCCTTCGAAATCTTTCAGCAGTTACTTCCTCTAGCAGGCCAGTCCTAGCCTCATCTTTAAAATCTGCATCTTCCTCCAGCACTTTTAATATTTCTGTGACTCTCCTTCTTCTCACTATAAAACACTAGCTTGGTAAAGTGAGGTAGACCAGTATACCACCCATCTTCACTAATATATAGTTCCTTAGAAGTTTGTAACAGATTTTCAATAAATACTTATTAAGCCAGTTGATGTGTCTAGAGTTTAAGGTAACTAAGTAAATTATTTTTGGGATACCATCTGTTAACCCTATCTTGATTTCTTTTCTTTACAGTGGACTAGAGAACCTAGCATCAATACCTTTTAAAATGTTAACAAGCCACTGTTCTGGTGTTCCTGGTACACAGCTACTATCATGAAACTAATTTAGATAAGGTTTCTAGGTCCATTCAATTCAATGTTTCCTAAATAATTTGTGACAGTGCTGCTGAGGCAACTGGGTTCAGTAAGATGCTGCCAGCCTCCAGAGCACCCTAGTTCAGATTCGACACAGATATAATTACATAAGCACGTAACTGCAGAGAGAAGTCCAGAAAGGTAAAGCCTTACTTGGGGAAGGTAAGGGAAGCAGACATAACACATAAGATTCATCTTAAGGATACATGGGGAGGTCAGGGGATGGGCATCCCAGGCCAAGCAAAACTCTGTATTTGAGCAGTTAAAGGAGTTGAAGGACAAGCAGGGCAGGATGGTAAAAACACAGAGTACCTGCTGCCTATGCAGCCACCATAAGCAATTTGGATTTTACTCACTCCAGAGGTAGACTCTGAAGTCTAAGTTTTATAAGCAAGGAACTGGCAGTGTTTTTACGAGGGACAGAGAGAAGGCTGGAGACTAGGACTGACAAAAAGTTGAGTAGGAGACTGAGTACTTGAATTCAAGATTGCTGGTGAGAGAATAACCAAGAGGTACTAGTTTTACTCTATGAGATTAACCTAAGTCTTGAGGAAGGGGGAGAAATCCTAGGAGCAGCTGATAAAAACACTGGGAACCAAGACTAATGGGAGTTGGGTCCCTGGAAGCCCACAGGGTGGAAGGAAGAGAATCCACTCCCACAGGCCGTCCTCTGACCTACATGTGTGCTTGGTGCCCATTTGCCTAAAGTTATAGATGGTGTGAACTGCCTTGTGGGTGCTGGGAACCGAATCTGGGTCCTCTGCAAGAGCAACAAATGCTCTTTACCACTGAGTTAAGTCCTGGTTTTGTTTGTTTGATTGATCTCATTGATACCAGGGTTCCAGATTTAAGTAGCCGGCAAATGCATTAAACCACATACATGGTGACTCAGAAGGCAAGTCCATGTGTGCTGAAGTTAGAGGGGCTAGTAAAGGATGGTATGCGGGCTCAAGAGTCAAAGGTCTACAATGATGTCGGGCACACGCGCCCCAGACTCAAAACTACAGAAGGTCAAGCATGTAACACTTCTCTCTAGCATGAAAAATAGCTGCAACAGCTCGCAATTTCCAGCACAGACAGAACGCAAAGGTAACAACGTTCCAAGCTGGAGAAACGGCTCAGCGGTTAAGAGCACTGACTGCTCTTCCAGAGGTCCTGAGTTCAATTCCTAGCAACCGCATGTGGCTCACAGCCATCTGCAGTGGGATCCGCTGCCCTCTTCTGGTGAGTCGGAAGACAGCGACAGTGTACTCACAAATATAAAATAAATTTTAAAAAATAAGTGCTTTTGATTCTCAGCTTAGAAGAAATGAAATGCACGTCTGTACTCGCTCTTTAAGTAGACGGCCATCTGGATTCTGAACGTGGAACACAGATTTGTATAAATCACACCTCCGCAGCCGCCCTTTTTAAAAATTACATGTGACCAGGGACGAGCTTTCCCACCTTCCCTTTACGCTTCTGGGTCCAACAGGCGGTTTAAATTGAATTAAGTTTACCACACTCACCAATACAAGACCCTACAAGAGACTAAAGCAAGGCTCCCAAACAAACGCGCTTTCTTCCGGCCAAGGCGCAGAGGACCCACCCACTTCCGCACTGCTGACCACGCCCCCCAGGCACGCCTCGCCCTAACCAATGGTCAGCTTCCCTGGGAACGTTACCTTCGGCTAATCAGAGCCTGCGAGCGAACTCCTCGCGAGAGGTGAGGTTGAAGCTGCCTCCGCCATCTTGAAGATGGGAGACGAGCGACAGCTGTTGTCTTTCTGCTAAAGCAAACACCACAGCGGACCGGGTGGTCACCCCCCACGGTGAGGTAATCGTCCCCATAACTGCTAACCAAAGCCACCGAAAGCGGCGACCGTATCAAAGCCGAGCGCGGCGGCACCGACGGCCCCTTCACCTGCCTCCCGGGCAGAGGGGAAGTGTGGAGGGCCAGAAGGATGGTGCAGTCCTGTTCCGCCTACGGCTGCAAGAACCGGTACGATAAGGACAAGCCCGTCTCCTTCCACAAGTAGGTAACTGGCGTGCTCCGCGGCCGCGGCAGGGGCGCGCGGGCGGGTGGAGGCGGAGCCCGGCGCGTGGCCGCGCGAGACCTGGAGGAGGCGGGGCGGCCGGCGGGCTCGGGCGGCAGACGGGGCTGGCCGGCGGGGGCGGGGACCCATGGCTGCGCGTTCCCGGCGCGCGCCGCCTCCGTTGGCTGGGCTCTGCTGAGGCTGCGGCCGCGCCTTTGCGCTCGTGGAGGGTTTCTGGCGTGCAAGCGATGGACGCCTGGAAGCCTCTCGCTGCCCTCCGGATTTCGTCCCAAGCCAAGCCGTGGAAATGTCCCATAGGGATAAACTGGAACTAGAAAAGCATGGGAGGGAGACCTGGCTTCTGACCTCGCTGCTGCTGTTAGGAGGGAAGCAGGATAGCTGAGTGTTGACATCTGACCAGGACTTTTAGACCTGGTTTCAAAGAACCAAGCTTTAAGGATCTGTGGGTTTTAGAGGTGACTCTTGGTATTGCCAAGATGAGCCCCAGTCTTTCAACACACGGTAGTAATGAAACGATAGCATTCACTTTACTCAGATGCCCTGGGAAAGGTTGATGGAACTAATGTTAGCTTTCCCCCACAGCTGTCAGGCCTTGTTCTTGTGTGTGCAGCAAGCAAGAATCCAGGATGAAAAATACTCTCTTGAAAGAAGAAGGCAATAGAATTAACGTTACTGATGGTGATTATTAGCAATGCTAACGGTCCACAAAATGTGACATACTTTTAGGCAGCTAAATTCGTTATTACAAGTTTTATGTTAGGTTTTGGAAGAATTCCTGACTGTATGCAGAGAATAGCTAAGAAATCAGACCCACTGGAAAATTATCCAAACTATCTATAGGGAAAACAATTACAGAAACAAATTTCAAAATGTTCCCTCAGGGATTTGGGGAGCTAGTGTTTTTGTTTAAAAGTGTTTGTTAGAAAGTAAGAGTTGTATGCTGGTGTTTTCTCTGTGGGAAGAGGATAGAATATGTCCAATTACTACGACTTGATTGATTGAAATTTCATACGCCTTCAGAATGTCGGAACAGATCAGGAAATGGTGACAGGGATATGCATCCGACTTGCCACTTCCCTTTCCTATGCTTTATTAAGATGGCCCAGGAGTCTTCAAATATGCAGACTAGTTAAAAATGGCACACATCGGGGTTGGGGATTTAACTCAGTGGTAGAGCGCTTGCCTAGCAAGCGCAAGGCCCTGGGTTCGGTCCCCAGCTCTGAAAAAAAGAAAAAAGAAAAAAAAATGGCACACATCAAACTACTGTTTCAACTGCTGGATGTTGAAACATAAAAACAAGAATGAGTCTTATTCCTTATGTAAGAACAGTAAATGGCAAAGATCTTGACAGTTCAGAGTTTGTGCTCTATGCCAGGAGATGAGATACTAAGATTTATAAGAAGCTACCACAGTGGTTGTACTTCTTTTCAGGAATATCTTTTTTCCAGCCTGTGTGCAGTAGCAGTGGAGAAAGCTGGCTGTGTAAAGAATAAACACTAGCAAGAAGATTGGTTAGGTCTTCATGAAGAAAATGATGATCAGGGTCCCACATACCTTATGTAGTGGAATAGTAAAAATAAGTGGAAACATTCCTTTTCAGCCATTTCTGATTCCTCTAGCATCTCCCACCAAGTTTTTGTTATAGAAAAGCATAGTGGCAATAGATACAAGGATTCCCCATTCCATACACTGAATTAAGCCATAAAATAACGTCCTTACCATCTTTGTCACTTGCCCAATTCAGGATGTAGTCTCTTTGTTGGAGTGATTAAAAAGAGCTAGACGTCTATTTCAGGATGTAGACATATGTCCAAGTTTTGTTCTATAAGACACAAAATTTTTAGTAAAAATATGCGTAGAATTTGCACATATGATAATTTTTTTTCTTTTCTTTTCTTTTTTTTTTTTTTTTTTTTTTGGAGCTGGGGACCGAACCCAGGGCCTTGCGCTTGCTAGGCAAGTACTCTACCACTGAGCTAAATCCCCAACCCCACATACGATCTATTTTAACTGAACTGTTAAGTGTCTTCAGTATAAAAAGGTGAAGCTCACTGAGTGAGAATAGTAACCGGAACTGATCTCCAATCAGATTCTCCTTAGTATGTTAAGATTTTCCTTAGTATGAGAATGGGGGAAGGGTATTATTTATTTTTTAAAGTAAAGTCAGAGAACTGAATTGTATCTTCTTAGGTTTCCTCTTACTCGTCCCAGTCTTTGTAAACAGTGGGAGGCAGCTGTTAGAAGGAAAAACTTCAAGCCCACTAAGTACAGCAGTATCTGTTCGGAGCACTTTACTCCAGACTGCTTTAAGAGAGAGTGCAACAACAAGCTACTGAAGGAGAACGCTGTGCCCACTATTTTTCTCTATATAGAGCCACATGAGAAGGTAATTTGGGTTCTTAAATGCTGGATTTGTTTTTTTCCTTTCCCGGTCTTTTCTTTGTTTTCTTTCCTCCTCTGCATTCTCTTCCCCTCCCATTCCTTGTGTGAGACAAAGTCTTAAGTAGTCCAGGCTGGCTTTGAGCTTGCGTATAGCTAAGGCTGAATTGGAACTCCTGATCCTCCTGCCTCTACCTTCCAAATTCTATCATAAGCACTGGATTTGAGTGAATGCTGTTTTAATTTATGAAGCTAGTGTGTTCATGGGAAAATCAGGGAAGGGTTAAAACCAGTGTGTTTGAAACCCATCATTTGGCAGTAACTACTGTTGGGGCTCAGTGGTTAAGAGTATGTATTGCTCTTCCAGAGGACGTAGATTTGACCCCTAACACCCACTTGAAGCTGCTCACAATTTCTTAACTCTAGTTGCAGGGAATCTCAGGTCTCCTCATACCCTCCCAACCCTCCCACGGCAGACACTCACAGAGACACACATGTATGCCCATGATTAAAAAATAAATCTTTTTATAAAGAAAAAAATAACCATTATTAACAATAATACACTTTTTAAGAAACAGATTTCTATGTATCTCACACTAAATAACTCGGTCTAGTTTTGTTTAAGTTAAAGATAGTTCTGTTTTCATTTATGAGTTGATAAGTTTTATTTTCATTCCTACTGACTATTTTCAAATGATTTTTCTTCTGTTTTGGCTGTTTTGTAGTTTAGTGTTTACTTATTTCCAACTAAACCACTGTTTCACAAAGCCCACTCTAACCTCGAATAGAAAAGGTGAGTTAGGACTGAAAGTGCCCTGCATGGTGGCACAGACCTGCAGTCTGAGCGGGCAGAGAAGGAGCTCAGAGGACTGTCACAGTTCGAGGCAGGCCAACCTGGATTATACAGTAAGGACACCCCATCCCCTAAACACAAGAAAACCAACCCCAGACAAGCAAAAACCACCTCAAACTGACTCCAGGGACAGTTGTATTTTACTTGTAATTCTAATACTGGGAGGTCGAGGTTGGAGGAACTCAAATGTAGGCCCAGCCTAGGCTGCAAACCAAGACCCTGTTGTTTAAAATCTACAAGTAAGCCAAACCCGAATGCCGACATTTTTAGTCCTGGAAGATGTGGTTTTAGTCCTTGAGAGCTCTGCATTCCACGCCAGTACTGCAACCACCAAGATATTGTGTTTTCTCCTTTTGGAATTTTTGGGTACCATGGAGTGACAAAAAATGTCTAATGTTGAAACTACAGATATTTTTTTAGTTACTAAACTCACAACTGCCTGTACGTTGCTCTTTTAGAAGGAAGAACTGGAACCCCAAGAGCAGCTTCCCTCTCCTTCACCCCCCACTTCCCAGGTTGACGCCGCTGTTGGGTTGCTAATGCCTCCTCTCCAGACCCCTGATAACCTCTCAGTTTTCTGTGACCACAACTACACTGTGGAGGACACAATGCACCAGAGGAAGAGGATCCTTCACCTGGAGCAGCAGGTTGAAAAGCTCAGGAAGAAACTCAAGACCGCCCAGCAGCGGTGCCGTCGGCAGGAGAGACAGCTCGAGAAGCTCAAGGAAGTCGTACACTTTCAGAGAGAGAAAGACGACGCCTCGGAGAGGGGCTATGTGATTCTACCAAATGACTACTTCGAAATTGTTGAAGTGCCAGCATGAAAGGATGAGGTGTATTAGTGGACAAGACTGTATACCTTCTTTTAGCCTACATACAGGAGTTCATTTGAAAAAAATAACAATTACTTGTATTAAAAAACAATATTTTTTTAAAATAAATTAGATATATACTGTATAATTGTAATTTTTTGTTTGTAATTTCAGAGTTTCTACATTTTAACAAAATATTTAAGAAAATCCTTAAACCACCAACATAATGTTGTATATTGGTTTCAAGATGGTGGACTGTTTTTCATTTGAATATTTATAGAAATAATGTAAAAATAAAGAGTAGAGAGGGTAAGGGTGTGGTAAAAATGATTTAAGTTTCAAAATTAATGCCGTTTATTGAGATAACTTATGATTAAATCAGAAGTCTAAGTGAGAGCATAGGACATAGCCTTTCAGAATATAGAGATGTACACACACACATTCTGTATTTATAGCCAGAGCTTCATTTATTTTTCTCAATCACTTATCAAAAACGAACTGTCAAGCCAATATTTGAGGAAATTATTTTGCTGTCTTCAGAAAAACCATTCCATAGTTAATAATTTCATAAAGAGTAGAGTCTTAGGAGTAGGTCCTTTGTGTCCCTAGCTTTATGAATTGGAAGAGTGCCTTGGGGAATGGCAGGCCTCAAAGTGAGCTCTTGGCATCGGTGAGGTGAAAACTGGGGGCTGGCTGGAGAGATGTGTCAGTGGGCAAGGTGCACGCAAGCCTGCTCCCTGAGTTTAGCCCCTGGGACCCCATAAAGAAAGGAGAGAACCTCTCCACGGAGTTTCTGTCAGGCCTCCACGTGTGCTGTGACAACTTTCTAAAGAAATAAAATTGGGATCTGGCTCTTGATCAGCCCCAGGCTGAAGGCATCTAATTCCACAGCTGAAGTTCAATCTGCATTCAGACCTCTGACAAAGTATTTTAGTAGAGTTTGGTTTATATTATAATACGATACTTTGGCCCTTAAGTATTCGATAGATTTGCCCTTAACTGTTTGACTTTGGTCAAGACATTGCATAGAAAGTATTCTTTTCACTCAGAAGTTAGAAATGACATCCAATTTACTTCATGTGGCCTATGTTCAAAAGTAACGTGTTGTGTTTCTGTCACCATTGAGACGTAAATATTGCAGCTTCTGTTCACACTGTGGCTTGTGTTCTGACTGTGAGAAAGCTTACATATATTTGAAACGAAAATGTGTCCTGAGTAAACAAGTGCTAATAAAAAAAGAATTCTCTAGGCTTAGGAGAACTGTATTTTATACTTCAGAATACACTGTAGTCGAAGAGTAGCAGACCTTTCAAGACAGTATTAAAGCTATGTTATTCCAGTATCTGTGGATCTGCTTTTTTCTTTCTGAGTTACTACTATGCTGAGAACAGTTAGCACTTTTTTGTTGCTGGTTTGTTCTCTTCTGTGTAGCCTTGGCTGTCCTGCAATCTGCTCTGTAGATCAGAGTCAGAGAGGTCCGCTCGCCTCTGCCTCCTAAGTGCCGGGATTCAAGGTGCGCACCACCGCCACCTGGCAGAACTTTTAATCCATGGGAATTTGATTGTTTTATAAACACCTCTCATTTTGGTGCTGAGGATTGAACATGCCCATGAGCAGGCTACCCCCAAGCTAGACCCCCAAGCTTTTTTTTTTTTTTTTAAATTTGGCTTTTTGTTTTGTTCTTTGAGACAGAGTCTCACAGTGTGGCTCTGGCTACCCTGGAACATACTATGCAGACCATGCTGGCCTCAAACCCACAGAGGCTACAGCCTCTGCCTCTGCAGAGCTGGGATTTAAGGTGTACACCGCCTTAAATTATTATTTAATTATTAAAATATTTATTAATTAAAATATTTATTCTATGTGGCTGGAGAGATGGCTCAGTGGTTAAGAAACTTAAAATTCGGGGCTGGGGATTTAGCTCAGTGGTAGAGCGCTTACCTAGGAAGCGCAAGGCCCTGGGTTCGGTCCCCAGCTCTGAAAAAAAGAACCAAAAAAAAAAAGAAACTTAAAATTCCTTTTGAAGCCCTGAGTTTGGTTCCCAGTAACCACATGGCAGCTCAAAGCCTCCTACAACTCTGGTTTCTGGCCTCAGACCAGGTTGCTCTCAAACACAGAAGTTGTGTCCATCCGGTCCCCCGCCCCCATTCCTCCTAAATGCTGGGATTAGAGGCATTTGCATCTCCATGTCTAACCCAAGCCCCTTTGTTTTTCAGACACTATTTTGTATTCCTGGATGCCTCTGGATTATGTACCATGGCTGCCACTGAGCTCCTAGCAACCCTGTCTCAGCCTCCCAAATGCTGGGGTTACAAGTGTGTGTCACTGTGCTCCATATAGATCGGTATCTTAAAGATGCAAAATGATTGGATTACTCACAGTTGGTTAACTTGGTTTAGATCAACTAGGGAATGGGAGCATCTTCACTGGGCACTTGTGAAAACCAACTTTGTGCTCAACAAAAGAAACAGCCCTTACAACAAGGGAATAAAAGATGTATTTTGTGCCGAATTTAAACTTGGATGGCTGGCCCAGGAATGTAGAATTAGATCTCTCCAAATACTAGGAGGTAGAATTTTCCGAAGCTTTGTAGCAACAGAACGAAGAAAGCCATCAATCAAGATACTTTTTCTTTTTTAAAGGTACATGGTCCCATCAGGTAGGTGGGTTAGAACAAAAACTGACAACTTGGCCGTGGGCCTTAGGTGATGTCTGACAACACTTAAGACTTTTGATGGTGGAAAAGTAAGATTTTTGTGAGTATATTGCAAATGGATTTTTGTGTTAGGATATTACATTTGGCGTTTAGTCACAATTTTCTGTGCAGAGTGGGAGCAAGGAATGGCTAATAAGGTACAATAAGCCAAGATAAATTGTCACCAGGCTCTGGACATACAACCTCTCAACCTCTCTACATCACTGCACCAAGCAGCCTTGCAGACATAGCTGCTTTCTAGGAATTCTGGTTCACATGAAAAGATTCAAAGTTACCAACTCTGTTTTGACATCTTTTGAAACAGTCTTGCAAAGTATGTGGGCAAATGCATTGCAAAGTGTGCTTCCAACCTAATTTCTGCTTGTAAGTGTGGTCCGGATCCAAGAACCAAAGTTAGGTTATAAATGTGGTAACCATAACCACTTATTTGCTGTCAGCACATCATTGAGCTTGAAGTTACTTTCTGCGCATGCGCGAAGGAGTTCTCATTTGGAAAGAACTGAGCAAGCTGTTTGTATTTCTGTAATTTGTCATAGGATGAGGAATTCGAGACGTGGGTACTTGTTTCTGAATTTGAGCCGTGACATTTGCTGAATGTTTTAAAAGTCATTTTATCCACAATATTCCTTATTGCACGTGGGTGATAGGTTTGTGGTCCCAACAAGCCAGGCTCTGCCACTCATTGCCAATAAGCCAATTAAAGGAGCTAAATTAAGAGTGAAAACCAGAAAACAATTTATTCAATGTGACCACATTGAGAAGAGGGGAAAAGATCTATTCATTTCCCCACGTCTGTCCCTAGAGGCCTGATCCTGACTTGAGTGGGATTGAACCCGCAGAAGGTCATTACTCCAGTCTGATACTTTAACTACTGTGTAATATTTAAATAAAGCTTGAGGAAGAACAGAATACTTCCAAATAAGCCTTGATAGACATAGTTTTGTCAGCACTTGTAATTATTACGGAGATGAGCCGACCAATAACCATTGAGTTAAGCAAAGCTTTAACATCAATTAATTGAACTGTGACCTCCATGACTGTAACATATACATCATCTCTAAACCTCATTTTTTTCATTTCTTAAATTACTTATCCAGATCTTCATAACTTGAATAAGCTTTCTGTCCCGTGCTATCGTCCCGCCAGCAAGAATACGCGCGGACACCAGGATCCTTCTGCAGCAAAGCGTTTATTGCATCTTTAAGAGGAGAGACCTAGGGCCCAGAAAGGCGCTGCTTATATACACCCTAGCGCGGTGCGTCCACAGCTGACTGGTCGCTTACCCATGATCTCATTGGCACGCCCAGGGGTGGGCAAAGACTTGGCACGAACACACTCTTGCACATGCGCACACAGCTAGCTTCCTGAAAGGAAGTCGGGCTGGTGCAGCGGAAGCCAGCGCCATCTTGTAATGGCGAATGCTATCCCGGCTTTCCACGTGGGGCACAGCAGAAGCCAGTGCCATCTTCTGATGGCGAATGTTATTGCGGCTTTCCACATATCCCCCTTTTTGTTTTACTAGAATGAGGCTGGTCTAGGCCTCTGCAGTTACGTCCATCTGCTGTGGCTCCTGTCTTAGGTCGTTCCTCTAATGTCACGGCCTTATCCGTCGTAGAGTAACCCTATCGCCACCGGCCCCCGTGTCTTAGATTGGTCTGTGCATGAGGAAAGTTGCCCGTCTCTGGATACCGCAGTGCTGTGTGTCTCTGGATACCGCAGTGCTGTGTGACAGTAACTGCTAAACGACCTAGGGCAAACTCTACAAAAGAGGCCAGCCAGAAAATGAGTTAGTGGGGAAATCATGATCACCCTATTGTGTGCAATGAGGAAACCTCAGCGATGTAGAAGGGCTGATCAAAGAATCATTGAGTCTCTCTCATCCCAGTGCAATGGATCCACAAATCCATGGGGTGTAAGAGCAGAGAACTCAGATGCCGACTAATTCCTGAGCATAGATAACCAAATTCCAGGGGAGGCCCCTTGTTCAGTAGCCACAAGTGCTTGAGTGACAACGACCTTGTCACGTTTCTGTTAAGATCTGAGTTTGCAAACCAACCATAGCATGAACACTAATCCACAGCATAGGGCTGCACCAAACAGAGCCACTCCCGATAAGTAGCGGGCACCTCATCTGGTTCTCAGCTGCTACCACCAAGGGCCGTAGTCAAGCCGCTCCTATAATAAAATTTAGAATTCCCAATTGTTAGCAACTACTCCAGAAAGTTCACCTACTGTGCTTGCCTAACAATAGATTGGGGGAGGGTAGCTCTAGACACTGCAGACACAATGGCTGCAGCAATAATGGGTGCTACAATAGCAGCGAAAGTAACAAGGTCTTTCCCAGGACAGTTCAGGATCAGTCATTCTTCTCTGGAACAACCAGCAGGCAATGGAACCATGTCTGAGATCTGTACAACCAGGGCAGAGTTCCCCAGTCCACAGCAGCTTCATACAGATGGCATTCCTGTGAAGCTACAGACTGCAAAATGACAACACCAGTTAAGGCAGCAAGAGTCACCAGGGGAATAAGGGGGGGGCAAGGGTAATGGAGTCCAGTCTTCTCCAGCAAGCAGCAGTGCACAGAGGGTCTGAGTGTAGGCCACAGTGGGACAGGACACACACAGTGGTTGACAAAAGATGAGGGGGGATCTTCCATCTTCCTCTCAGGGCAGAGGAATGACTACAGGGACCCGAACCACGAGAGCTGAATCTTCATGTAACCAGGATCAGCAAGTCTCACCAGCCACTCAGGCAGCTGGCATACTCTTGTAGCATCCTGCAGAAAAAACACAAACATTCCCTCTTCCCCATATAAAATATCTGAACAGGATCATGCCAATACGTGAATCTTTCTATTTTACGTAGGCAGAAGTATGCCTAGTTGTAGGGTGCCATAAACACTCAAGGGTTCCTTGGCATCCAAATTTTAAAATTGAAATAAAAGGAGCATTATTTAGCATACAGGGATAACTCCCCCTTTTTGTTTATTAAGATATAAACTGTCTAGTATCATTGTCCTCCCTCGTTAAGGGGTCTAGGCAATCCAGTTTGAGTTCTTAAATGGCCTCTAAAGGAACAGTATTTAGTGTTCTTAACCACTAAGCCATCTCTCTAGCACCTCACAAACTTTATTTATCTAAACATAAGTATTAATTAGAAATGTCAAATCCTGTAAATATTGTCTAATTTTAGTCTTACTAGAAATCCCTGAGCTGGCAGGGTGAGGCTGGACGTTGAAAGTAAGCAAATGGAGTCTTCCTCTTTTCATGAGGGTGTGTTATCAACTCCATTACCATTTTCAAAGAGCTGGGTCTATGGTTTTGTTTAGTTGTCTGAGCCAGAGCACTGAAAGGACAGTGAGTTGTCAGACAATTCAAACTGAAATCATCACTCACTGATTTCATGTAGAAAACTTGTCTCTAGTAAAGCATTAAGTAATTGAAATCAATTGTAAACCACAAGCCACACATTGGCTATCAGTATATGAATTGAAAGCTTGATTTAAAAAACAGTGGCTAAAGCACGGAATTTAATAGTCTGTGTTGAAGCAGGGGAAACTCAAGAGAATAGCCTTTTTATTAGATGAACCACCTATAAATACACTAAGCGCATTTTCTATGGGTTGCATGCACAAATTTACAGTAAATACAAAAGCATGCAAAGAGTAAAATTATCAATTTTGCCTGAAATTTGTATATGTAATAGGCCAAATATCAGTATTTTGTAATAACCAATTTGATTGATGTTTGGAATAAGGTATGTTTCACCAGGTTTCTTTTTAAAATACTTCCATGACTCTAGCCTACAATTCTGTATTAACACAACTGAAGCTTTATCTCCAATGAGGATAACAAAGTTAAGTCCTCTGGTAAGGTGAGATACTTTGGCAATTAACATATCCTTAGAAGCTTAAAATTAGTTTCAAATATTCTTTTCTGGAGTAGTGTAACAGCTACTTCCCAAATATTAAAGCTCATTTTGAGAGCAAAGGTTTGTAGTAAAAATTTCTATATACACTGAAAGATTTAAAGTTCTAACTTCTTACATTGAAGAAGCGACAAAATTATATAATATAAGGCTATTAGCCATTCCTTTGTAAAAATTTTTAATGATATCACTTTATGGGCTCTCTAAAATTATAAGCAAGCTCACAAAATGAAAACTCACAATCGCCAGGACATCCTCTAAATCTATCTTGAAATGGCAGTTGGAGTAAGCAAACTGGCTGTAATGTTCTCACAAGTTCTAAAACCTCATCAATCCTTCGTAAGTCCTGTAACAATCTCTATCTGTTTGATTTTTTTCTCAATAATAAATAAGTTTGAGTTAGTCAATGAAACACTGGCAATCCTTAATCACAATCCTTAAATTCTCCTTGTAACACCAGAGTACAACCACAAGGTCACCTGAGTTCTGAGTAGTGACTAGGCAGCTGTCCTTGGGGCAGTGGAATTAGCATCAAAATACAGATAACTTCAAGGCAAACCACAACTTTGGAAAGCAAAACTCAACCTCCAACAAACAATCTAGTCTCCAAAATCCAGTCTCCAAGACACCGAGTCTATCTTTCATGCTACAAAGTTTGACTGCCAATTCCTACATATGAACGCACGATGGTGCGGTCTCCGATACCTCAACAAAGAGACATTGCCCTAAAATTCTTTTAGAAGCCTGGTTTCTAGAATAAGAATTCCATAAAAATATTATCTCGATTTAGACCTGTTTCCCTAGGTTGGCTCATGTCACATGTTGTCTAGAATGACTTCATCCAAATTACCAGCTTTATGTCAACTTTCTGTTACCAATATTATACCTTTTTAATCATATCCAATAACTTAAAAGCCAATAGTCCATAACCAAGGCATGTAGAGAATAATTATACATTTAGAATCAATCAGAAACAAAATTGAAGTGGCTACACAAATCTTTAATATTTAGACCAAGCACCATTTTTACTTTTCTAGCTATGATTTTAAGAGAAGCACCTTGTCACCTGCTAAGTCTAATAAGTCAGGGATTTTTCTAAGAGAAATAGCCATCAACTCCTGTATCAAAGAAGCTGAGGAGCTGCTGGCGCCTTTAAGATCAGCTCACGTAGACGCTCACCCCCAGGCAGCTTCTCCAGCTGACCTATGCTCCTAGCTACAGGTGTAGGGTTCTAAGGACTGATTGAAACTGCTTTTTATTCATTTGTTCCTTTTTGAAACGAGTTAAAACCAAATCAAGATGTGAACGATTGACAGATAAAGTTTTTACCATTTTTTTTCTTTTGAACATGAAACATAAAACATTTAAACAACGAGAAACAAAAACCACAGACATAAACCGACAGACATGGACAGCTTGGTGTACCAAGGACAGACAATAGACATAGAGGGAAAAAACTAGATGGTGTCCCACCAAAGGGGCCCAGATTCCAATAGGAGTCAGCAGAGAGGTAGGATTTCCCCTTTCCCACCACTTCCACGGTGACCATCCACTCGAGTGGAGTTGATATGGACGATGGATTGTCTCAATTCCTGGACTAGTCCATCAACGTGTCGAAACCAAATTCCTGTAAGATACTGAGATATATTACGGGATATCTGAGCAGCACGACTGACATCCACAAATGGTATGGAAGTGAAACATAGTCCTGAATAAAATACAACTCTGAAGACAAAAAAGTTTAGAATTGAGATATCTTTTTGTTTGATTCTCCTGAATAAATGTTTCAGGCGGTCTACCTCTATCAAATCTGATCAGTATTACTCTGTGAAGTTTCCAGAGCCTAATCACACCTTTTACAAGCACAAAGACAAAATTTTTCTCCCAAAATACTGTGTTCCTTTTATCTCCTCCCTTTTTCTCTCCCAGGGTGTCCTTTCCCTTATCTCTCGCTTCCTCGGATCCAAGGTCCTTGGAAGGGCCTCTTTTCTTATGTGCACCTTTTCTCTTTGAGCGCTTTAATCTTTCATTCCGCTCTGTTTCTGACATGCTGTCCTGTAACTCCCCTAGAGCTCTCTGTCCTGCTCTTACTGTTGGGCGGCATTTCCCATCTTCTAGGCACGACTTCTGACTGTGCCTAGCGGCAGCCGCAAAATCAAAAACCAAAAGAAAAAGAATGAGCGCTGCCAAAACGATAACAAAAGCTCCCACCGCATCTTCTAATGGGGGAGAGAAATAAGAGAGATCAAGACCAAACATGCCTCTCAGAGCCTACCTGCAGTTCTGGACCCTCTCCGCGAATGGAGGCTCTCCTCGGCGCCGGCGATGGTGAGGCGTTTTTTCCGGGTTTCGGCACCAAATATCCCGCGCTATCGTCCCGCCACCAAGAACACTCGCGGACACCAGGATCCTTCTGCAGCAAAGCGTTTATTGCATCTTGAAGAGGAGAGACCTAGGGCCCAGAAAGGCGCTGCTTATATACACCCTAGCGCGGCGCGTCCACACCTGATTGGTCGCTTACCCATGATCTCATTGGCACGCCCCGGGGTGGGCAAAGACTTGGCTCGAACACACTCTTGCACATGCGCACACAGCTAGCTTCCTGAAAGAAAGTCGGGCTGGTGCAGCGGAAGCCAGCGCCATCTTGTAATGGCGAATGCTATCCCGGCTTTCCACGTGGGGCACAGCAGAAGCCAGCGCCATCTTGTGATGGCGAATGTTATTGCGGCTTTCCACAGCTTTCTATTTTTTTTAATTATGGAAACAGTCATTCATCTCCATCCCTGAGTTCTGATTTACTAAAACGATTCCTGTCTTTAAGTCCCTATAACATGTCTCTTTATTTGCTGGTTTTCTTTCTTAATACTACAAGACATAACATTAACATACATTTTTCCAACTGTTGTGAGAATTCTCTCCCCAAAGCCAAGAGAAAATAAGTCCTATTTCCTCTTCATGGTGTCCCAATGGCAAACCAAAGTTCACTGTCATTTAAGGCCACCCTGGAGGACTCACGAGTGCATTAAGCTGCTTTGTAGAGCGGGTTGAAGAGGTGCCCCAGAAGTGTGAGAGAGCTGAGAGCAGTCATCTGGAAAGTTATCACTTGCATGAGTGGTGGCTTCCCCCAAAGGCAGTGCCTCTGTGCCTAGTCTTCCCTGCTCAACAGGCCCCTGGCCCCTCCAAGACTTTGTGACTGCGTGTAATTAGTTTATAATTGCATAAAACTGGCTGGGAGGAGGATCTAGATGTGCAGCTGGGAGTCCAACAACCGTGCCCACTCCCTCTTTTTAAAAGGGTTGATCTACAGTCAAGCCCAGCTTTGAGGATCTTTTATAAGCAAACGACTAGCTAGTCTTATGAAGATGCGTTGTAGAATTTTTTTTATCCCAATCTGGAGTCTTTAACCCATCTTTGACCATTCAGTTCCTGGATAAAAGTCACACAACTAGCCAGCCCTCAGGACCTGCTTTCCTGACTCACCTAACTCTTGGCAACTTCTTTCTCCTCCTCAACTTCTCTCCCTCCCATGGTTCCCCTTTCACCCTAAGCCCAGGATTCCCAACCCCCACCTGTTTCTCTTCTGCCCAGCTATTAGCTGCCAGCAGCTATACCAATCAGAAATAGCTTGGGGGCCGAGGTCACATACCAAGGTCACTTGGGACTCCGTGTTTTTGCGGGCCCCACTTAGCATTACAATACACAGCAAGACCAAACCTGGGCAAAGATGGCTTTTGTTTGGCTTAGCGGACATTACTGTGGATAACAAAAAGTTGAATATGCGATGACTTTAATAAAAGGAAGCTGAATCCAAACCACAGACTTAGGATACCTTAATGAATTTATATTACCTGTGTACATATTGTTAAACTATGGGCTTTATATGTTCTTGGGTAAACCATATAGAAAATGCAAGATGCTCTCCACATAGCACATAGTCATTTACCATAACTGCTTTGGGTTACACACGAGTATTTGTAGCAAAGTCATAGGTGAAGCAGACACATAGCAAAATGAAAACGACATCAAGTTGATGTTTACGACACCTAGCAAAAGTCAACGAGAGAGTCCTGTTAAACCCGATGCTGAAGTTACCAGGTGTTGTGGTTTGCCTTGGAGTTCTCTCTGAATTTGTAAAATAAAGGCAAGAGCTCAAGATTTGGGCAGAGGGAGGAATCGGGAGCGAGGGGGGAGGAGTCAGGAGAGGGGAGGAGTCAGGAGGGGGAGGAGCCAGGATGGGGAGGAGTCAGGGGAGGAGAAAGGAAAGAAGCGAGGAGAGAGTTGTCTTGGGAGAAGGAGAAGCTGGAGACCTGGCAAATAAAAGGTGCAAGGGATGAGGGATTTGGGAGCTAGGAATAGGACAGTGTAGGGTGGATCTGCCCAATCTAGACGCTAGATTGTTTTCATATTAATTGAGTTGCGTTTTCTTTGTACTGGCTGATTCGGGTTGGAGAGGAAACTGCAACAAACTGCAACAACCAGGGAGATTTAAAAGAGAGAATTCTCTCTGCTATCTCCATAAAAGAGCATCCCAGTGGGTATTTCTACTATGGACATCTTTATATTGGGGGATAAATAACGGTACACACAAAAGGTATTGTTCCTTTATATAACTGAGCTCATGGGACATTGGACAAGAGACTTGTTGTTCAGTCCAGTGACAGCTGACTGGACCCAGAGCACCTGTCTTCCTTGTACCTGTATAGATTTGTTCAGATGATTATTATCACCCATTGGCCCATGCGTTTGAAACAGACAAGGGACAAACAAGGGACGGAACACGTGTGCATATATTAGAGTCTTTTTTTTTTCTTTTTTTTCGGAGCTGGGGACCGAACCCAGGGCCTTGTGCTTGCTAGGCAAGCGCTCTACCACTGTGCTAAATCCCCAATCCAGTATGTTAGAGTATTATACATGACAACAACACTTGGTTTTAAAGGGTCACTCTCTGGTATCTTTAAACTTTATCATGGGTGAGTGAACTCAACATCTATGATTGCGTGGAATCAAGCTAGACGAAGTACCTGCCTTTGCAAATGTCTAACCTAAAACTCTCCCGAGAAACCTCCTTGGGTTGACTAACTGCTGGGCTCAGCAAAGACCTGGATGTTTTCATTTATGGTCTTCTGCTGCCCTCTGCTGGCTGGTGATGGGAATACCCAGGAATCCGGTGTTGTATAAAGCGCAGAAAAAGGGAAGCATTTGCTGGAATCCTACTGTTCGCCTTCTCCAGGCGTGTGCCCATGTGTGGAATCTCCCCTTCTCCACACATGAGCACATGATTTTAATTAAATGACATAGAAGGTTTTACACTGGGGCATATTGTGACTTCACTGAAACTTGCTTATAATTAAGTAAAGAAAATACAAATAAAAGAAAAACACACTTGTAACAGCTCTCACATGGTCAAAAATGGGATTTCCTATGACCTAAGAGTATGAAAATTCAGGAGGAAAAAAACCCTCCATTTAAAAAAATTTGCCTAAAGTATTCAGGATTCTTTTTACATAGTTTTCTATAAAAGCAGCTTAGTACAGCAGTTCAAGATAACTAGTTGCACATTAGGAAAACTATATCTAAGTTAAATGGCACAGAAGATATAAATAGAAATGACACAGGTCTTAAAACTAGAGTGCCAGATACGTAGACTCCACAAAGCAAAATGACTATGTGATGCCTTTTTCCTTGAATAATTCTAATTATCCTTGTACATGAGCGGATACACGGATGTTGACTTTATTACCACTCTTCATACTCATTGCAAGCGTCTTAATGAGTCCGTGTGTGCTTCTTCACACTGTTTCAAAAGGGACACCTCATAGCCTTGGCAAAAGCTCCGAGCTCTGAGACTGGACAGGCACAAGAGTTGATCAGGACACATGGGTCTTATAGGCAAATGCACTTCCTCTAAAGGTGAGAACAAAACCGAATTCATACCCTTGGGATGCTTGTGAATGTTGGGCTTACATATGAGGGAAACCTAAGGCAACAAGTGCTGGGGGTGACACCAGATGAGGATAGCATCCCGAAAAAAGTTACCATGAAGAAACAATGTATGTGCATTGTATATGACAAAGAACACACCACACAATGTATTATAAAATAGTTTCCTGGTTGCACTTTACCCAGGCTAATTGCTCAGGGATAACCACTCTTGGCCCTTCCCATTTAGCATTTTTTTTTTCTAAGTTGAAGTCATTGTTTTGATCCCTGTTTGATCCCTACAAATACTGTCGCAGACAGTATTCCCTCCCATCCCCCACCCCCCAACAAGGTTTCTCTGTGTAATTATGGCTGTCCTGGAACTAGCTCTGGAGACCAAGCTGGTCTCGAACTCAGAAATCCACCTTCCTCTGCCTCCCAAGTTCTGGAATTAAAGGTGTGTGGCACCACCACTTGGAGACAGTGTTTTTTTGTTTTTTGACCATTAGACAGTTCCCCAAGTTCTGTTTTCTTCCATTGCTCTAATAAAGTTATCTTGGAATTTTTAGTTTAGAGAGCAATCCATTATGGGTGATAGATATATTTATTTGAAAATTTGAGCCATATTTTCATAATTTGTTTTATGTACATTGGTGTTTTGCCTGCATGTGTTTCTGTGTGGGTGTTGGATATATAGTTACCGGCAGTTATGAGCTGCGGCTATGAGTTATGGGCAATTGAACCCAGATCCTCTGGAAGAGCAGCCAGTGCTTCTAATCATTGAGCTATCTTTCTAGACCCAATAACTTTTTTTTATCTTTATTAACTTGAGTATTTCTTATTTACATTTCTATTGTTATTCCCTTTCCCGGTTTCCGGGCCAACACGTTCACTGGGGGTTCAGTCTTGGCAGGACCTTGGCTTCCCCTCCCACTGGTGCTCTTACTAGGCTATTCATTGCTACCTATGAGGTTGGAGCCCAGGGTCAGTCCATGTATAGTCTTTGGGTAGTGGCTTAGTCCCTGGAAGCTCTGGTTGGTTGGCATTGTTGTTCATATGGGGTCTCGAGCCCCTTCAAGTTCTTCCAGTCCTTTCTCTGGTTCCTTCAACGGGGGTCCCATTCTCAGTTCAGTGGTTTGCTGCTGGCATTCGCCTATGTGTTTGCTGTATTCTGGCTGTGTCTTTCAGGAGAGATCTACATCCGTTTCCTGTCAGTCTGCACTTCTTTGCTTCATCCATCTTGTCTAATTGGGTGGCTGTATAAATATGGGCCACATGTGGGGCAGGCTCTGAATGGGTGTTCCTTCTGTCTCTGTTTTAATCTTTGCCTCTCTATTCCCTGCCAAGGGTATTCATGTTCCCCTTTTAAAGAAGGAGTGAAGCATTCACATTTTGGTCATCCTTCTTGAGTTTCATGTGTTCTGTGCATCTAGGGCAATTCAAGCATTTGGGCTAATAGCCACTTATCAATGAGTGCATACCATGTGTGTTTTTCTGTGATTGGGTTACCTCACTCAGGATGATATTTTCCAGTTCCATCCATTTGCCTATGAATTTCATAAAGTCATTGTTTTTGATAGCTGAGTAATAATCCATTTTGTAGATGTACCACATTTTCTGTATCCATTCCTCTGTTGAAGGGCATCTGGGTTCTTTCCAGCTTCTGGCTATTATAAATAAAGCTGCTATGAACATAGTGGAACATGTGTCTTTGTTATATGTTGGGGCATCTTTTGGGTATATGCCCAAGAGAGGTATAGTTGGGTCCTCAGGTAATTCAATTAGACCCAATATCTTATAATGTTCTGTAATTTATATTTCCTCAAAAATTATATTTCAATGTTTCATGATTGATTCATTTTATTTTTAAAAGAATTAAACATTCTCGTGTTTTTCTTTTTTATTGAAAATAATTTTTTTCATACAATATATTCTGATCACAGTTTTCACCTCCCTCAACACCTCCCAGATTTTCTCTCTTTTGAAAAATAAAAATGAACAAGAAATTTAAAAACAAGCACAAGAAACATACATATACATGATTAATTTAATGTGTCTATCGTATATAATACCACACAGGATATGTCCAATGGATAGTTTATGGCAACATATTCCCATTTGAAAATTTCCAACACTCAACAATAGAAGCAGACCCCGAGTATCAATTTTACAGGAATTAAGCATGAATTATTGATGTAGAGAATAACGTGTTATAATTTGTGTTTGATTTTCAAAACCACCAAGGGATAATTAAGCACCATGTTTAAAAACCTTTTGTCCTAAAGTACTACTCAGGAGAAAAGATTGACAGAAAACGTGCTTTCAAATGAAGTACAAAGTTAGCACTCAGGTAACTCCCCCTCAAATCAAGAACGACCTCACTGCCAGTGACATACCAAAGCCCTGGAATTGCAGCCCTATCATTAGAGCCTAAAGGTAACTATCATTTCTGACAATATATCTTATAGTACTTGGTTTGCCCTATATATATTTGGATAACTTAAATTTTTACCATTTCTTTCTTTCTTTTTTTTTTCTTTTTTTCGGAGCTGGGGACCGAACCCAGAGCCTTGTGCTTGCTAGGCAAGCGCTCTACCACTGAGCTAAATCCCCAACCTTGGTACAATACTCCATTCTAAGAATAGACTTCAATTTTCTCAGTACATTCTAGTGCTGGTGTCAACTAAAGTCATATTTTAGCAATTTTGGAGAAAAAAGAAAAGCCAGTAGTTCCAAATGGTTCTACCAGTCTGTCCTTCCACCAGACCCAGAACCGCTGCCATTTTGTGCCCTTACTGACACTTTGTAATAATGTAACTTCAAAGTAACAGCCTTTGTAATTTTAGCTTTTCTTGTGGGTAGTAGCTTATGCAATAGTGGTATGTTATGGTTTTAATACAATTTTAACTCTTACTACTAAACATCTTTTCATGTTCAGAACCCATTTGGATTCCCTGATAGGAAACGGTGATTGTCTTGCCCGTTACTTCCCTGAATTGTTAGTCTTTCTCTTATTCATGGAAGGCAATATGTAATGTGAAACTCTGCCAGCTGTTTAAACGGTTCCATTGTTTAACGCAGGAAAAATCTATTCAAGATTTCACTTGTACTATGTACTATGTATGCCTGTGGGGGAAGAGCAGACATCAGCGGTTGTGGAGAGCTCTTGGGGCTGCTTCTAGAGTTTGGCAAGAATTTGACATTGGGCTAGGACACGGAAGTAGGCTCAAGATACAGCTGAGAAATGTGTTCTGTTGCTGTGTTAAGACTGAATACAGTAATCGTGGGACCTTTGTGTATGCCTTCTTTGATCCGTAACTACTCTGTTTATGCCTTGTTTGTTCCTTGACTACTTTGCCTTTGACCTAGAACTGACCCTACTCTTTGCATGAACCGAGAAGGATATAAAAGCAGACTGGGGAAAAAAACAAAACAAAAACAAAACCTGCTCTAGCATTTTGCTGGGGTCATATTATAATGTCTAATTGTCCTTTTTTTTTTTTTTTCTTTAATCCTTGCTCCTTCTCTCGAGACCCTGTTGACTGACTAAGCTGGCTTGGTCAAGTGGTCTTACCCAGTGCTGGACCTTGTATGTTACAATACTGACTTGGTAGGCAGGATTTTCTCATTGGTGCAATAGTGTCAGAAAGTTTTGTGCCTGGTACCGTAATCCTGCCAGGAAGTCGTAATCCCTAAAGTAGAACTCGGTATTGTTAGTTTTATTCATCTATCTTGTGGTCAAATCACTTTCTAAGTATTTATATTGGTAGCCGCAGACCTAGGCGGCTCGCTCTCTACCTTGGCCAGAGACATTTCTGTTTTGCAGTGATATACACAATGTTCAAAATACTGTCAAAGACTGAATGTTTGGTCACAAATGGCACATCTTTACCAATACCTTCTACTCCCAACTAGGACTTGGGGAACATCAATGAGGAGGAGGTGGAAATAATGTAGGAGTTGGTGATGGGGGTAGGTGTGGTTAAATACTGTCTTCCGGACATGGCTATTACATCCATGAAACCATAAAATTCATAAGCGCATCAAGCAGATGTGGCTACCTACATAAGAACAAGCCAACCAAAATGCTGACACAAACTGGGGAGCTGCTCTCCTGGCCCATTCCTTTCTGAGGCAGTCTTGGCAGTTGATAGCTGCTAGGGGAGGGAGAATCACTCCTTTTGAATACAAATGCTTTATTTGGTGTTGGGGATTTAGGTCAGAGGTAGAGCGCTTGCCTAGTGAGCGCAAGGCCCTGGGTTCAGTCCCCAGCTCCGGGGGAAAAAAAAAAAGAAAAAAAAAAAAAAGAAGAAAAATGCTTTATTTAACAGTTGCAGGTCATTCCATGGGCTAAGGAGTGGATATCCAGAACCCAGCAGCAAGGTCATCGCAACCTCCGAGCTTCTCTTTCTGACTCCAACAGGGTTAGCACATCACCCTCTGGAACAGGGCCTTTGAAGTTTCGGATGATAGAGCGGCTGGTGTCATCCATAAATTCCACTCGCACCTGCGTGCACTGTCCCTGCGATCCGGTCCTGCCGAGCACTTTAGTTACCCTAGCCAGCTTGATGGGCTGCATGCGACTCGTGTCCATGATGGCGGAGATCTAGCGGAGAGCGAGGGTATGGTTTTTGAGGTATGGTAGGTTTCCTGAGCTCCACTGCATGGCCTCACACCCATGCACATAATGCAGCACTTGACAGCTTATGTAAAAAGAAAGGGAGACAGAAAGGAAGAAATAAATGAAAAAAAAATAAAGGGATGTGAGGGAGGGGGAAATACAGAGTGACATGTGGCTTGGATATGATCAAATTTCATTTTGCAAATGTACAAAATTTAAAATATGAAAATTGTCTGAACAGGACATTTGTTCTCCTTGATATGAAAGGGTGCATATATTTACATGTATGTGTTTGAATTCCATTAACTAATTGTATTTAGGATTTAGAAATCTTCCCTAATGTCTGGATTTTGATGTCTTTTACTAATCCTGGAGGATTCTCAGTTGTTTTTTTTTTTCAAACACGGGTGTCTTGGGTACAGCAGTTGCTGTGTTTTTCTGTTTCATCAGTGCTTTTTATTTTTTCTTCAGAACAACTTTCATTGATCCACTTTTTCATCTCTGTGCTGCATTCAGGACAATTTGTTTTGACCTAGCTCCTAGGTTCCTAATTCTCATTTTAACCCACCGTTGAGTCAACCTCCAAACCTATCAACAGGGTCTTTAACTTCCGTTATTATGTAGTTCTAGAATTTCATTCTGTTCTTCCCCCCATCCCATGTTTCCATAACTCCTCGCTTTTTCACCTCTGTTTTCATTGCTTCTTTTTCTGCTGTGTACGACAGACAGACATATCCTAGTTTTCTTTGGATACTTGTTATCTTAAATTTTGTTTTGATTCTTGTATTATAAAGTCACTAGTAGAAATGATTACTGGCCTAGGAAGATGTTACCTTCACCCATATTCTCACCTTTCCATATATCCGTGGAGTGTTTATTAATACAACACCACACTCTAATTTCGTTCAAGACTTGATGTTCTCTACTATCACATGTCAAACCTGGGATGATCAATGACAGTCGATTCAATTTTACCCCTCTTCAATGCTCACGAAGTTTTGTTATGGTAGCTTGTGCACTGCCTCAGTCAGCTTCCCCTTCCTCAGGGGCTTCGCAGAAAACTGCACTACGAAGTCTCTCTTGCCGCGTGGGATCATCGCATTTTAGCTCTGTTTGGGTAAACGTAACTCTTAAGATATGGATTTCCATTAAATTCGGACCTGACAATTCTTCATTGGTTATACCCCTGATGATTTATTAGGAGATTTCAAAATGTCAGCCAGCTTCCCTGTATGTCCTCAGGAAAAGACTAAAGTGACTCAGTTATTATCCCCCCTAACCAAAGTCTTCAGCACGACTAATACTTTATGTATGCAATCACATACAAGGTTCTTCTCTAGTCCACATGTGCTGGTGATCATGAGCCATGATGGATGTAGAAGGGGGAAGGCTTCGGTTGTTTGTTTTTGAAAGAGACAGAGAGAAAGAAAGGGTGTGTATGGGCAGCGAGATGGAGAGGATTTGCTAAGATTTGGAGGGTGAAAATATAGAATCAAAAAGCACTATATTGGTAAACCGCTTCTCAATACAGGAACATGAATACAAGAAATCACTTGCTAAGACACTGCCAAGATCAGGGGTCCTCTTTAATGTTTTTATTTTTCCGGTACTGAGGTGGGCACGCAAGTTGGAAGGACCTGTACTCATTTGGAACCCACCGGAGTTCCACGAGAACTGCAGTTCTCACTTCCGGGGATGACGTCATCAGTAGTCTGACCACATCCGACTCCGCCCCACACCTTTCGAAGTCCTCTGGGGCAATATGCTTCTCCATATTACTATCTGGATTTACTCGGTAAATCTGGTGCTTTTGAACTTGTTTTTGAGATCACTTGATGGCGAATTTTCTCATATTGCCACAATGAGAACTAAGATGTCAGCACACGAATGTTTGGGGGGGGGTGTATAGATTTTAACCATATTTAAAATGCTTTATTTAGTTTCATTTTTTCCCCCAAAATTTTTCATTTTTTTTTCTCTAAGAAAAATTTAAGCATGGAAAGAGTCTCTTCCCATGTAATTTCCTACATATGTGATCCTCAGTCCCCTTTCTCGTGGGCTTTGCAGAAAACTACACTGTGGAGTCTCTCTGGACGCATGGGAGCATCGCATTTTAGCTCCGTGTAGGGACAAGGCTTAACTCTTGAGAACTCACGTATCACTGCTGCCTGTAGGATCTGCCACTGCGTGTTTGATTCTAAAATGTACTGTTGTTAACGTGGGTCTCAAGCCTGTATTTTGGGAATCCAAGCTGTTTTGGCATTCTCTAAATACATGGGTTTCTCTTGAGGCAATAGATAAGGCTGACTAAATAGGAGAAAAGTATCCTTACAGGAGGCATGGATAAGAAAAAACCCACAATAAAATATACTAAGAAAAACAAGCTCACTGCACACATCACTACACAATATGATATTTAATGTGACTTCATGCCTTCTATATATACACCCATGAAACACCACACACCAACTTGTTTATTTTTGTGTTTTTCAAGACAGAGTCTCATGTCCTTCTGGCTGTCTTTGATCTCACTATATAGACCAGGCTGGCCTTGAACATAGATCCATCTGCCTCTGCCTCCTGTGTGCTGGGATCAAAGGCATGCACCACTATGTCCTGCTTTGACAAAGTAACTTTTGCAGATGCATTTCTCTCAGTCACCTTGCAAAATAAAAATGTTTTCTTCAGCGAATAAATGCCATTTTCAGTTGAAGTCTAAGTGTGAGCTTACTATAAATAAACATTTTAAAAGGAGAATGTAGCTTAGTATAGATACGGAGTATTTTGTATTGAAAAGTTTTTTCTTTGTATTTGTAGATATGATACATATTTCCCACTGATGTGACGTGTATCTTTATAGTATCTGCATAATGCATCAGGACTTCAGTGTGGTTATCACACTCCCGAGAAGCTCTCAAGCCTGTTATAAAGTTACTTATGCCTGTCACATACTGACCCTCAGTTGTCACAAATCCAACCCTGTCATATTCATCCAGGAGAAGCTCACCACACATGGAGTCTTAAGAAGCAGGCAGTTGCTCATCCTGCTCATTTCCTGGTGGGATTTCAGCACATGCAGGACAAGGCCCTTTGGTTATACTCTGAGTTCAGAGCCCACTACACAAGGCTCAGGAGCATCCAACCGACTGAACTATGACCTCTGCACCCAGGTGACAGGATCCAGCCCAACTGGCTTGTCTCCTGCTGAGTCGAGTTCTTTCCCGGGGGTTTTGTGAGCCATTGAGTAATTGAACTTCGTGCAGGTTTGGCTCTGGAAATTTCTCCCTTGACTACTGAGAAACAAAACCCAAACAGACCAGAACAGGGTTATCACGTTTGGTGTTTATTTTATTTTTCTGGTGTGCTTTTGGTTACTCTTGGTTGGTTTGTTTGAATGTATACAGGTGTGCTTTTGTGCTATATTACTTTAAAAGTGTGGGGTCTGTTTTCAGGTCTTTTTTCTAACATTTTGTTTTTCTGATTTTTTTTTCTTTTAAAGAACTACTTGTAACTTTATATATGAATGACCACTAACATTTCTCCATCTACGAAACTTCTTTCTAAAACACCTCCGTTGCAGTCTCTCATGCCTGCAGCCCACATCACATCTGATTCTGGACTTCTCTTTCCTCCTGCCTATTTCATTTCATAATTTAAAGACTAGTACCATTTGCTTTAAAAATCTATGAGTCATATCTCTCCAACCAGCATCTCTCAATGCCATGCCTGAGACATAGGGCACAAAGCAGTGACTATGTCGCCGAACAAAGCAGACTTAGGAACAGACATGGGCCACAAAGATTACACATGGAAGGGCTTCCTACTTCTCGCAAAACAGGGACTGATGGGAAACAAATGGGGAGCACCAATTGCCTGCTCTCTTAGTAACTGCAGGCAAATCAATTCTTTTAGTGAGACTCGCAGACAATGAAACAAACAGGCGAAGTTGGAAGAAGTGGGGAATTCGTGATGGGCAGACACGTCCCCTTTAACAAATGCACAAAATGCAAGAAAACTGAAGAGTAGGGGACAGCAAACTACCACAACCTCACGCCCAACAACATGGCTGCCTGACGGCCAGCCACTGTGGAGGAGCTGTACAGAAGCAGAGCAAGGAGCTAAAGTCTAGTCAGGACCTTGACAAGACGGTCTCCAAAGTGAGCAAAATGCAAGTCAGAGGAGACAGAACAAAACACGGAGGATAAATACAGCAAGGAAATTGAAACACCGAAACTCCCAATGAACAGAGATAAGATAACCCTTCAAGTAAAGACACACCTTAGAGAGCATCACTGTCCTCGAAGGCCATGAAAAATAACGAATTCCAGGGCTAGAGGTCAAGGTGGAGACACTAACGTACTCAGGCACGTACACGGGAAAGAAAATGTAAGGATCATAGCCAATAATTCTAGGAAGTCCAGGATACATCCAAGAGAAAAATCAAAGATCTGTGAGGTCTGAGGAGGACCTGGGATAAAACCAAAATGCTCAATGAAATCATAGCAGAAAACTTCCCAAACCCCGGGAAAGAACAAGAGGTACCCAGAACCCCCCAAACAACTGTGGCCAAAGGACATTTTGCCCATCACATCACAGAGTGAAGATGTCAAAAAATCAAAGTAAAGAAGTAGTATTAAAAGCTCTAAAAGGGGGGTTGGGGATCTAGCTCAGTGGTAGAGCGCTTGCCTAGGAAGCGCAAGGCCCTGGGTTTGGTCCCCAGCTCCGAAAAAAAAGAACCAAAAAAAATAAAAAAATAAAAAAATAAAAAAAAAAGCTCTAAAAGGTTTGGGATGGAGAGATGGCTTAGAAGTTGAGCATGTTTGCTATTCCTGTGGAGGGCCCGGGCTTGATTGCCAACATCCGTGTCAGGATCACAACCTGCCAGGGGATCTGATACCCTCTTGCAGCTTCTATGGCCACGGCATCCACACATATGCATTATGTACACAGAACTGAAAGGTGACTTTATTCCTTTATCTAAAGAAGATCTAAGGGAGTATACCAGCTCACAGGCAGAGGCAGGGATGCCGGAATAACGTTGGGTCTCTCCTCTAAAAGCCAGGAAACTACAGACCCTACCAGGAAGCTTAGATTTCATAAACACACACGGCCAAGTTGTAAGATATAAAAATCAGCATAAATACAACAAACAGTAGCTTTCATATATGAATATATATATATGTATATAAATGAAAAACGAATCCCATTCACAATAGTTTAAGAAAAAAAAACCCAACAGAACAAAGCACAAACAACAAAATAAAAACACTATTTGGAAATACACCTCACCAAGACTGTGAAAGACCTCTACAAGGAAACTAACACACACACACACACACACACACACACACACACACACACACCCCATGCTTAAAATTAAAAAAGACATAAGATAGATGATGGAGAGACTATCTGTGCTCTTACATTGACAGAATTAACATTGTGAAAAGATTATATTGCCAAGTATGATCTCTCTCTGCCTCTGTCTCTGACTCCACTCTGACCTCCCACCTTCCCCAAGGTCTCACTATGCGTCCTAGTTTGGAATAAACTGGGCTGCCCTTGAACTCATGGAAATCTGCCTGCCTGTCTCCTGAGTGCTGGAATGAAGGGCAGACAGTGTTCTTCAAAGAGGAAAAACAAATAGCAGGATATAGTGGTGGGAGGGAGAGAGGAGAGAGCTCAAGATAGGGGAACCGGAGTGTGTTATATATGGGAATAAAATTGTTAAAGAATGCATTTAATAAAAATTATAATAAAAGTTGCAGAAATTGCAAAAATTGTAGGCTTATCACTTATTATTATTAGATACTAAATTGGGAAAAATTAGGTGACTATTTGGCTTTTAAATTACTGATTATGATAATAGTAAGGATTTAAAAAAACTAGTTCTGATGTTATGACCATTTTTCAAATAATAATAAAAGTGAAAAAATATGTTGAATAATTTATGAAAACAGAACAAGTGTTTTAAGGGATACTAAAAAGAATCCTATTGCTACAAACTAGTATGAACTTGTGGCATATTCATACTTTGAAAACATGCATCTCAGAAACACTGATATGTGATCATTATATTTTGAAAAAATAATGATTATAAGTAAATGTTATTTTAATTTATTATAAAGCTAGTTCATTCTAAGAGGGGGTCATTATGCTTGAATAAACAGTACATAGTCTATTAATAATATATTATTATATATAGAAATCTTTTAAAAATAAATGCTATAATGAGAATGGATGTGAAACTTTAATGACATTTGTGATCTGATTACTTTCTTAAAATAAATTCATATGTATATGAAGAAATGTTAAACATCCGTAGCCCTCAGGGGAATGCAAATTTAAACGTTTTTGAGGTTCAATGCATCCCAGCTGGAACAACAAATGACAAGAAATGCTAGTGATGGGGGTTGGGGATTTAGCTCAGTGGTAGAGCGCTTGCCTAGGAAGCGCAAGGCTCTGGGTTTGGTCTCCAGCTCCGGAAAAAGAAAAAAAAAAAGAAAAAAAAAAAAAGAAATGCTAGTGAGGGTGTGAAGGAAGAGGGTCTTTTCATCACTGCCGGGTGGACTTTAGCATGAGGCATCTTCCAAAAAATAAAATAAATAGAACCACATGGTCTAACTATGTTACTCCTGGTAGGTACCTCAGGAGTGAGGTACGGTTGTGCATCCATGTTTATCGATGCTCTATTCACCATAACAAGGAAATGGAATCAGCCACGATACCCATCAATAGAAAAACAGAATTGAAAAAGTAGCTTGTATCTGGAACTTTACTTACCCGTGACGGAAAAAAATTACGAAATCTGGAGAACAATGAATGGATTTGGAAAAATACTTCTTTCTTTCTTCCTGTATATATTGCTTTTAAACATTGGACACTATTATTTTGAGTGTGGGATGACACACTCATGGCCTCTTTCTTATGTGGGTCCCATTTTTCAATGTTTGTATGTAGTACGCCAGCGGGAGTAGGCTACAGAACTAGATATGAGGACACGAGAGGGGAACCAGAGTGTCGAGAAAGGGAGTGGCGACACGTGACATGAGAGTGGACAGAAGGCTACGGTGGTGAGAGGGCAGGAGGTGAGGATGGAGAAGGCGAGGCTGGGGGTCATAGGAACAACGAAAACAAATTTTGTTTGGAAAAAAAAATCCCACAACCGAACTACTTATGTAATAGTAAAAATAAAAATAAAAATAAAAAACACTAGGCCTCCTAAAAATGAAAGTTTAGAAAGATAATTAACAACGAAAAGAACGTGAATACTATTTCCTGATGAAGTAATTCATAATTCAATGTTAAACAAAAGCAACAGGATAGCAACAAGAAAAGAAATAGTCAGCGCGTGATAATTTCACCGTGCCAGACGATGGCAGCACAGAACCACGAGATGGTCCCAGCTCCCCACCTCCCTGTGATTAGTGAAGGAGACTGAAGTGTGAATTAGACTTGGGAGAGCTAGTCATATCTTATTAACGACCCGAAGAAACATCTTTCTGAAGGGGACTGCTTAGCCTTGTAGGTTTAAAGGAACGTGTTTCGGAACGCCTCAGCTGATTACAAATCAAGACCTGCTGCCTTTGGGTCAGCGAAAGATTCTGATCGAACAACTCCATGGTTTTGAAGCCAGATGAACGGCATTCCCCTCCTTACTCCCTTTAGATAATTATATCTTTATTGAGCTCATTAAATATCTCGTCCCTGCCAATTTCTCCTCCTCTTAATTTACTCAGTATGATTTTTAAAGGCTTGCTGTCACAGCTACGGTTCGTGAAAGATGTGCGTCACCTGTGACGTCACAGCAACGTCATCTTCAAGAGAGGAAGCCATTATCTCTGCAGCGCTGCCCAATCCTGGGTCCTCTTTCTTCGGTTGCTTCCACTTCCTAAGACAGAGCCGCACCAGTGGCTCTTGGCGAAGTTCACAGTGTGTTTTACAGAGCGATAGACAGCTATGTGGTGAACACTTTCTGTACGGCTCAGTCCCTTTGGCAGGTGACTTCGGTTCACTCACTTGGGTCCTTGGCTGGCTTCGCGTGGCTTTGGAATGATACTTAAAGGGCTAAATGAAAATGTTAGTCCAAAAGAGCATGCGAGTAAATAACAATGGAAAACCATAAGTTTCCCCGTCCAATAGTAATTTTTATATGTGTTAATTATATTACCCGCTAAAACATAAATGCACAAATTCATTTCTTTTTCATGAATGAAACACTGATAAAATGGAGACATTCCAGTAGGCTCTATTAGCTTAGCTCCTCTCAGATGACGGTTTGGAGATTCAGACCATAAACAGGAAGCAGTCGGCTAATATTCAGAGTAGAAAGAACAATTATTTCTGGGTTTCTTCTGGATAGAATTAGATAAATTATTGGGCAGTCAACTGCCCGCTCTTTCACCATTGACGTTTCTGGTGCCTAAGATTTGAGACATGGCGGTTCGTGAGAATCTTGGCATGTGAGTAGGAGTGGGAACGAGCCTTCAGGAGAGATTCCGGGATTCCCCTCAGCCCTACTTTTGGACTGAGCGGTAAGGGGCTGAGCTGGTCTCAGAAGTGGAGAAGACATGGAGGCCTCTACCCAGAGTTTTTAGGTGCTTGTTACTGCCAGATTTTAAAGTATTCAGTGAGACAAGACAAGGTCAGAATCTGGGAGGAAGTTTTTATTACAGGGGAAAGTACACATTGAAGAAGTGCTCGCTTCTCGACAGTGAGTCACATAGCTGGAATTTTGGGTAGTTAAATCTTTAAGAGCAAACTTTAATGGAAGGAGGGCTTATTCATAAATTAAGGCAGCTTGGAAAGTGAGGAATTCCATGAGTGGATCGGACTTTTGCAAAACTAGGGTTCATTCCCCGTTTTATATGGGTAGTTTGGATGTGTCTTGGCATCAGATGTATGATCAAAGCAGCCGATTCTAGAAGGTTAGGTATTAAGACGCCATTGTAATAAAAGAGAAAAGTCATTGATCTCTTGGTGGGACTCTTTTGGGTGATTCTGTGTCTTCAGCGTTGAGCAGTCACGTGATGCCCTGCTCTCACACACACAGGATCGAACGATTCAGGGTGTCTCTTTATTCCCCTTACCCGTATGTAGCCCACATCAGTATCCCCCAAACTGTCTTAGCACCTTTCCTAAAATGCTGCCACGTGTGCTGTGATGGAGCCTCACTCAAAGGAGAGCAGAATTACGAGAACCGTGTTGCGAAGGGAGAAGTAAGGGGAAAGCATGGTAAGAAAGGGCTTGCCTGTGTGCTGTGGGTTTATCCTACTTCACCGAGTTTCATTTTAATTTTGTTTTGGTCTGTTTGTTAGCTTTTGCACTAAATCACTTGTATTGTACACATTCAGGATTAATAATTGATCCCTTTAAGGGAGGAATTACCCAGTCAACGTCCTTTAGAAGGAGACTTCCAAACCCAGGTGGCGGAAAGAGAACTGCCTAATGAATTCACCAGGTCACCTGCCTTCCACAATCTCAGCTTTCTCTCTCTCTCTCTCTCTCTCTCTCTCTCTCTCTCTCTCTCTCTCTCTCTCTTTCTTTCTTTTGCAGCAATGATGTCTAGACAGAGCCTACTCCTATCCTAACGGCCCGAGGTAGGAGATGGAGTCCACATACAGATGACTTTTTCTTCCCAAAAGAAGACACAGGGGGGTTGGGGATTTAGCTCAGTGGTAGAGCACTTGCCTAGCAAGCACAAGGCCCTGGGTTCGGTCCCCAGCTCCGGAAAAAAAAAAAAAAAAGAAAAAAAAAAAGACACAGGGACCATACTTCTAATGCATTTTTATTAAAATGAAAACAATTTGGTATTTACTTCACAAAGACTTTCTGCAAGCGATTGCACTCTTGTATGTGATGGCTGTGACAGTTCTTGTTAGAGTTTAGACCCATGCTCCGTCCCTCTGTCCCTCCATCCCTCCGTGCCTCCATCCCCTTCCTCCTGCCCTCCGTCCCTCCTAGCCAAGTGGCCACAATGGCTTTCCACTTCATTTCCCTGGCTCTTCTATTGGCTCTTTTCATGCCGTTTCCCACGGTGGTACCAATTTTATCAGTTGTGATCAGGAATATACGTGTTTATAAGAAGTGGGTGAATATCAATTCTACTTACCTTGGTCTTCTGCATCATTGTTTCTTCAGCTCCTGGAAGAGGTGGTTCTTATCCAGATCATGGGATGTCACTTTTAGGTGTTTCCTCATGAATCTGGCGGTGCGGATTCAGAATTATCTAAACACCCCAGGCACAGCTGTCATTCATCTGGACTATTGATAAGATACTCCGAGAGACACAGAGAAAACTGTGTTTATTTGTATCCGTGAGGGACTCACCTATAAGCCAGGTCTTATCACACAGTCCAAACATGTATCCAGGAAACTAAATGTTGGTTGGCTCATTTTTTAAGAAGTCGTTTCCTAGAAGGGAAAGAAAGTTATCCAGAACAGTGGCACAGGAAGCCTTCCTCTGTTTTTCAGTCACTCACAGATCTTAGTGACTTAGTGGCTAGTGATCTATCCAGAAATCTTTAGGGTGTCCACCGGGAGATCTTAGCAAGCTGCAGCAAGAGACTAGCATGTTCCGGGAGTGTTAGGCAAGGATCTATTCTAATATTTGTGACCGAAGATATGAGAAAATGATTATTTGTGTACTGTCAGCTATATACCAACAGATGGTTAAAAATGAGTTAATAAAATGAGACCAAACTGCCTTATTTTTCCTTTGCCTACCATCACAAAGAAGGGATTTTTGCCTGTTTTATCCCACACTTCCTCCTAAGTCACATTTGAAGTCACATTAAATTGGGGGCAAGAAGAATAGCAGATTTGTATCTTTGTTATTTGCCCTATAAGGTAATAGAAGTATTTGGGGACTTTTTAAAAATTCACTTTACATCCTGATCGCTGCCCCCTTCCAGTCCCCTTTCCCACAGTCCCTCGCCTCCATCCCTCCTCCTCTTCTCTCCCGAGAGTGTGGAGGCCCCCATAGGTATCCCCCCACAATGGCACTTCAAGTCTCTGCAACATGTCTCCCACTGAGGCCAGACAAGGTAGCCAGTTAGGGGAATGTATTCCACAGACAGGCAATAAATAGCTTTGGGGATAGCCCGCTACTCCAGTTGTTCAGGACCCGCATGAAGATCAAGCTCCACATCTGCTACATATGAGCGGGGAAGCCTAGGTCCAGCCCATGTATGTTTTTTGGATGGTGGTTCCATTTCTGAGAGTCCCAAGGGTCCAGGTTAGTTGACTCTGTTGGTTTTCCTGTGGCCTTCCTATCCCCTTCAGGGCCCTCAATTCTTCCCCCTTCTTTTAAAAAAGCAATGAGAATGGTAAAACTTAAAGTGAGAGGTCTTTGAGCTAGAGAGGAAATAAACCAGTGCTTATTAAAGCACAAATAGTAAGAGACCAACGCTTATTAAATAATATCATTAGTCTTTAGCCTTAGTCCTGCGCTGTGTCCCACCCAGTACCGTTCCCCTAAAGGCTGGATAATTCTCATCAGTAGTTACCTTGTCCCTTCTTTTCTCCTAACTCCGCCTTTTTCTGTTTTAGAAAGTAGCTGTCGAGGTGGCTTGGTGGTTAAGAGCACTGGCTGCTCTTCCAGAGAGCTTGTGTTCAATTCCCATCACCCCCATGGCAGCTCACAACTGTCTGTACCTCCAGTTCCAGTGGACCTGATGGCCAATGTCCTCTTCTGATCTCCACAGGCACCAGGCATGGGGTACAGACAAACACCTATGGAAAAAAAAGCTGGCAAATGTTACCAGGAAGAGAACTAGGTTTTGAGAAGAGCAACGTCTTCCCCAAAGTTCTGCTGTTTCTAATCCAGTTTGGTTATGTAACTTTCATGTTACACAACTCTGCTTTTATCACAAGTGTTAAACTGGCTAGACTTTGAAGAGATGGACAGTTGGTAGCCCTCATAGACGTCTCTCAGATTTTGCTTCAGATATCCCCTTCCTAAGGCCTCCCCTCCCCAAGGGCAAGAGGTAAGTGTGAAATAAGGAAGCACCAATCATCTGAAAACCCCGGATGCACATATACACGTAAAGTCTCCTGGGGACTACAGGCAGGGACCAATCCTCCTTCTAATGTGGCTCCCAGAACACGTGTTAATACAATCACCACTGAGTAAGCCAATAGGTCACTGATCCAAATGATGCCCTTCCAGAAATGTACTTTGGCTCAGCTGGTGTTTTTCATGGAGTAAAATGGTTCAGAAAGAGTTACCTCAAAAGAGAATGAGTTTCTAAGATGTTAGGTTGGCTCTAGCTGTGTGCTCTTGTTCCAAATTCAGTGGTAACCTGTCACTTCATTCTAAATGATCTGTGTGCATAAATAATACTTGCGGGATAAGCACACGTCTCTAGCTGAGTGGGCAGGGAAGAGCAGTAGCAATTGCACTTTGACCTTCTCCATTTCCTTGGTAACTTCTGCGTAGACGATTTCCTACCTTTGATCATCCAGCCATCAGGTTCAGGCAAGCAGATAACTTGAGGCCTTCGGAGTGGATTAGTAATGTGTTACTTCTAAAATATTGTCCAGAATGTGACTTTAAAAATCAAAATACCAAGTGCCTGGCTTTCCGAGTTGAAAAGGGATTCCTGGGTTGAACTGGGTTTCAGGTAGAGGTTGGTGTGGTTGAATAGGGGCACGTGGTGCAAGAAGAAATAACAGTTCACATTTGCCCATCTTATAGCAGATTCACAGTGATACAAGGCTTGGCTTGGGCTGAGCCCAGATCATTTCTTTCTCTGTCTTAGCTATCCCTAAACCTAGGGCTGGAAGCTTCTAGCTTCTGTACAATCTAATCTTCCAGGCTGGCTGATTCAATCTGTCTTCTCTTGGCTTCCTACCGAATTGCTCTGCTTGACCTCATACTAACTTTGGAAATATGTTCTAATCTTCTTTCTCCTTTTCATTCTCTGGCTCATTCTGTCTTCACTTGTGTCTAGCATGTCCCACCTGCCCTGTCTTTGTAAACTGTCTTCTAAAACCACCATCACCACTACCACCACCACCACCACCACCACCACCACCACCACCACACACACACACTCACACACACGCACACATACACACCCCACACTTTCTCTCCCTGTGCTGCTAGAAAGTAGCCTCTCCTTCCTGTGCAGTTCTCATGAGAGTTGGGTGTATCCTATCTCTGACTCATTCTGTCAAATCCTTCTCTGAATCATCACTTTGTCTGCCCCTCAGATAGATGACACTTTCAAACATGACTGCTTCCTTCTACAAACCTTACCTTAGGGATTAAAGGTGTGTACTAAGGATATGTCTGTATTCCAGAAAGCTCATACTGCCATCCAGGGCTTATCTGCCTTCCAGAAGGATCATATAGACTTAGAAGGTCTTTGGATGTGATTCCTTGCTAGAGCAGCCAAGTTGCTGTATTAAAATTTCTCTACACATCGAGGCTGCTGTGCTCATGCATGGGCAGTGGTCATGGTAGTGAGAAGCAGCTGAGGAATGCTCCTCAAGTATAGGAGTTTGGGACTCTTTCTCAAGAGCACGTACAAGATCCTACACCAGCTTCATCACCAGGTTTGAACTTCAGAACAACAAAAGCTCATGGCTCCCTGTGAATCACATTGCAACAATGATTCTACTACAATATTTACTTTATTAGTTCCTATATAGACCAATGGCCTTGCTCTTCAATAAAACCAATCACTACTGCTTTCTCTCCATGACATCAAGTCAAGAAAACACATCTCTTTGCACCATTGCTCATATCACTCTACTATTAATACAGAAGTTAGTCCAGGATCAGTTTAGTTCAGGTCACCTTTCAAGTGTGATAAATTAGTGGTAGTTATCAACTAGAGATGGGCCTGTGGGGGATTATCTTGGTTAGGTTAATTGTAGAGAGAAGGTCTGTTTCCTGACTATGTATAGAGAAAGGGCAATGAGCAGTGCCTAAATTGCTAGCTTTGGGTGGAGGACGTAATGTAAGCAGCTGCTTCAAGCTAATGAGGCTCTGACTTCCTCACCATGATGGACTGTATCTTTGAGCCGTGAGCTGAAGCAAACCTTTCCTCCCTTAGGTTGTGTTTGTCAGAATATTGTACTACTACCATGGGAAAAGAAACCAAGACACACACCAGTCTAATTGAAACTTAGGACTATATTTTAGCCATCCAATCTATTCTTTGCTTCCAATATAGTGGTCTTGATATTGCCTAAATATTCCCATCTGCAAATTAGGGTCGATTAATTATTTCTCCTCTGCTCTTTTTCCGTATGATTCTTCAGTATAATAAAACTTGTATTAACCAGAAAGCCAGGTTGGAGGAGTCATCTACTTTGTCAACTTTAAATAACAGGCAATGACAAAATTTTTACTATCCTGCATTTTAACGAAAACAACTCTGTAATAAGTTGTAACATTTCGGTTCGCTGAGTACGACATACTAAGAATGATTGAGATCTGATTGAACACAAACCACTGTGCTGACATTATATAATGCAATAAATACTTTGAAGACTTTAAAAAATGATCCAGTGACATTAAATATTCAGAGCACTTTGATAGTGTATCCATTATGCAAAAACAGTTATAAAAGTTTCTAAAAAAATATAGATCACATCAGTGCCTAGCCCAATTGTCATTATAGAGGCAACAGCTGATGGGAGCTGATACAGAGCCAAACATCAGACAGTTTGAGAACCCTGCAGAAGAGGGGAGGAAGTTAGAATCACTTGGGAGCCAGAGGGGTTGAGGACACCAGGAGAAGTGGCCCATGGAATTAACTAAACAAGGCTCAAAGGGGCTCACAGAGACTGAAGTATCTATGACTCTTTTGTCTTTTCCCATGGCCCCTTTCCTCTTATTGGGTTGCCTCATCTAGCCTTGATGTAAAGGTTTGTGCCTGATCTGATTACAGTATATTAGTCTCAAAAATCCTCCTTTTTAAAAACACTTTGTTTTGAGTCAAGGTTTCACTAAATTTCTCAAGTTGACTATGATTGTTTGCATGAGAATGGTCCCCCCTAGATTCGTGTTTGAATACTTGGTCCCCAGTTGGTAGGCATGTCTGGGAAGAATTACAAGGTATGAATTGTTAGAGTCATCGAGGTTGGACTTTCAAAAGACTCCCTGGGGTCTCTCTTTGCCTCATGGTTATAGATGAGATGTGAGGTCTCAGCGGTCCCTTCGCTCTGCCATTGTGTTCTAACCCCCTGAAACTGTAAGCCAAATTAAGCACTTTCTATTTTAAGTTGCTTCGATCACGGTATTTTTATCACAGCAATAGAAAAGTAGCTAAGACACTGCCCTCCCCCCCAAATTTGAGCCTTCTGCCCTAGCCTCCCAAATACCTGAGATCATAGGGCTGTTTGATCAGACTTGAGGCAATAATCAAATTTCATGCCCAGGGAAAGTATACAAAAGGCTAGATTCATAGTAAATGTGTAGTCTTCTAATGATGTGGCTGTTGAAATGAACCCTTTACTTCATCCTGTGTCATCTATGGCTTCACTCTCTCTTTTACTACACGAAGAAACATACTGTCCAGCTGAAGATCTAGGACTTACAGAACTTGCTGATGGAGGTGACACTGAACCTTCCGCCTAGGTGGGGCCAGCATCACATGTCACAGGCAACAAAAGTATTGCCTTCTAAGAGGAAAGTAAAGTCCTGTCCATTCTCAACAGCCACTGTAGGACTTCTGGGAAGGAGAGAATGGAAACCGCAATTCCTGTCAACAGTATGATGCCGACATGGCCTGGGTGACATGGGGCCTCCATGTGTCAGCCAGTTGTCCTGACCAGAGTGTCACAATAAATGACATCTCTGATCTCTCAAGAACACCTTCTTGGTTATGGGCACTGTGCGTGCATGTGCATAACAGCATACACTGCAGTTACGTTAAAGTCGCTACAACATAAAGGCTTGCAGCTAACACTGAGCCTTCATGGATTCTTCCCTGGGGTCTTCTCTATACTAAAGGGTTGTCCAGTCACGGGCAATCCAGAGTCACAGGAAATCCATAACTGGAGTTTTAGCCATCTGGTTCTACTGGATGTTCTCACTGTTGTGAAATGCAGAGGTAAAACCCAACTACTTTAGTTGATAGTGTTTCTCTTATTGTCTGACTGCCCTTATTGTGTGTGACAGATGGATAGATGGTCAAGGCGGGACACAAGAGGAGGATTGATCGACCCAGACGTTCTGATCCATCAGCCTTGGAGCTGGTAGCAAGAATTCAAGAACATGCTCTGAAACTCCCAGAAAGACCCAGAGAACAGCTCTCCAAAGCCGATACTTATTGTTTCTCTCTCTAACACCCATACGTTTTTCTACATACATAAATACCTCTGATGAAGCTTAACTTACAAGTTAACCATATTAAGAGACTAACAATAATAGAATATAACAGTGTACTATTATAAAAAATTTATAAAGCACTTGTTTCTAGAGTCTTTGAGATAATACTTTTGGAAACAGTGGCTATCCACAGAGGGTGAGCTTCTGGGGGCTTTGGGTGAGTTGAGTTGGTTGGGCTCAGTGACTGAAGTGCAGTGTAATGGAGCCATGGTGGATCTTGCTCCAAGTTGGTACTGCAGCATAGGTTGCTTTGTTTGTCTTGGAGGGCAAGTAGATGATAGCTGCAGAATTGGCAGCTGTCAATCTTTAGTATCAACAATGAGTGACGAGGTAGATTGAAGGGCACTATGTAAAAAAAAATGTAAACAGAAGTATGTTATGAGTCTTGTGTTCACACATCCAAAACAACCGTATATTGTTTATATTTATGGTTTTGCTGACGATGGGTTCAACTCTCTACGGATGTGATCTTCAGGCAACCAGTGGGATTTCCAGTAAGTTCGGAATCTACCTTCTCCTATTCTTAGCATTTGCAGCTCCGCAGACAGCCCCCGACTTACACACATTAAATCTCCGTGTTTCCTCGTGTCCCTGGCGTCTTCCTTTTCGAGTGGAATAAGCAACACTATAAATAGTAGTTAGGCTCTCAGACGTGCACACAGATGACTTAATAGATGCTAGTTAAATATATATTTGTTTATAAATGAATCAATAGACACAGGCTCTATTCAGCCGAGGCCAGTGATTTATGGAAATCAAGGGATCGAAATGTAGGAGACAGAAGGTGAGCATTTTCTCCTTTTCAGGGGAGGTAAAGTTAGTCTTACGCCAAAATTCTACAGTAAATAAAGATGCATGTCCCGTGCTCTGGGCTCTCCTTGCTTTAGTTTTGTTGCTTTATTGTGGCCTTCTTAAATAACCGGGGGGGGGGGGATTCTGACTGTATTTTTTTTTAAATCTGTAAACCCTGTAAACCCTTTGTTGTTCTTTACATTTTTGCCCCCAAAACTCACTTGCTCAGTAAGATAGGATTTTATTAGAAAACGGGAAGGGAATATTTAGATGAAACTAGTTGATACTATGTTGTGACTGATCGGGGACATCATATCTACCCTAAACTACCCAGCCTTTTAAAAAAAAATAGGTGATGGTAAACTCAATCTCTACTGAAAGCTTTCCAGTTACAGAAGTAAGGAGCGATGGGCGCTTTCAAATAGCATCAGATAGACCTGGGCTTGGGAAACTGCTCTGTGTGTGTGTGTGTGTGTGTGTGTGTGTGTGTGTGTGTGTGTGTGTGTGTGTTTAGATGGAATTAAAACAGGGTCTTGTAGCTGGGCAGTGGTGGCACACAACTTGATTTTTATTTTTTTAAAGGTTTATTTATTTATTTCATGTATATGAGTACACTGTAGCTGTCTTCAGACACACCAGAAGAGGGCATCAGATCCCATTACAGATGGTTGTGAGCCACCATGTGGTTGCTGGGAATTGAACTCAGGACCTGCAAGAGCAGTTAGTGCTCTTAACCACTGAGCCATCTCTCCAGCCTGGCACCCAACTTTAATCCCAGCACTTGAGAGGCAGAGGCAGCAGATCTCTGACTTAGAGAGGCCAGGTCTATAGAGTGAGTTTCAGGACAGTCAGGGTTACACAGGGTTACCCTATCACAACCAACCAACCAACCAACCAACCAACCAACCAACCAACCAACCAACCAAATCCAAAACCAAAACCAAAACCAAAACCCAAGCAACCATAACTTGATTAAAAAGTTATCAAACAAAACAAAACAAAAAACAAAAGCCAAAACCAGGATCTTGCTATATATTTTAGACTGGCCTCAAAGCTCATGCTCTTCCTCAGCCTCCCAGGGGCTGAAGTTACAGATGTGTGCCACCTATGCTTAGCAAGAAACCATTTAAAACAAACAGACAGACAAACTCCAGAAGGCTGAGTCTTCTTTGGGCACCATCAGTATTTTCCTGGAAATATTTTTCTGCTCCTGCGAAAGTCACTCTTGTAGACCGTGCTGAACCCAGACTCATTCTCACATACCGTCTCTTCCTACCACACGTTACCTATGAATGAGGTCACATTTATAACACTGATTTCATTTTCCTATTCTCCATGTGTGTTTAGAGTCTACAGACCATAAATACCCCACGTCCCCTGCCTCCACTTTTTTCCCCGTGTCCAACCCAGTCACAGTCCCTCAAAGACTGTGTGGCCCATGAGTTCCAGGTGCACCCACAGGTCCTAAAGCAGTCTCTAGCCCAAAGCCCTGGGCTCTTTAACTTTTAAGATTTATTTTTCTCAACAGTGACATGGAGATGATATCGGAATCCAGATAATTGGGATGCGGGGACAGCATGAGCTGAGAGAGGCTGGGTCTTAGGTAGACCTAACATAACACTTAAGAGTGTAGCGCATGAAGACGGGTCCAAGTTGCAGTGCCAAAGCTGAAGGGCTGAAGCCCTCTCTGCTGTCGAAGTCCATTTCTTTCACATACGAGGAGCTAATAGCTCAAGAAGCCTCAAGATTCAATTGTCTGCCTATCACCAGCATGCACAGGTCCTGGGGGACACACGGATGGAGCCTTTGGTGACAACCTAGGATGTAGGATGCAGTAACTCCCACTGCGTGATCACTTTGACACATCGAGGTCTGTCCACAGCTTGGCATTCTCCCCCCAAAACACTTTCCGTGGGTAACCACCGAAAACTAGTCTTTAGTTCCTGAGCAAACTTTAATCTATGGGGAAGGCCTGTCGGGCTAGCCTCTGCTACATCAGGACATTGTTAGCAAGTACTGCTCTAGCCATATGTCCCCGCAAGTCCCCGCAGCTAGCAGAAATGGTTACTGCTATTCTACGCCCACGTACTAGTTCACATAATTTACACAGGGGAATGACTCCTAAGACATCCTTGCTCCTCTTTTTTTTTTTTTTTCTTTTTTTTGGAGCTGGGGACCGAACCCAGGGCCTTGCGCTTGCTAGGCAAGCGCTCTACCGCTGAGCTAAATCCCCAACACCCTTGCTTCTCTTTTCATACCCTTTCTACCATACCCAGCATCGGGAAAGAGAATCAGCCCTTTCCTCCTATTTTACTATTGGTTTGAAAAGGGAGATAGAAAATGCTAACCCTCCTGTGGGCGGGGTTTCTTTCATTATGGTTGAAGGAAGGATTTTTCACTAAGGAATAAAGCCTCAACTGTGGAGTTTGCAACATGAACAGGGAAGACAGACAGCTTAGAGGTAGACGCCATTGCACTTTAAATGGGGTGGTGTGTGTGTTTGTGTGTGTGTGTGTGTGTGTGTGGTGTGTGTGTGTGGTGTGGTATGTGTGTGTGTGTATGTGGGGTGTGTGTGTGGTGGTGGTGTGTGTGTGTGTATGTGTGGTGTGTGTGTATCTGTGTGGTGTGTGTGTATGTGTGTGTGTAGTGTGTGGTGTGTGTGTGTAGTGTGTGTGGTGTATGTGTGTGTGTATGTGTGGTGTACATGTGTGTATGGTGTGATGTGTGTGTGTGTGTGTAAGCTACAGCACAACTCTTCTGCAGTAACAGAAGTAGATGTAGTTCCTATCCAAGAGGTAATGTCTTTGCCCGCTAGGAGTGGCCATGAGAATTTAAAAATCCCCATTCTATATTCAACTATACCTGAATATTTATACTTGACTCTCTCTCTTTTTTTTTTTTTTCCGGAGCTGGGGACCAAACCCAGGGCCTTGCGCTTCCTAGGCAAGCGCTCTACCACTGAGCTAAATCCCCAACCCCTATACTTGACTCTTTTATGCTGACGCCCTTATACTTGACTCATGAAAATCACTCTGGCTTTGGGAGTAGAGGTGGATATCAGAGCCATAACCCTTTCAAGTACAAAAGATGCCTACCCAATATGTTATTGATTTCTATGTAATTTTTTTATTTTATAAACTTAATGAGAGTAAATGGGTTTTGAGTCTATAATCATGCTAAAATAACTGTGAAAATCTGTCGTAATCGGTATCTTAGGGTCACTATTGTGGCGATGCAACACCGTGACCAAAAAGCAAGTCGGGAAGAAAGGGTTTTTTTGGCTCAGAGGTCCACATCATAGTCTGTTACTGAATGAAGTCAGGACAGGAACGCAAGCAGGGCAGGAACCCGGAGGCAGGAGCTGATGCAGAGGCCACAGAGGGGTGCTGCTTACCGGCTTGCTCCTCATGACTTGCTCAGCCTGCTTGCTTAGAGAACCCAGGACCACCAGCCCCAGGTGACACTACCCACAATGGGCTGAGACCTCCCCCAGCAATCACTAATTTAAAAAAATGCCCTGCAAGGCTGAGTACAGCCTGATCTTATGGAAGCATTTTCTTAATTGAGGCTCCCTCCTCTCAGGTGACTTAAGCTTGTGCCAAGCTGACATAAAACGATCCAGTGTAACAGGTTAGGGTTTAGGAAAATACACCTTTAACAACCATGTCCCCTCCCCCAACCCTAGCCCCGCCTCCAGCCTGTTGCAGAGGTGGCTGATGGGCAAACGTGGAACAGGGGAAGCTTCAGGTTTGGTGGGTGGCCCCATAGCTTAGCAGCTGTCTCCCATACACGTAGAGTTCTCAGGACAATAAAATATTATCCATTGCGTCTATCCCACAGCCAATTAGGTCAGCTGTAAATATTGGAATTGCTTGGTAAACACGTTGGAAGATTGTGCTGACTCGTTGATATAAGTGGAAATGTAATTAGATTTATAACACTTACATTTCGAGCCATAATTTACAACAACAGGAAAAAAAAACCCAGGTCTCTCACAACCTGCTGAAAAACCATTATTAAAATGCACATGAAAAGTCAATTAGGCCAGAGGGAGGTATTTAAAAGAAATGAGCTTTCATGCCGTAGAATTACACCACGGGGATTACATATTTCTTATTTATTTTTTTCTTCAGATTTTTCTTTTCTTTTCTTTCTTTTTTTTTTTTTTTGCCACCGTCAATGAAAGGGAACACATCTTTTACTTAACTTCACGATGAAATACTACTTCCCATAGTTTGAAGAAAGTTTGAAGAAGTGAACTAAAACCCTGGCTCCCTGGCAACCTGCTTTGTTCTCCTTCAAGCCCCAGATTAAAAGGAACTAACTCTTTTTTTTTTTTATTAACTTGAGTATTTCTTATATACATTTCGAGTGTTATTCCCTTTCCCGGTTTCCGGGCAAACATCCCCCTCCCCCCTCCCCTTCCTTATGGGTGTTCCCCTCCCAACCCTCCCCCCATTGCCGCCCTCCCCCCATAGACTAGTTCACTGGGGGTTCAGTCTTAGCAGGACCCAGGGCTTCCCCTTCCACTGGTGCTCTTACTAGGATATTCATTGCTACCTATGGGGACAGAGTCCAGGGTCAGTCCATGTATAGTCTTTAGGTAGTGGCTTAGTCCCTGGAAGCTCTGGTTGCTTGACATTGTTGTACTTTTGGGGTCTCGAGCCCCTTCAAGCTCTTCCAGTTCTTTCTCTGATTCCTTCAACGGGGGACCTATTCTCAGTTCAGTGGTTTGCTGCTGGCATTCGCCTCTGTATTTGCTGTATTCTGGCTGTGTCTCTCAGGAGCGATCTACATCTGGCTCCTGTCGGTCTGCACTTCTTTGCTTCATCCACCTTGTCTAATTGGGTGGCTGTATATGTATGGGCCACATGTGGGGCAGGCTCTGAATGGGTGTTCCTTCAGTCTCTGTTTTAATCTTTGCCTCTCCCTTCCCAGCCAAGGGTATTCTTTTTCCTCATTTAAAGAAGGAGTGAAGCATTCACATTTTGATCATCCGTCTTGAGTTTCGTTTGTTCTAGGGATCTAGGGTAATTCAAGCATTTGGGCTAATAGCCACTTATCAATGAGTGCATACCATGTATGTCTTTCTGTGATTGGGTTAGCTCACTCAAGGAACTAACTCTTTTTTTTGTATTTGTAAGCTTGTTTCTTTTAAAGCAACAGTTAACAGTCCTTTAAACATGGTTGAGTCTTTTTCTTCCTTTCTTTCTTAAAATGCGGTCCTGTCTTTTGTTTTGAGTAGATCTATCTCTTGGGATAGTCCTTTCCAATGTGGAGAACTAACCCCTCGTTTCCTTTGAAAACCTGGAGCTTTTTCTACTTCCAGGACCTTAGGTGGGACAGAGCTCTACTCTCAGACAGGGATGGCATTGGGTGATGTGACAGTCAGGTACCACCCTGTACCCTCCTTGGGTCTTGGTGGTTTCTATTCTTAGGTGCGGGAGCCTTGAGGTTTGCTGTGGCTCTGTCCTCTTCGAGGGAGCATCTCTAACTCTACTTCTCCCCTCAATGCTGCCACCCTGTGCTTCTGCTCCAGCTTCCTTCCCAGTGAATACATACACTATTATCATACTTGATTTGTGTTTAAGGCGCCAGTGGGTTAGGAGAAGGCAAGGAGAAAAAAAAAATCATGAGGTAGCATGTAAGTGTACCGGAAACTGTGATTTCCCACCCCAAACTTCTCTTAGAATATTCAGCTACAATAAAGAGAATTTTAATGTAGTTTTAAAAGAAGTGCTAACTCATAAACTCAGATAAATTTCTCTGGAGGAAGATTGTGGGGTTTGCACATAAGCAGCAATCAGCTAAGCAAATCATATGTGTATACATGTGCGATTTATTGTATAGACATATTTCATACATTCCAGTTATATAAAATATTACATATAATAGATATATACAGAAATTCTATGAGAGCCAAAAGTGCAGGTGGGTGGGAAGACAGATCTTACAGTCAGGGATTCAATAGACTGTCTTAGCCAAATGGATTGCCTATGTGATTGGAGACAATTGTGAATCCTCTGCGACCACGAGTGTCCAGTTTTAGTGTATTTATTAGATGCCATTGTTATGGCCGGTACATCTGTGTTTGCATTCTATTATGAAGGAAGAGCAAATAAGAATCCCCACTTCCTTATCTAGCGATGTGGCTGAGTGGAAGCACTGGCCTACAGGTTAGGAGGCCTCAGTCCATTCCCCAGCACTGAAAAAAAACAAAAAAAAGTAACATCCCACTTTACGAGAAAGTATTTCACAAAGCGTATTTCTGTATACAATAGGAGCTTTGCTTCAGTGGAAACATTCTGTTTAATTTTACAGTCAGGCAAGCCTGTTGCCTGGTTTTCACACTGTTTGGGTATAAATCTAAATTCTCTGTGATACCCCACCCCCACTCCCAAGCCTAGTCGTGTAGCTACCAAGGCCATGGGGAGATTCTTCCATTTTTTGTTTCACTTGACTTGTGTTTTATTCTGCTAACATATACTTTCATGGACTACCATTAAAAGCTACTTTTTAGGGAGAGGGAGAGCACTTGGAGGTAAAAGACAACTGGGAAGGTTTTGCAGTGCCTTGGGAATCCAGTCTTCCTGAAGTATTCTTCTCCTCCCCTTACCTGTGTTCAGATATTCGCTACTGCTCCAGACTAGAATACCTAGCATGCTAGCAGAAGCAACTCAAGGGAGGGAGGTCTTTTAACTCATGTTTTCTTAAACTTTGTCCCATGGTCCACGGTTCTGAGAATTCTAGGTCCACAGGAGGCAGGACCATGGGATTGGGAACATATAACAAGTTCCTCACCTCATGGTGGATAGGACAAAGAGTCTGGAGGCAAGAAACAGAGCCCCTAAAGGCATGCTCCCTATGACCTATTTCCTTCTGTTCAAGTTTCCAGACTCTCCTGAGCTGGGCACACCCTTCAATATGTGAGCTGTTAAATCCAAACCATGACTTTACCCAAAGTAGTCAGTTTTCATCCCCATCTGTAACTTACCAGGACAAAATCTGAGGAAGGTAAAACCAGCCATCCAACAAGACAAACGAATGATACCTGCGAGTCTGGGGTTATAGAGGAGCTGCAGTGGAGGGAGGAGCGCTGTGCAAAGCCATCTTCTGGACATGACACGGCCAACGCGTTCATGAACTCACAGAAACTGCGGTTCCCTGCAAAAGACCTGCACAAGATCAAGCCATGGAATATTCTAGCACCAGCGATAGATGATCTCCAGCCTACCCTAGGAAGGATATTCTTTCTTTTTTTTTTTAATTTAGAGAATACTTTATTAGTTTTTGTAATCAAACCCACGTATATAAGACCTTACATATTTAATACAGTGTGTTACCCCTGTACAAATGGAAAAAACTTAAGTTCAACATTTCTAGACCAATATGGCTGTTAATTTCTGTACAGTGCCAACTCAACACAGTAAATGGGGATACTTTTTTCGAAAGTTGACAGCACAGGTAAAGTTTCAAAAAATTCAAATTATATATCTGTATATATATTTATATTTATATAAAAAGACCAATAATAGCAGTGTGTTATGCATCAACAGCAGCAACAGCTTTTCCAGGTTCTGCAGTCATCTGAACAAAACTGTAGAGACATCCAGTACACTCCATTAAAAAAAAAAAAAAAGTAAAAAAACAAAACCCGAGAAAACAGCACAGTTCTGTTACTCTTGTGGTACCTGGCACCATTTTTTTTTTTTTAAATTAGCTTCTCAATCATCATCTGGAAAGAAAACATTCTGAGCAACATCATTAAAAACAGCTCTGATAAAGCACGGTCACTACTACGTATCATAAAGCAGGTACAAGCTATTTTACATCCACAGAGGTATGATACAGTACTGTCCTACATCTATAATACTAGAGGATACAATTTAAAAGGCATTATTTGAGACTTGATTCTACTTTTCCAGCAGAGGGCCCAAAGGATGGTGTGACACAGCTTTGTAAAGAAACATACTCAGGATATTCTTTCTTGACTGAGGATATGGTGACTAACAGATTTCTCTTGTTCCGGTGGATGACGTCATACACAGTCGCCTATGGGTATCCTTAACAAAACAAAACAAAATAAACAAACTATGAAGTTGGATAAAGAGCGTGAAGGAGGGATATGTGGGGAATTGGAGGGTAAATAAAGTCACATTTCATTGTATGCTAACACACACCTTGGCTGTCCCAAGAGTCACAGCACCACAGCTAGATGTGGAGGACAAAAACAGTGAAGTAGAAAACAGAGGAGAGGAAGGAAGGAATGGCGAAGTAGGAGCATTATGTAAGGACTTCCGGTACCCCAAAGTGGGTACAATAGTGGAATATGCTCCTCCCTATTTGCGATGGCTCGTTTTTTTTTTTTTTTAACTTGCCACAATTTACGATCACCTGAGCAGGGAACTTAACCTAGGTTGTTCTGTGCGCCCGTCTGTTGCGGTGTCATTTTTCGCCTCTTTTCTTGGGGTGTCAAGGAACTTCCGCATACCAGGCAGGGAGGATGGAGTGGAGCAGAGTTCTCCAACCCACATCTTTCCCTTGGGGTGTCTGGACCCTGATGCACACTGGGCAGGAAAGGATGAAGTGACTTCCAGAAAGCGTGGGTCAGCAGGACTCTGGTCTGGCAGTGAGTGCCGCGGGGAGGAGTTCTCCTTGGAAGATTTCAGTGTTAGAGTTCTTCAGTGTTACGGCTCTCTTGGATGATAGCCAACAAAACAGGGTGTACACTTTAGTGGGGTGAACAAGGGCTGTATAAACCTTGGACAGTGGGAAGGGGTTCTTCTTAGGGTGAAGTTCCATTGGCTGAGGTTTAAGGCTCTGGGGATACCTCATTTGCATAGAGAGGTGGTCCAGGAATTTGAACCTGTAATTTCTGCCAAGGAATCCTCAGGTAGAGTGTGGGGGTTGAGGCTCCACAGATGGGGTGGAGAAGAGGAAGCCCTGCACTGAAAGGGAGTCCTTCATTTTGCCCCGCGCTCAGGGGAGCTATCTGGACCCGGACGACTTCGATCTTAAGGTGCAGGGTTTCTCAACAATCTGTGGGGAATTGTATCGACTCCCTTAATTGATGTGGGAAAACCCACCCCAAATGTGAGGGGAGTTTTATGGAAAGAGCCCAAATACAAAAGGACACGGAAGAAGGAAGATTATTCACCCTCGGCGTTCCCTCCCACCCCTGTATTAAATTACCGTGTTGTCGCTGCTTCTGATTCATTCTCTGATATTAGAAACAGGGTTTCTAGGCTTCTAACATGGACCCAGACCAGCAGCTCTCCAGGAATTTTCCAGGCTTTGGAGCCAGATAGGGACTGTTGAGACCCTGAGCCTCACACACTGAGCGACGGCTGGGTTCTTGGTCTCTCAGGTGTGAGACAGCTGTCGTTCGACTACTTTGACCAAATTGTGTCAGATGATTTAATGCGTCATTTTTAATGCATCTATCTACCTACTTTTCTTTTAAAATCAATCCCATTCTCTAGAGAACCTGACTAATACATCAACCTAGTTCTACTCACTGTACTCAGAAACACTGTGACCCAGGGAGAAGGAGGATCAAACAATACAATGAAACCACAGGGAGGGCTGGAAAGATGGCTCAGCGGTTAAGAGCACCTGACTGCTCTTCCAGAGATCCTGAGTTCAAATCCCAGCAACCACATGGTGGCTCACAACCATCTGTAAAGAGATCTGGCGCCCTCTTCTGGTGTATCTGAAGACAGCTACAGTGCACTTATATATAATAAATGAATAAATCTAAAAAAAAAAAAAAAAAACACAGGGAACAAACATGGTCTCTGGACCAATAACAGAGATGGAGCGGCTGCATGGGACCCTGTTTCAAAAAAAAAAAAAAAAAGGTCTAGCCTAGTGTTTTAGTAACACCCAGAAACAATTATAAAACCTCTACTCCTTCAAAACAAGACGTGCCTTTCACGAGGCCTTTTATAACAGTGATTTAGTCATGGGATACAAACACTTAACTTATTAATGCCCAATTAGTTTCATATAAGAAAAGAGTGTACGCTATAAAGACGACCGGTCTTCCAAGAAGGGATTACAGACCAGAAAATCTGGAAGGAAGAAAGCGATGATGGCCTCCAGGTGACACTGGAGCCAGGCATTAGAATCGATGTACTTGAGGCTGTGGCTCTCTGAGCCCGCCATTGCACCTGGGTACAGTGAGCGCTAATGTTGGCCTCACTTTTTTTTATACACCAGTGTTGCTTTAGCTCCATGCATCATGTCTTTGCTGACGGTATGTGACTCTTCCCAGCATCCTAGTTTCCCATTATAAGAAAGGAGAGCTTGATTGGTTCTGGTGTGAATCAGGTTGATGAAGGCGATACATGATTGGACAGTAGAGAGTGGGGCGGGGACAAAGTTTTTGTAAGGCGGGAGAGAGGAGGAAGGAGGGGCTTCAAGATGGAGTCTATGACGGAGGATGGTTCGGATTTAGGTGAACTAGATCGATTTTTATCTTGTCTAGGTGGGCGGTTTATACCTTTATCAATTGGCAGCGAACTTATTGTGTGGATGAATTGTGAATTGCGAATTTAACATAAAAATCTAATTGCTAAATTACAAGTTTCTGGAACTTTGATTCTACCTGAAGAGGACCGTGTGTGAAAGAAATGGCTGAGAGGCAGTTGGAGCTTGTGGATCTGGCTCTGTTGCTGCATGGAGTGAGAACTCGCAGGGCCCACAGAACGAGGTGTGTGTGTGTGTGTCTGTGTGTGTGTCTGTGTGTGTGTGTGTGTCTCGGGTGTGGTAACAACTGCCTAGGGGACCACGGAGAGAGGGCAGTGAAAAGGGAGACAGCAGGGAGAGGGCAGCTTGCAGACCACGTGGCAGAGAAGCAGCCTGAGCGAGCAGATCTGGCCCGCAGGAACTGATAGCAAACGATCCTTTTTTTTTTTTTTTTCTTTTTTTTTTCGGAGCTGGGGACCGAACCCAGGGCCTTGCGCTTGCTAGGCAAGCGCTCTACCACTAAGCTAAATCCCCAACCCCGCAAATGATCCTTTTTAAATTTTTACCGCAACACTTGCCCCAATCCAATCATCTCTCGGGAGTAGAGTTACCAGGAACACAATTGACCCCTGAGTGGTGGACGGGCAGTTTGCAATGAAATGAGAAGTGCTCACCACCAGCTTGGTGGGCACCCCCCAAAGGATTTCTGACATAGACACAAGGGCCATAACCCAGAGAAATAATACCTTTAACGATTAGCCTGTGGATTAGGAGATAGCTACAGAAGTGTATCTATCTCCCCTAGGGTATGCACAGCGAAACAGGGGACAAGCATGGTGTGCATGAAACTAATCTTACATCAGCTCGATAGGCTTATATATGATCTGCAAGAAGCATTAGTCATCAGGTAATTGTAGAACGTATCAAATAAATTAGCACATGACGCGTTTCAATGCGACATTTGATGGGAGCCTTGATATTCATTGCATCTGCATGGATTTGTTGATTAGGAAGTTGTACGAGGATGGAGTCAGGTGGTTAAAATTAACAAGGAAGGCTTTCTGCATGACTCAGAGCTGCATTTGGGCAATTAGAAATCAGGGCAAGCCAGAGTGAAGGAGAACGTATATTGGCTCTCTCTCAGGTGAAACTTATCTGGCGACTGATAAATCCTCCAGGCTCTACCCAAGCCACAGATCTTCTGGAAGGTCTACACAGAACAGGCACCGTAAAGGCTGGTTTATGACTCAAATGTTTGTTGCATTTTAATACGTCTAGGAAACGGCGATGTTGTTCAGCGTGACCAACTATCATACACTTGTGTGAAAGCAAGGCAAACATAGCAGTACGTGCTCACACACTGCAGTGCTCAGTGGCTCTGTCAGGACGCACTGCAGGCTTTGTGAACCCATAAGAAGTACAGAAGCCGGCGGAAAGGTCATTGGTATTTTTGGAGCAATAAATCAAGTATGGGGAGATTTGCATTTTGGCTGTAAAACATGCAGCCCTGGATTAGAGGGAGAGAATACTTTGAAGTAATATTTCTCTCCTGACTTGTTTTATTAGCTTCCTTTAAACATGTTACATTATTGCTTATAGAATTTCATTTACTCGGATTGGCAGCTTGATAAATATGTCTATTGGCGATGATTTGGATTGCTCTGGGCATTAATATTATTAAATCCTGTCACAAGGAAATGTCTGAAAGATGACTTACTGTAAAGATTGCAGCACGGAATAAATCATGCTGTGGTATTTGTTACCATTTATGGCCTCTTGGAGCTGAGTCAATCCCTTTTTATGTTGCATTATTTTTCAAGTTTTTATAGCTTTACATTATATATTGCTGTCAGAAACGAACAGATGGGGTGTCGAACATGAGCTCTCTGCATAATTCCCACTCTCCAGTTATTGGTGTGAAGGGCAAGAGCGGGGCTGCGTGTTCTGGAGCTACAAGGAGAGAGGACGAGGTGGGAAGCTGCCTTGAGGAAAGGGGATCCCTTTTGCCAGTGTTCAGGCCAATTTCCTTAGCTGGTGGGAATCCATGATTAGCCATCTTCCTGTTTGGGTTTCAATCAAGACATGGGGTTGCAGAAAATAAGTGTCTTAGGAGTGACACATGGGACACCTAATTGTACCCCACTCCCAAGGCTCAGGGACCATCATGGAAGAAGGGGACAGAAAGCTTACAGGAGCCAGAGGTCAAGGAGGACTGGAGTGAAATAGTGTCTCCTGGACACGGCAGGACCATTATACTTGTGAGCTCACAGCAGCTGTGGCTGCCTGCACAAGACCAGTAACGGATCAGGTCAGTCAACACTCTAGCCTGGAGCCCCGTGTCAGAATGATCTCCCCACTCCTAACTGAGGAGCCCTTGGCAGTTGATGGCTCCTAGGGGAGGTAGAGTCAGTTATTTTTAAGGGTGCGGCTCTTAGTATTTGACCAGGATATGGTCCCACACATGGGAGTATGGGAATCCCAAACTGGACTTGATGGGTGATGATGATGATGATGGTGGTGGTGATGATGATGATGACATAAAGTTGGGAGGGGTCGAGGAAGTAAAAATGGATCTGGAAGGAGTGAGGAGAAGTAGTGTGGAATGAATATGATTAAAATATATATATGTGTGAAATTCTCAAAAGAATTAACATAAATATTTTATTAAATTAATTAAACTTCTCATGGCATATTCATCTCCACTCAACCAACAGATGCCTAATGCAGTTTAAATGCCACTTGCTCCCTCGAGACAGGGTTTCTCTGTGTAGCCCTGGCTGTCCTGGAACTCATGACCAGGCTGACCTTGAATTTAGAGACTGGCTTGCCTCTGCCTCCCAAGTGCTGGGATTAAAGGCATATACCACCACTACCCAGCTCTTACCATCAATCCTAAAGGGAGAAAATGAGCCCAGGTAGGTGACTGGGTACCTAATGGAGTGTCCTCAGGCCTTATATCTTCTATAGACCTTGTGAGGCTTAAACTATCCTTGCATGGGAAGCAGCTCCCTCAGTGTCCCATTAGCCCTCTTGAGGCTCTTGATGTTTTGTGACTACTTAGGGATTAATGCGGGAGAAAGTTAGCTGGTGTTTTAGAGGAGAGGCCGTGTGAGTTTACTTTCCTTAGTCACTACTGTATTCATTGTGAATAGTGTTGCAGACAGCCCCAAATTCATTGTGTGGTATCTTGGGACTTCTATACTCTGGTAAGAAACACATCTCACACATTCTTTCTCGTTCCTATTACTTTTCTGGAGGAGCCTTTTTATAAGCAACTTGACCAATCTGGCAATGCTTAGCCTGCCTGGTAAGCTGATGCAGAAACCAGTAAGCCTCAAATGTCACATCTATTACAAAACATGCATTTCTGCTTTCTTTTCCTCCTCCTCCTCCTCTTCTTCTTCCTCCTCCTCCTCCTCCTCTTCCTCCTCTTCCTCCTCCTCCTCTTCTTCCTCTTCCTCTTCCTCCTCCTCCTCTTCTTCCTCCTCCTCCTCCTCTTCTTCCTCTTCCTCTTCCTCCTCCTCCTCTTCTTCCTCTTCCTCCTCCTCTTCTTCCTCTTCCTCCTCCTCCTCTTCTTCTTCCTCCTCCTCTCCCTCCTCCTCCTCTTCTTCCTCTCTCTCTCTCTCTCTCTCTCTCTCTCTCTCTCTCTCTCCCCCCTCCTTCCTTTCTTCCTCCCTTCCTTTTTAAACTTTATATCCCAGCCAGGGGGTGGTGGTGGTGCACACCTTTAATTCTAGGAGGCAGGAGGCAGAAGCAAGTGTATATCTGAGGTTGAGGCCAGCTTGGGCTACAGAGTGAGTTACAGGACAGTCAAAGCTACACAGAGAAACCCTGTTTCAAAATAACAATTTTTTTTTAAAAAACAAAAAAACCCAAAACCATACTTTTGCTTTCCCAGAGGTGGACTGGGTGAGTTATTCAAAGTAACAATCGCATGTCTTGTGTTTAGCGGTTCCATGTCTCATATGTTGGCTATGATTCACCAAGCTCCACAACTGGTGACATTCCTTTCGTGTCCTCTGGGCTCTTCGTGTAGATCTGTCTTCAGTGTTCTGTCACCTGGGCCATGTGGAGAAAGCTCTGATACTCACTGACTCCCTCATCAGTGTGACCTACCACACTTTAAGGTGCACAAGCATGGCTCCAAGCTTGAGCAGTCCGTCTTCTTGGGCAGCCACACACTTCCCTGAGGCTGAACCTTGTGGAGTTAGAGGGTAGATGAGTGATAGTCACCCATGGTATCTTCGGACTTGAGGTTATCACTTGCTTCTACTCCAGCTGCTATACCCCAAGACAGCCTCAGAGCAACTGAGTCCTTTCGTCACTTTGCTTTCTCTAGAAGGAGAAAACTCCCTGGCGATGACTGCTGAATGCTTTCCTCGGACCAACTGCAACAGAGTTGAGAAATCCCCTCCTTGTATAACTCTCATTTTGAAAGTTATCATGTGCCTCCCCAAACCATTCAACCTTTCTTCTATCTTAAGATTAGGGCTAAGTGCAGCCGGGAGGATGTTATCTGTGGGGATGCCTCTTTGATGCAAAGCATTCAATATAATAAAGTTATAATAATAAAGTTCCCCAGTGATGTTCAGCTACAACCGCTCACCTCTTTGTTACTAATCCCACAATTCTGATACATAGATTAACTTGACCATCTTTGGAATTCGTATGACTAATGGACTGAGAGAAGCTCCCGACTTTCAATGAGGGCGTCTCGAGGGACTGACGCCTCTGGCAGCACTCACTTCATATTTTAATTACCCATGGTAATTTTGACAATTACACAGATGTCATAAATCACATCATAATGACCCATAGAAGAAAGCGGATTTAATTACCGTAAGGGGAGTTCTTCGGTAAAGCAGGTAGATGGCGAGTGCCCAGCAAGATGGGAGTCACGTCTGAAACTAGAGCTTTTGAATTCTGCATGGTAGAGGGGGTGGCCCCTGAAGCCCGTGCCGCAGAGCTTAACGCAGGAAGCGTTGTCAAACATCTGCCCCAGCTTTGACACGGAAGAGCTCTGACACAGTCACCCACATCATTACAAGAGAAGACTGAACAAAGCGGAAGGTTACGGAACTTGAATTTTGGTGTGTCGGGGAAGCTGGTTTACCAGGTCAATGGTTACTTTGGAAGAATGGGTCGCAGCTGAGATACGCTTGCTGGAGAAGGAGCGACTGGCACTGCTTTCCTGTGCCGGCTATACAGATGGAGATTTTAATGAATTATTGGTGGCTGAATGAAGATGAGGGGAGGGATGAGAAACTTCCGGGCTGCAACATTAGAGATGTCCCCGGAAGCTTTTTACCAGGATCCAGATTTATTATCGTTGTTTGGCTAAATGGACGTGTAGTCAAAACGCCTCCTGAATATGTATATTTATAACCACAGACTAGTGCTGCTTTTGTATGTGAGGGAGCACAGTAAAACTGTCAACATGGCTGCTTCATGGTGTGGTGAAAGGGGGAGGTTTTCATTGTGAATCAGAGAGGGAAGATATCCAGAGGCATCTGAAAGAGACCAGAGCAGAAGGAAAAGAAAGCAGACCAGAAGGACTTGGCCAGGCCTTTCTGCAAGGGAAGGGAGGAGAGCCAGAGAGAGAGAGAGAGAGAGAGAGAGAGAGAGAGAGAGAGAGAGAGAGAGAGAGAGACAGACAGAGAGAGAGACAGAGAGACAGAGACAGAGAGAGACAGAGACACAGAGACAGACACAGAGAGACACAGAGACACAGGGACAAAGACACAGGGACACACACAGAGGATCTTAAGGACTATGAGTTGCTGGGGAAGGGAAGGGTCTGGAGACCACTAGTGTGGACTGTGAAATGTATGACAAGGACTTACGTCTAGGGATTGAGAAAGCCTAGGGCCTGGATGGGCTTTGATATGCAATCACAGGTATAGACTTCCTCCCTTCTTCCCTTCTCCTAGAAGTAAGGGAAATGACCCCCCTTTGGCAGATGGAAACTGTTTTCCATCTGAGGAATGCTGGCTTTTATCTACCTGCCAGAAATCCTCCTTGAAGTCCCGCTTAAGTTCATTTCTGAGTGTATGGACTGCCTGAGACCTAACAGAGTCGGCCTCAATTAGACAGACTTCCGTTTGTTGAGAACAATGGTTAATTCATAGAATCCTGGCTGGTCGAAGTACTAGCAATGGATGAGTTCTCAGCCCTAAACGGAACACCTATACCTTTCTCTCCATCCCATCCACAAGGTCCTTGAAGCATCACAGAGGGCTGCAGGACCTGGAAGATGGGCAGAGAGCTGCGAAACACTCACTGTCTTTTGGGTTCGACATAGCTATTGTAATTGTGAGCACATCAAAGTTATAGGTAACTACACAAAACCTACATGTGTGTATGTGTGTGCTCAGTGATGTTTACCAAGGGATCCTTGCTGCTCGCTGGAAACACACACACACACACACACACACACACACACACACACACACACACACACCCAGGAGCCAGGAAAGTAGGAGGGAAATTAGTAGGAGGCAGAAAAAGGCTGGTGGAAGTTGAAAGAAAGGAGAGAGGATAACAGAGGGTGTGTGTATCATCACACTACATTGTATACATGTATGAGCTAACATCAACGAGAAGCAGAAGCCAAGACAATCTTAGAGACTCTGTCATGTAAGGAGTTCATCTGTGGTGAAATATACCCAGAGGATGTTCACTTCTCTGCAGGAGGGATGAGTGTTTCCTAGCCATCTCCCCTACACTTCCTATCTCACCTGAGGTCTTGGGAAGGGAGCCATGGAAGTCATAAAATACTCTTTGAAGGCCATAGCCTCAAGACAGGAGGCCGCCGAAAAGTCCGTAGACTTAATAAAAAATTGTAGTCTATCCCACACACTGCCACCACACCAACAGGACTCCAGCATTTAAGAATGAATTAGGGTTGGAAAGGCTGCAAGGGTCAGAGTCTTAAGAAGGAGTTCCTGAGAAAACCCAATGAAAAGAGAGGAGGCTGAAACGGTAATGCCAGAAAAACCCAGAGCCTCCTGAATCTCCATCTTTAACAAACAAAGGCGACAGAGCTACTTACAGGGGCAACCACAAGCCTCACAATAAAGACCTGTTACTTCGGCATGCCATTAGATGGGCAGACACTGGGATAGCCCTTACTGGCTCCAACAGTACCTGAAGATCAATGTAGTCATCTTTCAAGGTTCCAGGGTAGTTAAACATATTATATCGAGGATGCTGATGTAACTCCTAAATCTTAAAAAGAGAGAGAGAAACATAAGCAAAGTTAAAATGATGTATAAAGTGCGAAGCTAAAACTGGAGAAAGTAAGAGAAAGAGAAAAATAAAGAAGTAGAAAGCTGGATCCAAATAGGGAACACATGCTCAACAATGAAAGTAGTTATTATAGTAGACGTGAGGCAGCATGCAGTCATATATATGCCCACCGTAAGAAAAGATTTATTTATTATTTCTGTTTTACATGGATGAGTGTTTTGCCTGCGTGTATATCTGTCCCTGGAAGTGGAGTGACAGACAATTGTAAGCCACGGGATTGCTGGGAACCCAACCTTGGTCCTCCATGAGAGCAGCAAACAGTCCATCTCTGAGCCGTCTCTTCAGCCCCGAGAAATCATTTTAATATAATATTTGGATAGATTAAAAAGACAGACAATGGCAATAATGATTGAAAAAGGAAAGCTTAGGTGGTTATGGTAATTTCTATATAAGGAAATTTTGAACTCCTAACTTCATCCCAGAAAAAAAAAAAAAAGAATGATAGCGAGGACAATTCTCGCTATCATGTAATGATCCTAAAACCAGAGTATGAAATATGTGGACCAAATGAATAACGCCATGAAAAAATGAAAATTGTACTATTAATTGACCTATTCCGGTCTCGTTGCTTGCTCAAGCTACGGAAAGTCAGAAAGGACAAGGTTGATAGGGCGTGGTATTAGTCAACTCGACCTCATTGCAGTTTGTAGGAGGCTCTGTCCAACAGCAGAACAATGAGGTTCTTCTCATATGTAAAGTGGACCACACTCAGGCATTAAAATCTACACAACCAATTGAAAGGAGTGTGAATCGTACGAAATTTGTTTCAGTTCACGATGGAGTTGAAATGGAAATCAATAGCAAAAAGAGCCGCACAGGCCCCCAAATGTGGGCTTTTAGGAAAACAACACATGTCTGAAATACATGTCTGATAATGTCTGCAGAGAAAAAAATACTTTTAAGTGCTTGTTTTTGGTAAGTGATTACAGTCAATTCCCAGGATATGAGATTAGTCTACAAAGGCCAATTACTTCCCTATGTAAGAGCTGTAACGATAAAAACTAAAATCCAGAACTTGAAAAATACTGTTTTTTAATAGCAACTAGTGATGGGCAATGTAATGCAATATGCTTGGTTTCAGACCCGATCAGCTGCCCGATCACTAGGACGCCTGACATTAAAGCCGGTAGTTCGCTACTCAGCTGGTTACTAACGTCTTTTTGACCTAATGACATCTTCACTTTATGAATCTATTAGAATCCAGCCCCATTATAAGAAGCAACGGTCCTTATAATAATTACAAACGATTTCAACCTTGGAGAGTCGGAATTCTACAAATGACTTATTCTCACAGATTTACCCGCAACCTATGTATGCGTGTATGTGTGTGTGTGTGTGTGTGTGTGTGTGTGTGTGTGTGTTTGTGTGTTTGTGTGTGTATAAACATCATCATTATTTTCATATATTTAGATGGAAATAATCCTAGAAACATAATGGGCAATTTTTGCTTATTTGTAGATGAATGTGCTGACTGTAATTTAACTTCCTCTAGATTACTCAATTACCGTCTATGAATGCCAGTAATTACATGGCGTTATAGTACTTATAGCTAATTGGATTACAGGCAGAAATTTAACCTTACATGAAATAAATAGTGTAATATGGTTTCTCCTTCCCATGGCTATTTTTTCATATAAAAGCTTTATTGTACAGCACGACACAAGGGTCTCCTTCTGAAGTGTCCGGCTCAAGGAGTTCTAGTGTGTTCCCAGAGGCGTGCACCATCAAGACCACCAGGTTCAGAATAAGTTCACCAGCCACGAAGGAAAATTTAACAATTAAAAGCAATTGCTTCCCAGTTTCCTTTCCCCAGCTCTCCTGGAAACCACTAATCTTTCTGTTTCTATTCTAATTTTATGAAATTAGAATCAGGCAACATGTGGCCTTTGCGCCTGGCTTTGAGAAACAAACTTGGGATGTGTTATGATTTAACATGAACTGTCACCCGCAGCCCATTTGAACAGTAGGTCCTTGGCTGCTGTTGCTGGGGCCTGGCTGGCAGAAGTGAGTTTTGGGGTCGGCCTGAAGCGGATACCTGCTTCTGTCTTTCACCTAGTCCTCGGCTTCCTCATCCACTTTTCTTAGTCATTCCTCAGAAGGTAGATACACACATGTATATGTTTACATATACACACATATATTTATATGTAAATACGTGTGTGTGTGTTTAGAATGGTGTTTCAAAAAATTTTTGTGTGCATGTTTGGTGCAGGTAGATTGTCGTATCTCTTGGGAATATAACCAAAGGATAAGATTGTTAACATTTGTGATAACTCTATTCACATTATTTTCTTTTTTCTTCTTGAGATTATAACTACAGAATTTCTCTCTTCCCTTTACTTTACTCCAAACCCTCCCATAGACTCCTCTCTGTTCTCTTTTAAATATATGGCCTCTTTTTCATTAATTGCTATTGCAATACATATGATACATACACATATATATATATATATTTGTGTGGGTTATATTCAGGAACATATATGTAGCATATAGTCTGCATTTTTATTGGTTGTGGTTGTCTGTAGTGATCTCTGTTTCAAAGAGAAGTTTCATCGATGAGGGGTGAAGACTACACTCATTCGTGGGTATAAGGAGAAGTATTTAGAATGTAGGCAGGGTGCCCCACACGTGGCCCATACATATACAGCCACCCAATTAGACAAGATGGATGCTTCACTCCTTCTTTAAAAGGGGAACAAGAATACCCTTTTGAGGGAATAGAGAGGCAAAGATTAAAACAGACATAGAAGGAACACCCATTCAGAGCCTGCCCCACATGTGGCCCATACATATACAGCCATCCAATTAGACAAGATGGATGAAGCAAAGAAGTGCAGGCCGACAGGAGCTGGATGTAGATCGCTCCTGAGAGACACAGCCAGAATACAGCAAATACAGAGGCGAATGCCAACAGCAAACCACTGAACTGAGAATAGGACCCCCGTTGAAGGAATCAGAAAAAGAACTGGAAGAGCTTGAAGGGGCTCGAGACCCCATATGTACAACAATGCCAAGCAACCAGAGCTTCCAGGGACTAAGCCACTACCTAAAGACTATACATGGACTGACCCTGGACTCTGACCTCATAGGTAGCAATGAATATCCTAGTAAGAGCACCAGTGGAAGGGGAAGCCCTGGGTCCTGCTAAGACTGAAACCCTAGTGAACGTGATTGTTGGGGGGAGGGCAGTAATGGGGGGGATGGGGAGGGGAACACCCATATAGAAGGGGAGGGAGGGGAGGGGTTGGGGGATGTTGGCCCGGAAACCGGGAAAGGGAATAACAATTGAAATGTAAATAAGAAATACTCAAGTTAATAAAGATTAAAAAAAAAAGAATGTAGGCAGGGATTGTGCTGGTAAGGAAATAGGTGGTTGTATAGTCTCCTCCAATAACCATGACTTTACTAGCACTGAGGAGTTAGTAGGTTTCCAGTACCAGGCGTGGCTTTCCTTTTGTCGAGTGGGTCTCCAGTCTAACTAGAGAGTCATTGGTTGCCACTGAAGTATCCATGCCACTACTGCACTTTCAGGGGTTCTGTGTCGTGACGGTTATTGTTGCCGTATGGTTCATAGGTACCATCGCTGGATTTCAGTGTAGGTTGCCTCTCCTTTGGAAGCTTGCATGTGCCTTCTGGTACCATGAAAACTAGTCCTCAGTGAGTGGTCGTTTGAGTCGGTTCATCTTCAGGACTGTCTGGGTCCAGTCTCTGAATCCACCTCTGGGTGGCAACCAAGGGCAACAGAAACAGACCGTGTTTGAGGGTCTCTTGGACCTTCCTGGCCTACCACTCACAGGAGGACTTCTTATGGCTGGTAATGGGTTTTTCATAGGTATTCTTTGACTTTCGGGAGGACCACTGTCAGCCCAGATGAGAAAAGTTTATTAAATTTATACACAGAATTATGTTATAGATTTAACTTTTTTTTAGGAAAACACCTAGTATTATGATTCCTTGTGGCTATATCAGACATCCTTTTACTCTTCTCCCTGATTCTTCTGTATTTACCTCCCACCCCAATCCTGAAGAGCCCACCCTTTTCCCTTTTCTCCTATTCCCCTTTTCCCTCATCCCACCTTCTTCAGCATTTACTCACAGCCCTCCCCTAAACAGCCCTTCTGTTTCCCATTCTCTTTTTCAGGTCACTTGCATCCTGCTGTTTCCATCTCTATCGCCCCCCCCCCCCCACACCCCATCCTGTAATGGTCCCGTTTTACGTTCCTGGTTTCTATAGTGACGGTCTCTGTGCTCACATCTGAAGACTTGGAGCATCTTTCAGTGAGAAAGAGCCTGCGGTTTGTCTTTTGGGGTCTGGGTTACCTCACTTAATATGACCTGGTTCCCTCCACTTACCTGCCAAGTTCATGATGAAGAGTATTCCACAGTGTATGCATACCCCATTTTTATTGTCCCTTTGTTGGTTGTAAGGTATTTAGTTTGTTTGCATTTCTTAGCTGTTATGAATAGGGTGGCAACAAACATGGCTGGACAAGTGTCTGTGGAGAATGGTGTCACGTCCTTTAGGTACACGCCAAACAGCGGTATAGCCTGGTCATATGGTAGGGTTACTTTTAGTTTTTATTTTTTTTGAGAATTCACCACATGATTTCCAACAGTGACTGCATTAGTTTGCCATCTCGCCAACAGGGATGGAGGTTCCCTTTCCTCCCACATGCCCTCCAGCACTTGTTATCCGCTGGTCCGTTCATCTCTGCCATTCGGACTGGGGTAAGACGGAAGCTTGCATTTCTCTTCTTGCTAGAGATGACGTACATTTTGGGGGGTATACTTTTTAGTCATTTATTTTCCTTCTTTTGAGAACTCTCTATTCATGTCTTTGGCCCATGTTTTGAATGGCTCGTTTTTTGACTCTCTCTCTCTCTCTCTCTCTCTCTTGAATTTGATTCTTTTTTTTCTGAGACAGAGTGTCTCTGCTATGCAGTTCTGACAGTCCTAGAGCTCACTCTGTAGACAAGGCTACCCTTGAACTCACAGAGATCCACCTTCCTCTGCCTCTTGAGTGCTGAGATTAAAGGTATGTGCCACCAGGCCTGAGTGACTCCGTGTTGTTAAGTTCACTGTATGTTCTGGTCATCAATCCTCTGTTAGACGTATACCTGACAGAAATTCCCTCTTGTTCTGTGGGTTTCCTTTTTAGCTGGTTGGTTGATTGTTTCTTTGGCTATGCATAGGATTTCGAGGAACTTCCAAATTGTTTTCTAAACTGGATGTATTGTTTTACACCCCACTAGTGATGAGGGAAGGGAACCAATCTATCTAAATCCTAATGCTTGTATGCAGTATGCACACGGGGCACATGCTTATGTGTGTAGTGTGGTAGGCATGCACACTTGCATAAGGGCAGGCTGAAGACATCTTTGGGTCAGCTTTGGGTGTCCTCTGTGCTCTCTATCTTAGTTTAAAACATTATTTATCTGGGGTTGGGGATTTAGCTCAGTGGTAGAGCGCTTGCCTAGGAAGCGCAAGGCCCTGGGTTCGGTCCCCAGCTCCGAAAAAAAGAACCAAAAAAAAATTTATTTATCGAGATTAATACAATCACCTCATTTCTGCTTTCCTTTCCTCCCTCCAAACTCGCCCCAGTTGCTTTGTCTTTAAAGATCACAGCCTTTAAAAAAAAAAGTTGTTATTAAAATCTGCAACCTCTTTTTTGTTGTTCTATGTGTGTGTGCATTCTTCAATACATAAATATAACCTGTTCAGATTGTACAATGATACATGTGTGTATATGTATGCAGCACTGACCATTTGGTATTAGGTGTCCAATTGGATTGCTCTTCCCACGGGATTCCTGTTCTCTCAGCATCCTCAGTTGCCTATGTTCTTTGTGTAGGGTTGGGGCTTCCTGAGTTTTCCTCCATTCTCGTACTGGGTCTCGTACTGCACCTGGGGCTTAGTAGGCTAGCTGGCCAGTCCAGCAAACCCATGGATCCTCCCATATCTGCTCTGAGCTCTCTGATTACAGATGTGTGTTGCCATTCCTGCTGGCTTTTTATGTGGTTACTGGGGATCCAGATTTAGATTCTCATGCTCATGTGGCAAGGACTTTGCTGATGGAGCTCTCTCCCCAGCCCCAGTCCTAACACTTAAAAGCAATTTATTTATTCTTTGGGAATTTCATACCCGTATATAATATATTTTGGTCCTATTTACCTTTTACCCTATCCCCAACTCCTCCTAAATCTCTCCCTCCACATTCTCCTCCCAACTCGATGTCTTCTCTTTTATTTTTATTTTGAATAACCCACCAAGTCCAATTAGAACTACCTGCATGTACATAATAGTTACACATCCACCCAGGTTGGGTTGGCAATTCACCATGGTTACTATGGCAACCCACCAGAGACCATACTCAAGAAAACCTACTGTTCCTTTCCCAGTAGCCATCAACTGCCAATAGCTCTCGACTTTCCGAGGGCTTCGAGAACCCTTTTTCACCCATGCTGGAATCTTGACTGGCTTGCCCTTGTAGAGGCTACAAATCAGGAGTCCAATTGTCTTGTAGCTTCCTGAAGACACCACTTCCTAGTGGCTCACCTGGATAATCTTTCCATATCTTCTTTCATGATGTTTCCTGAGCCTTGGGGAGGGGGGATGAAATAGATAACCCCTTTGTTGTTGAGCACTTTGACCAGTTGTGTGTGTCCATGCTAACTGCCAACCACCACAGGAGAAAGCTTCTCTGATGATGGTGTACTAATCTATGTTTATAATGTTGAATAGTAGAAGGACTGCTGCTCTGTCCACTTAGAAACACTATAGCAGTAGGCTTTTCTTCAGAGCCTATGATTTCCCCAGCCATGGGTTCTTGCCTGTATGAACAATACTACCTATGAGTTCCTCTCTGTGAGTGGGCTTTAAATCTGACCAGGGAGCGATAGGCTATTCCCATAGCTCTCATGCCATTTTTATTTTATGCCATTTGGTTATTGCCATCCAAGTGTATAGGAAGTGATATTGCAATGGGATTTTGATTTTTCTCATAGCTATGTGTGTGAAATTCTTTTGTGTACTTATTGCTAATTTTTCTGTCTTCTTTGGAGGCATATCTATTCAAATCTTTTATCCCTTTTTAACTTGGGTCTCCTTTTCAATTTCTTATGAGGTATATAATTGGCAAATATTTTCTCTTTCTTCATGAACCATCCTTTTATTTTATATATTCATTTGAACCACAAATCTTTAAATTCCTTTTAATCGGAAATAAATTTATTTCTTTACAATATATTCTGATTAGTTTCCCCTCTTTCATCTCCCAGATCTTCCCTACTTCCCTATCCTTCTAACTCCATGCTTTCCTTCTCTCTTAAGAAGACACAAGGCAAAACAAAAAAGACAAAAAAATAAAGATGAAACAAAATGAACAAACTAAGAAACAGAAAGAAAAATAGAAACTAAAAAAGAGCAAGAAATGAATATACACAGAAATACATAGACAGACACACACACACACACAACCCATATAAATGCAAAGTTGGAAAACATAATATACAAGGTAAAAATGCCCAAGCAAAGCAATATGAGACAAAAAAAATCTTCAAAACTACCTTTGAGTTTGTCTTGTGTTGGCTACCCACCGATGAGTATGGAATGAATCTGCCCATAAGTATAGTTTGTAGACCCATCAAGACTCCCTTAGAAAAACTCTTTCCATGGCAAGTGGCTGTTAATTGGAGATAGATTCTTGGTTGGGGATGGGAGTTCATGCTACCCTCTCCATCTCCGCCCTAGGATGGCATCTAGTTTGGATCTGTGCAGGGCTGTGTGTAATGCCAGTCTCGGAACCACAAATCATTTAAATTTGGTGACATCTGACCATGTTTTTGCTGTTGTAGCGGAATAATATTACTCAATCAACCATATTAACCCATATTATTACTTTTACTGATATTCTTTGTTTTTTTTTTTCCATGTGGTTGCAACTTAATGCCCCAGGATTTTCAGCTTCAACACCTTTAGAATATTTTGTAGCAGAGGTCTGTTACTATGGCATGAATCTGATCTTTATCCCTCTGGCTCCTGTGTTTGAACACCTCGTCCCTACACAGTGGTGATGTTTTGAGAGAGTGTGGGATTGGGAGGTATTGAGATGTATTCCTGGGGAGAGTCTGTGAGGATAAGCAGCCCCACTGTGCTTGCTGTTCTGCCTACTATGTGAGAAGCAGAAGTCACATGTTCCCATTCACCCCACTCCTTTCCTCACCCCCAAGAAGAACACACCTAAACACATCCACATTCATTTTGTTTTCTTTGTAAGGAAAATGTTAAAGGACTAGTCTACCAGACTTTTCTTTCTTTCTTTTTTTTTTTAAGATTTATTTATTTATTATATATAAGTACGCTGTAGCTGTCTTTAGACACACCAGAAGAGGGCATCAAATCTCATTACAGATGGTTGTGAGCCACCATGTGGTTGCTGGGATTTGAACTCAGGACCTCTGGAAGAGCAGTCAGTGCTCTTAACCACTGAGCCATCCCTCCAGCCCTGCCAGCCTTTTCAAATCTAAACTTGGTATTACACATTAAAACAGTTGTCTGAGTTTACAAGATTGTCAGTGTCCATGCACAACAAGGACTCATTCTTAACTTATACTAAACCAGAAATGTATTAATAATTTTTAAATTAATAATTAATATTTTTAATGACTAATACTGAACATCATTTTCTGTAGAAAGTTCATTGTCAGTGTTAGCTTCATAGTCAGATGATACTACTCTGCTCACGTTTTGGACTAATAGCAAGAAGACCCACATCAGGGTCAGAATACGATCTTGTCCAGGCACTACTCACAGATGCACTTTGTATTATGTTTAATAAAATAGCAAAGTGGTTTCTGGGCCTGGTGGTGCACAGCTTTAATCCTAGAATTTGGGAGACAGAGGCAGAGGCAGAGGCAGAGGCAGAGGCAGGTGGAACTCCATAAATTTGATGCCAGCCTGGGTTATATAGTGAGACTTTGTCTTGAGAGAAAGAAAGAAAGAAAGAAAGAAAGAAAGAAAGAAAGGAAGGAAGAAAGAAAGAAAAGAAAGGATGAAAGGAAGAAAGGAAACCAAAGTGTATGCAGACTGTTTGGTTTAAAAAATTATTTATTTATTTATTTATTTATTTATTTATTTTTCACTTTACATCCTGATTCATCCCACTCCTCTTCTCCTCTGAGTAGGTGGGGGCTCCCCTGGGTATCCCACCCTGGCCCTTCAAGCAGAGACTACAGTTTTAAAGGGTTAAAAACTATAATGATCTTACTTGGTTCCAACAGCAAATGTGCGTTCAGTTACTTCTTTAACCACAGCAGCCTCTCCTTGCCCTGATCCTTGAGAGCTCTATCCTTCAGCTTCTAATCTTCGACTGTTCTTTAAAATTCCTTGTAGTGATTTTTCTGCCACTATTTTGGCAGAAACTGATATCAACTTGAAATTGCCCACCCTACTGCCAACAGATGAGCAAGTGAGGACTTGAGGAGCCCCATGACCTAGTGACTTGAATGACCTGGATCCTGAACCACATAAAGAGCGTCCATCCATCCCCAAGAGATGAAAACTCGCCAAAAGCAAGAAAACTAAGCCAAATCTCAGCTTCTGCTTCCCCAGGACCCCTTCGCTTTCTCCCCAAAGCTGTCAAATAGATCTTTATCTTTCAACCACAAATTATCCTAAGAACATCATCTGGGGTTAGAATGGGAAGCCAAAGTCCAAAGGCTGTCAAAGCGATGTTCTTCCTCCCTCCTCATTCACTCAGTCATTTTGGCAAACTTGCCTCACTTCCCATCTGCTGGGCACCTTTTATGCCTTAGCCGCACATCTGCACACTTCCCATCTGCTGGGCACCTTTTATGCCTTAGCCGCACATCTGCATTCTCTCGCACTGTTGCTATACTCGTACGACTTTGATGCAGATCACTTTAGTGCTGGTTTCCCACAAGCCTTTGCTATACCCTCAGCTGCTTTGTGTCTCATCAGCATGCCTAGAACTCCACTTTAATCCATCAGGTTTTACCAGATGGTTAGAGCAAGCCCAAGGATGCAGTGATTAGTGACAGGAAGGTGGCCATCTCAGGTGAGTCTCCTCGGGGCTCTGGTTTGGCTGCATGGGTGGCTAATTCTCATGCTTTGTCCTCGCCTGAAGTCTTGACAGTGTTGTTGTTATTCGGTTCGCAGAATCTTTTACCTGCCTTTGATGTGCTTTCTGGCAATTATGCTGTCTTAGTTGAGTTTCTATTGCTGTGATAGACACCATGACAGAAAGCAACTTGGGGATGAAAAGGTTTATATCATCCAGGGAAGTCAGGGCAGAAACTCAAGCAGGGGGAGGAACTTGGAGGCAGAAGCTTATGTAGAGGCCATGGAGGGGTGCTGCTTATTGGCTTGTTCATCATGGCTTGCTCAGCCTGGTTTTTTATAGGCCCCCAAAACAACTGGAATAGGGGTGGCTTTGTGCACAGTGATCTGTGCTCTCCCACCTCAACCAACAATAAGAAAAGGCTTGCCCACAGACCAATACGGCAGGGGCATTATTCCCAAAGGATTCTGGCTTGCACCAAGTTGACATAAAATTAGCCAGCACATATGCTTTCTGATGAGAAATTACCCAGCAAATTTATTAAGAAGCTTCTCTTCCTCAGCTTTATACTTCCTGCTTCCAAGATTACTTGTACAGACCTTCTAAAGTCTGCTTCTGATGTAACCATTTGTGAGTTCCTTTGTGATTCTCAGGCTTGAAGTTTCATCAGCTTCTGGAACACATAAATCAAGATTTTTAGCACAGTTCTGAAATTTTCATTGCTTGCTATAATAACTTTTTTCCTTGTCTTCACCCCCTCATCTCTTGAGCTCATGTGTATATTTACATACTGCATGGTGGCCTGTAGTTCTCTAAAGATCTGTCTGCTTCTCTAGTATTTCATTCTTTCTTACAGAACACACAGGATAATCTGTGCTGACCTATATTCAAGCTCATTAATTCTTCAGCTTAGATCTAGTAGAATTTTCTTTGCAGTCATTGTATCTTGAACTGCCTTTGATTTTGTTTATATTCTTACTCTTCACCATTGCTCTGTATTTGAGAACATACAGATTTCATATTTGGGTTTTCTCAGTAGCATTTTTATTGGCTTCTCCTGCTGTGTATGGGTAATATAGGTCTGTCAAAATTTCTTATGGGAAGCCAGAAGGTTTTCATAATATAATGTAGTATTCTAAAGAAATCCCTTACCTCTCTCGCCCTAGAATTGCTGTTATATGTTGTTCCAGCTGTTCAGTGACATTCCTGATGTACTCCTCTGAAGTTTGTATTCTCTGTTGTGTGTTGACACTTAAGTCACTACACACTTTGATGGGCTAAGGAACATCACAGAAAAGAGAGAGGAAAAAGTAATCATAAGGTGGAGGAAGGGGAGGTGTCCTATGAAACTCAGTTTCCTGGATGGGGTGACTCACTGAGAAAGTGCCTTTGTGGGTGTGACTCCCAGGAGTATATGGGCCAATATAGGGGTGTATCTTAGTTAGGATTCTATTACTGTGAACAGACACCATGACCAAGGCAACTCTTATAAAGGCAACCATTTAATTGTGGTTGGCTTACAGTTCCAGAGGTTTAGTCCATTATCATCATGATGGGAAGCATCACATCATGCAGGGAGACTTAGTGACGAAGGAGCCGAGAGTGATTAGAAGGCAGACAAGAGGAGAGTGGAATTCCACATTGGGTGGAGCTTGCATAGAGACCTCAAAGTCGATTACCACAGTTATGTGCTTACTCCAACAAGGCCACACCTACTCCAACAAGGCTACACCTCCTAATATTGCCACTCCCCATGGGTCAAGCATTCAAACACATGGGCCTGTGGGGGCCAAACCTATTCAAACCACCACAGGATGTCACAAGGTCTGACTGACTCATCCAGAGATTTTGTGTATTATATTTTGAGTATATTAATAACATTTGTGAAGATTTATTTTCTACCTTGTTATATGAGTGTCTATACAACTTCAGTGTAGCTTCTTTGTCTCTGAGGCTGAAATCATGTAGTATTTGTTCCATTACAGAAAACAGAATACTCTAGATAATTAAGTTGACCAGATAGCACATGTCTCAAAATTATAGGTAAAGGTTAACTTTAAGACACCTTGGCAAAGGCCCTAACTCTCATGTGGAACTATTGCTAAAAATATGAGTTTAGGATAATATGTTTTGGAAGAGCTGAGAAAAGCAAGGATAAAAGTAGAAACAAAAGCCATAGAAGGTGGAGGAATTAACGAATACGACAGTCAGTAAGATACCTAGGTTTTGGTGTGGTCACTGTTAGACAAGAATCCATAACTAAAGATGAGATTAGAATCTCTAGAGAGACCAAAAGGAAGACACTAGGAGAAACAACACAGACCCGCAACTGCTCTCTGTTTCATAGTGTGATGAGTGGAGACACATCGCACAGCCATTTTCATGGATATTTTGATACAGAAGAGGAGGAGCTGGTCTAATGCCTTTTTACTTAAAAAGAACTTAAAGAATTAAAACACCAGGTAGGCAAATTGAAGTGGAAACTTAAGGATTCTTTGGAAAGTCAGTTGTGTCAGATGGTTTGCTGGGGCAAACACATGAAGGAGTGTTTCCCTGAAGCAGACACAAGTGAAAGGACATTTTGCTAAAGCAGAGACAGGAAGGAACATTTCGCTGAAGTGGACACAGTTGAAAGGCAAGGCAGACTTGTAAAGGAGCGTTTGGCTGAAGCAGACACAGGTGAAAGGATGTTTTGCTAAAGCAAGCATGTGAAAAGATACATGTGATAAAGGATTGCTCCCTTACAACACGCATGTAATGGTTCACCTTTCACTGTGTCGTTGAGCTCCATTTGTCAGGACTCCATAGAGAGAAACACTCCATAAAAACTTCTGGTGGTCTGCTGAGGCTTCTCGCTGCTTCTGTGGACTCAGCTGATTGGCAGAGTGATGTCAGCTGAGACAGACTCACTAGCTAAGGCAAGACCTATGGAAGACACGTGATGTTTGGAGGGAGTCTAAAAAGGACGCCATGGACGGTGGCGAAGACTAAGCTTGGTTTGCTTATAGAGCTAGCTGGACAACACTTGTTGGTCTTGCACTTACACTGATCTTCACTCTGCTGAGAGAGGCACAGCTGAGAACTTTTCCTGGTGTTCCTGTAGCCCTGATCCCTCTTGCTGACTCAGGCTGAGGCTGAGGCCTGGCTGTCTCTGCTAGGCCACTGCTATCCTGACACTACTGAACTGGATGGACTGCTGGTATATCCATGAATTGTTTGCAAGTGGATCGAGCTGCCACAGCCGACCTGTGAACTGAATTGCTAATTTCCTGACAATCCAGATGGGATTTTCTCCAAAGAAATTTCTAAACAGATCCTTTCTTTGCCGCTACCTCTGATGAGTGGTGGGCTAGAAGGGCTAAAGCCATCATTAAAAGTAGACGTTGAAAAATTTAAAATTATAGCAAATCTTACTTATTTTTCATATTAATACATTTCTATACAGATGCTAGTTCATGCTAGACTACGAAAGAATTGATGTCTGAGAACATTGATAAGGCACTGACTATCTACTTGCCTTACCAGACCAGTAATGAAGATGAATTCTGCCCACTGATTGGTTGGTGGCAAAGCATGGCGTGACTTTGTTCCTTCTATGGGATTCAGTAAGAAAGAACCAATCAAACCTTACGAATCAACACTTAGGCTAGACACAGAATTTTATTGTCAAAAGTAAAATGTACGTATGAATGTTTGGTGAAGAAGGTTCCCATTGAATTATAGCCTGATTCTCTCTCTCTCTCTCTCTCTCTCTCTCTCTCTCTCTCTCTCTCTCTCTCTCTCTCTCTCTCCCTCCCCCCTTCTCCAGGGGTCACAACTAAGTAAACATCATTGGGAAAGAAATAAATAGCCTCCAATATTCCCCTCCACTTCTTCAGGATAAGAAATGAGGCAGATGGAGGGTCTTTTGATGCAGCAAGGCTGAATTTCAAGGGATTAAGGTAAGAAGCTGGGCGTAGCGCTGAGAGCTGTAATCACAGCACGAATAAGAACAGGGAGGAGGGATGGTGAGTTTGAGGCCAGCCTGAGCTACGTGGACAGCTTGTTTTCAAGCAAACCGACAAACAGCAACAATAACAAACCCCACAAAGATAAAATAAAAATGAAACAGCGTCAAGGAAAAATGAAAACAAAGTAAGCACAATGGTCCATAACCTGTGTACATCCCAGGACTGAGGCAGTCAGGGTCGTGGTTTTAGTCTAGCCTGAGCTATATAACCTGACAGACTCAAAAGATATACCAAATCAACTGAGCAAAGGAAAACTCCAGGCATGCAGGACACCTAAGGTACCCCACAAAGGAAGGCCCAGGACTCCAGTGTTTAAAATAGAATTCCAAATGAGACCTGGGAAGAGCTGGATGCAATTCTGACTTCTGACCCCTCCCCCCTTTTTCCCATTCAGCCTTTAAAGAACAAAAAACAGATGAAAGGTCTAAGCAGGAGAATGCTCCCTGATTGTCAAAGCTATCTCGTCCTGTGACTCCTTTTCTATCTCTGGTAAAATCCCTGGTTCTCCACTTCCATCCAATCAATCTAATAACAGCTTACCTGACTTTAGCCACATTGTCTGGTTAAATTAATACTAACAGCAACCTGTCCCTGCCCCCACCGGATGGAGACCACTAATTCTAACTTTTCATCTTTAATCAAGGCCTTCGAGCAACATATGGAGCAGAAGGAGGCCTTGCTGTCATGAGGGGTCCCAAGTGGCCTCTATGCCCATTATCCCCATTGCTCCTTGACAGGTCCACGGTGCTAAGTAAAACGTTGCTACGCCGGGGAGGCCTGTATTCCGCCACTTCCCTCCTGTGATAGCTTCCAGATGTGAGGAAATCTTTAAAGCTAGTGGCCCTCAGCACTTCATTAGGTCCTTCCCATGTTCCCCCCCAAAAAATCCATAATCACCAGCGTAGTGTTTTGTTTCCAACCACAGGGAGTTCCCGGAAACTAAGCATTACGGATAAAAAGACTTCACGCGTCACCTCTTACTGTAGGAAAAGTTTATCAGCAGGACTCACGGTGAATCATTCAAGTTTCTCTGCACAGTCTCTGCCCTTTGACTCAGTAACTCCCACCCTCACAAGCACAAGTGCATGCTCACACCAGGAATATTTGATGTGGTTTCCAGTCTGATTGACATACATACATACATACATACATACATACATACATATATGTGCGTGTGTGTGTATGTATATGTGTGTGTATATGTATATGTGTGTGTATGTATAGGTGTGTGTGTATGTATATGTGTGTATGTATATGTGTGTGTATGTATATATGTGTGTGTATGTATATGTATGTATGTGTGTATGTGTGTGTGTGTGCGTGCGTGTGTGTGCGTGTGTGTGTGTGTGTGTGTGTGTGTGTGTGTGTGATAGTAGTTTTCCAGGGCCACTCTTTCACTGCATTCCATAAGGAAAACATTTATGTCAAATTAATCTCTTACCTGGGCTTGAACCCAGAAGGCCTTGGGGAATGTACCAACGGAGTGAAAAATGAGGTACTTTTCAAATAGTTTATTCATGTATACCCCACCTACGCCCCTCACGAGACAGAACGATAAAAGAACTCCTTTGCTTCAAGTTTTCACTCGCCGATGATGTATTACCGGGTTGATGAATCAAGGGGAATGACTTAATTTTTCAGTTCCGAGCCACCGAATAAAGAAAACTTTGTATCCTAAAAAACTGATCTGGGAAGGAAAAATATTTTCCCCTTAGATCAATCTGTATGTTTGCTACGTCCTTTGACATTTAGCAAGTGTTAGGAAATGCAGCACCAAGGACAACCTTATGCTGAAAAGACTGCTGGGAGAGTCGTTGCCAGAGATTTTAGCCTTGCCCTCAGTCAAGCTCTCCTGCTTGGAACACAGGCTCTGGCCTTCGTCCAAGGTACCTGTTGCTCTGGGCCATAACTCATTTGTCTTTACAGTCCCAACCCCCAGACTCAACGTCCATACGAAATGAAGGAATGGAAATGAGACTCCATTTGGAGAATGGATAAGGAAGGTGGAAATTGTCTTTTTATCTCTCTCTTTGATCTTCCTGCTGGTAACAATTTGAGCTGAGAGGTCTGCATGCAGTTTTTTTAAGCAGCAAATGCTCTTGGATGGAAGCTGTCAGTTTTTACTCATCAGAAATGATGCGGAGGCTTACAGAGATGTCGCAGTACAAGCATGGGTGTGAGGTTATCTGATAGAGTCCTGACCCGGGCTGGGCTACTCCGACTTTGGGTATAACTTCTAGGCAAGAGGGTAGAAAATATACCTTTGTGGCTGTTTTAAATGGCAAATGTCGGGGACGGAAGTGGTGTGTTTGACGGACTCTATCTACAAAGTGTCACTTGCTCAGAACAGGACTCCAGGTTGATTTGCTTTCCCATGGAACACAGTTTTCTTTCCCTATAAAGACTGAAATAAAATTACACTGTATACATGACTTCTTGAGTTCTTTACTTGTTTTCTCTACTACCATTTACAGGTGGGTTTTAAAATCATGTGTCAACTTGACACAAGCTACAGTTATCTGAAGGGAAGGAACCTAGAAAGTAAGATCTAGCTGTAGGGAATTTTCTTAATTGGTGATTGGTAGGGCAGGGGTCAGTCCATAGTGGGTGGTGCTAGGGTTCTGAGTGCTATAAAAAAGGAGGCTGAGAAAGCCACGTAGAACAAGCCAGTAAGCATCACTCCTCCAGGGCCTCTGCATCAGCTTCCCAGTTCCTGCCCTGTTTGGGTTCCTGTCCTGGGTTCCTGTCCTGGCTTCCTTCAGTGTTACACTAAGATACGGAACTGTAAGCCAAATAAACTCTTTTTTCCCCAACTAGCTTTGGTCATGGTGCTTCATCACAATAATAATAACCCTCACTAAGACACCTAGTCAACATTTCTTTTTCTTTTGAGGCAAGGTGTTGTATAGTCCAGGATGGACTCAAAGTGCTGTACTTTGGAGGGTGACCTTGAACATCTGATCCTCTCGCCTGAATGGTGAGATCACAGGCATGTACTACTATGCCCAGTTTATGTGGTGCTGAAGATTGAACCCAGGGCATCCTTGGAATGCACTCTACCACATATGCAAGGTCCCCAATTCTACACCAGCAATCTTTATTATTTTTTTGATAAGTCCACAAAGAATTTGCATATGCAAGGAATCTGGAGTGATTAGGAATTGGGAAACAAGAAAACAGAATTTCCCATGACCTAATTATATTAAAATACTTAGGTTTCTGGCCATTTCCCTGTGGTCACCTTCGTTAAACATCAGCAAAGCTCACTCATAATCGAAGAAGCTTGCCTTGGCATGATGTTTCAAGTGTTTTCACTCCCCTCCCTCCCTCCAAATTTATAGGAAGATGTACTACTATTTTGGCAACTGAGTAATCAGTCTTAACCCTAAAAGCCATTTCCTGGGAAACTCCAGTCCCAAGTAAAGAAAATGTCAAGCTACTCCTGGTTGGCACACAAGATTTTTTTTGTTTCCTCTTCAGATACTAACCAAGAAGGCTTGACGCTGTGGTGGTAATAGTCTGAGCCATGTCCCCTGAGAACTTTTGGCAAGTTCACTCCCATTTTACCACCGAAGGGGACTTATTAGGGACAAATGGGTCAAGGTCCACGGGCAGTACAGAGTGTGGGTTCACGCTGTGCTCATTCCCTATGACAAACCAGGTGGCAGTCATAACTGACAGTAAGTAAGCATTTCAAGTGAAATCTTGACTGAATAGTCACAGGGAAGACACCAAGGGCAGCACACAGGTTCCAGCAGCATCAACTGTATCCCTTGGGATTGAAGATTTCCTCCCCACTCTTGGTGGAAACTTGATCATTACTTTCAAGAGCCACTTGCGATATCCAATGATGGAACCATCAAGATCCCTGAAGCTTTCCTCAAACACTTGGTCCTGGGGCTTGTCCTGCTTGTGCTAAGATTATATGGAATGCTATTTTTTGCATAGCCCAAGCCTTGGACAGAAAGACATATTGGTCCGATTTCAGGTTGGAAGTCTATGCTGAGGACTTACATACTGCCTAAGGAGCTTAAGGAGGTTTCAATGAAACGGTCATGAGCCAGGATTTCCTGCCACAGGCGAAACTGAAGCAAAAGACAGAGGAGCTCGTGGCACTTTAGGAACTTTCCCTTATGGGTGGTGAACGGCGTAAGGTTCTCTCCTCAGAACATCTCCAGGAAGAATCTGAGTCAAGGCTGTAAATTGTGGGGGTGGGGGTGATGGCAGACACACACTGTTGGAAACCACATTGTTTGATTAGAAAAACCAACTGAAAGCTATCAAGGCCAAATGCCTCCTAGATGCCCTCAGGCAGAAGCACTTCCACATTTCTCGGGCAATAAAAAACACATTTGTGGTCAGGGTACCATTCCCACTTTCAAACCAGGCACAATCTGCTAGATCCTCCTCATCACTTTTCTGCCCCCAGCTTTCCTAAGAACATGTTAACTTTTCAACCAAGAGACTTCTACCTGCTGACAAGATGGGGCTTTATAGAGCCTCTGTGGTGCCCATAGCTGCCTTTTCCTTCAGTCGATCAGCCTTCGTATTCCATTTCTTGTTTCTAGGTTCTAACACCGTTTGTGCCGAATGCTCTCCTGGGCGATGCGCTGGTCTCTTTGGAAGGTGCATGTGTCATTTGCACAGCATATGGCAGAAGCGAGCTCATGTTGGAGATGCTACTCTAAACTGAGTTAGGTTTTGCTTTGGCAAGGACACCAGATGGATGCCTTTCCGATGAAGTCAGTCTCACCAGACTCTCCTTTCAAGCAGGTCTCTAACAGGTGTTTCCTCTAAGGCATATCTGTTTTCCATAACAGCAGAATGAAGAAAGATGTAGCCGGTGACAGCTTGTATACATAGATCATATTCATTACGGCAGAAGAGCGCACAGTGATCGATTTACTATTCCAAGTCCTGTTACAGTGTGCGTTGGAAAGAGTCTTCTCCATTTGTAGGAAGACATTTCATTACCAGACCCTTTGTTCATCATGGAGAGGGAGAGAGAGAGCAGGAGCGGGGAGATGAACAAAGGGGCAGGAGGGAAGTCGCAGCAGTCCCTGGAGACCTGAGTGCTGGGGCGGAAAGCAGGCAGCTCCCTCCCTGGGGGTAAGATGTAGTTTCTAAAGTGCTTTTCAAAGTGCTAGTAAAGACACTCTCCAACAACTTGAGTGCATTTTGTAAACATAGATTTTGAGAACCCTGAGACACTATCCAACAAGATCCTCCTAGGGAGAAAGGATGCTATGAACAAGACGGGGACTTCTGGGGCTGGTGGGATGGAGCAGTGGTTAAAAGCACTTGCCACATAAACCTAATGATGTAAGTGTGATCCCCATTGAACCCACGTAAATAATGGTTGGTTGTAGGGACTAGAGTCTGCAACCCCAGCACTGCTACAGGCAGATAAGAGAGTGTGCACGCACACACACACACACACACACACACACACACACACACACACACACAGGAATTCTAGACTGAATTCTAGATAGAAGTGCCCAAACACCACTCATGATCTCCACCAAGCAATGGTGGCATTGTGATGGATGGAAATTTTTTTTCTTTTTTTTAGAGCTGGGGACCGAACCCAGGGCCTTGCACTTGCTAGGCAAGCGCTCTACCACTGAGCTAAATCCCCAACCCAGGAGGAAATTTACGATTAGAAATAAGTATACATCCACCTCACACCAGTCAGAATGGCTAAGATCAAAAACTCAGGTGACAGCAGGTGCTGGCAAGGATGTGGAGAAAGAGAAACACTCCTCCATTGTTGGTGGGATTGCAAGCTGGTACAACAACCACTCTGGAAATCAGTATTTGACATAGTGCTACCTGAGGACCTAGCTACACCACCCCTGGGCATATAATCAAAAGATGCTCCAGCATATAACAAGGACACATGCTCCATTATGTTCATAGCAGCCTTATTTATAATAGCCAGAAGCTGGAAAGAACCCAGATGTCCCTCAACAGAGGAATGGATACAGAAAATGTGGTACATCTACACAATGGAATATTACTCAGCTATCAAAAACAATGACTTTATGAAATTCGTAGCAAATGGATGGAACTAGAAAATATCATCATGAGTGAGGTAACCCAATCACAGAAAAACACACATGATATGATAAGTGGATATTAGCCTAAAAGCTTGGAATACCCAAGATACAATTCACAGACCACATGAAGCTCCAGAAGAAGGAAGACCAAAATGTGGATGCTTCAGTCCTCCTTAAAAGGGGGAACAAAATACTCATGGGAGGAAATACAGGGACAATAAGTGAAGCAGAGACTGAAGGAAAGGTCACCCAGATACTGCCCCACCTGGGGATCCATCTCATATACAGCCACCAAACCCAGTCACTATTGCTGATGCCAAGAAATGCTTGCTGACAGGAACCAGATATTGGTGTCCACTGAGAGGCTCTCCCAGAGCCTTACTGATACAGATTAAGATGCTTGTAGCTAACCCTCAGACTTAGCATGGGGTCCACAATGGAGGAGTTAGAGAAAGGACTGAAGGAGCTGAATGGGTTGGCAACCCCATAGGAAGAACAACAACATCAACCAACCAGATTCCCCAGAGCTCCCAGGGACTAAACCACCAATCAAAGAGTATACATGGAGGGACCCATGGTTCTAGCTGCATATGTAGCAGAAAATGGTATTGTCTGGCATCAATAGGAGGAGAAGCCCTTGGTCCCGTGAAAACTCTTTTCCCCAGTGTAGGGGAATGCCAGGGTGTTGAGGTGGGAGTGGGTGGGGGGGAGGGGAAACATCCTCACAGAAGCAGAAGAGGGGAGATGGGAGAGAGGGGAACCAGGAAAGGGGATAACATTTGGAATGTAAATGCATAAACTATCCAATAAAATAAAACATTAAGAAAGAAAAAAGTATATATAATCAAAGGTAAGGGGGGCTGTATCCTTCCACCTGAGTATCTTTTTTCATCTGTGCTGTGTCTAATCTGGATGCAGTTGAGGAATTTTACCCCTTGGCACTGTTCACACATGAACTTTTATTCTGATCTCAGACATATGGTCATTTTTTCCGATAAGTTTTATGGCTTGATTTTGTTATGTCAGTTCCCCAAATATTCTTGGACTGAATCTCCATTCTCCCCATATAAGAGTTTCTTATGACTCCCTGGACAGCAGTGGTTTGTCTCACTGGTGCTAATCAACCCTCTACAACACTGTGGTAATATAAATCATCCTCCAGGGGTAAGAATGTCCTTCTGGGAATCATAAGCAGCTGTTGGTTCTCTTTGGAAGGAAAAGTGTCATCCACGTAAAGAGCACGTCATGAACACATGCCATTTGACAAGGACAGTGAGGGCAATGAACTGGGCTTTCAACTATGATGGTTGTGTCAAATGGTATGGTCCCGAAACCCTGAGTTTTCTAGTGAGTTTAACAAACTCAAAAGTTCTAGTTAAATCATTTTCAAGGACTCTGATATCATCCTTTTGTTTTAACCAAGCTTTCTCTGTTTGGTGTGGGCCAAGAACCCCTGTGCACAAGGCCTGCCCTGAAGTGTATTTGATGTACCTATTGAAGAAAACTGTTCTTTTTTTCCTCACGGTACCCATCGATTGGAAACAGCATCTTGGTTAGGGTTGGGACTCTGCTCTCTTTCCCCTTCTCTAGGCTGCCATTTTGTTTGTTTTGAATTTGGTCTTATCCATGCTGCTACAGTCTCTGTGGGTCCAGATGTGCATCAGTCTTGTTGTGTCTGGTATTTCCCTGGAGTCATCCACCCCCTCTGGCTTTTATAGCCTTTTTCCTCCTCTTTCACAGAGCTGCCTGTGTCTTGAGAGGAGGACTTTGGTAAAGGCATCCACGTTTAGGAAAGAGCGCTCTGTGCTTTCATTGTCATTGTTATTGTTTGTTTTATTTTAGTCTTTTATTTTCTTCAGAGAGGGAAAGACTACAAAGTCGGGTGGATTGGAAATAGGGGGAGAATCTAGAAGGGATTGGGGTAGGGCAAAAAATATGATCAGAATACAGTGTATCAAGAATTTAAATAAAAATAAAATGGGAAAATAAAACAATAATAACATAAGCTTTTCTCTATTTAGTTGATTTTAAGTATTTGTCTCTATATGATTTCTTTTATTAAAGATGGCTATACTTACATTTAGCATATTAACAACTGAAATAAATAAACAATGGCCATGACAGCCCTAAACAACTTCAGTGAATCCTTGTAGATGCCGTAATTTTGCCCTTTTGAGAAGCCAGACTAACTCCCTCAATGAAATATGAGCAGCTACAGTCATAGAAAGTCTGTCCTAATCAGGCGCCGACACCTCATTTTCCAGAGTTGAAAGTGCAAATATATCTTCAGTGATTTTCCTTGTAAACACTTACTGGGAAATTTAACTAATAAAAGTGATTTTTACATGGTATATGAACCTACACAATTTCCCCATCAACCACTAATTGATAACTACAAATATTTTCTTGCTTTGCAAAACCATTCTCATTCATTTTTTTCTAACACACACACAGACACTGACACACACACACACACACACACACACACACACACACACACACACAGAGAGACTTCCATCCACTGTGGTTTAGTGCCAGTATTGCAACAAAATGCGTTGCAATTTTTATAAAAGCATTATTAATCATTTGATCAGAAGCATACAGTGGACAGAGCTGTCACATCAACTGGAAGGCTATTAGCATTGCTGAAACATGGCTTCACTGATTGTGTCTTATTCTAAACTCTGCAACCTAAGAACCCATTGAGCAGGAAACCAACATGTTTTCAGTGGGAAGCAAATCTTTATAAAGAAGGCTGAGAAGTCAGGGGCAGACTGTCTACCCAAGAGAAAAGAAGAATAGACAATTTATTACATCGTAGTTGTTAAGCATGCAGACAGCTACCAAGCTAGTCACCCTCCTTGTAATAGGTGTGTAATACAGCACTGACGGACTCTTTCGTTAAGTTTAGGGGGGGCTTGTGGTTCAGACATGTTACTTTTTTGAAATTTGTTTCTCCAGGGGAGAATTATCCAGATTTCAAAACTCAAAAGATTCTTGGAATTTTGTTTCCTTTTGTGGAAGGGTCAAGTAGGAGTATTACATTTATGTGGCTTTGAACTAATAGCATCCCCCTCATCAGACAGGCCCAGGAGACCATCTTGCTACAGTTCGTTGGAAAAAAAGTATCTTTTCTAGCTATGCTTACAAAATGAAGTCTACCACGTATCTCATTTTTAAATTGTTCAGTTATCATCCACAGAATTATTTTGAGTCTTCGGGTTTGTTACAAAAAATACCCACTGAGGCTTCCTTATTTACAATAAAAACAATCAGACTGTGGATGGAGAGATGGCTTACTGGTTGAGAGCATTAGCCGCTCTTACAAAGGTTTTCTTCCCAGCACCAACATGGTGGCTAACAATCATCTGTAACTCTGGTTCCAGAGGATCTAACAACACCTTTGTCTGGTCTCTGAGGACATTTCACATAGCTGCTGTACGGACATACCCACACACAAGACACTAGAACATGTGAAATAAAAATAAATGAATCTTTAAAAAATAACCAGATTAACTGAGATAATTGCTTAATAGATTGAATTAAGACTCATCCCTCTTTAGGGAAACAAGTAACTTTATTTGCCTCACAGGGCAGTCCTCTTAGCAGGGATATTTCCTGCTGTGCTCAACTCTACTTGTGGAGGTATCAATACTATTTATTTTACTGTTAAATTTTTGTCAAGCCTTATTTGGCAAAGATTAGTAGAAAAGTGTTATATTCAAGTCTTCATATGTCTGGAATTTGGAACATACTCGTATGTGAAATCTAAAATGAATTTGCTTTATCCTCTATCCACTTTCAAATGTTCTTTGAAAAAACCCAGAAACTCCATAAGATTCAGTGTTGATTAACACCTACTGGGCAACTGTTAATGAGTCAAGCGTTCTACTCTCAGTGTTACTCAAGTTCTGTAACAAAACTATCACTACTACCTTAAAAGTTTAAAAGTAAAGAAGTTGAGGGCCAAAGTGAGAAAAGTAATATATTCAACTGACAGCTAATGATAGAGTCAGAATACAAGGTCAGGTCTTTGGCTTCACATTAAACTCCTTTCTTTATCCAATGCTGAAAGTGAGTCTCATTCTTTGAAAGAAAATGTGATGGTTTGAATAAAAAAAAGCCCCAATAGGCCCCTAGGGAGGGGCACTATCAGGAGGCATGGCCTTGTTGGAGGAAGTGTGTCACTAGGGGTGGGCTTTGAGGTTTCAAATGCTCAAGCCAGTCCCAGTGTCACTCTCTCTTCCTGCTACCTGAAGATCCTGATGTAAAGCTCAGCTCCTCTTCAGCACATGTCTGCCCACGTGGCACTGTTCTTCTCACCATGATGATAATGGACTTAGATCTCTATACTGTAAGCCAGCCCAATTAAATGTTTGCCCTTATAAGAGTTGCCATAGCGATGGTGTCTCTTCACAGCAATAGACCCTAACTAAGAAACAGAACAGGTTTAAAATAAATCAGTACCGGGATATGTCTTTCAGTTAGCTGTATTGTTTTACGGGTGTCTATGAATGTTGGAGTTCCTAATCAAAATGTATGTCTTAAATACCATTTTTCAGGGCTTTCATGAAGTCATGTTTAGCAAGGGGCTTGGCAACGTCATAGCTTTTCCGTTATCCATATTGACCAAATCAGAACCAAAGTAACAATTGCTTTTCCAGCCGTACTCTAGACATGGGGTTACTATCTAAGATATATGAGGGATTGGAAAAATTGATCACATATCTTAAAAAAAAGAAAACCCTCCCAGTTAGCAAACGGGAACACGAACTGAATAGATACTTTTAAAAGGGGGAAACATAAACAGGCAATGTTTTTTAGAAATGTTCGACATGCTTAGCCATAATGGAAATGCACACTAAGCATGTTGGGGAAGAAGAATGCTTCCTCCTGGTGCAGCCTCTCTGGAAATCAGTGTGGAGGCCTCTCAGAAACCAAAAAATGGAATGACTACATGACTCGACTATACTACTCATGGTATGGCACTCTATATTAATCATCCAAGTTGCCATTCCACTCACAACACCAAAGGAAGTGGAACCAGGTGGTCAGTGGAAAGAGGAAGAATTAAATTTAGACATTACAGTTCCTGAGTTTGTGCTCAGCCCACCATGCTTTATGGTCTGTGTACTGACGAGTTCTTTTTCCATGTTCGAGAGTCTACTTCTTCCTTAATGGTTAAACCTGAGCTGGCTGGCTGGGCCTTTGGGTTCCGACAGCCACATGTGGGCCCCCACAGGGAGGAGCTGGCAAGGGGCTGGGTCTCCACTGGAATGGACCCGTGGTTGGACTGGCGTTTTGCCATTGTGACTGTGCTGAGAGGTGGGCCCTAAAGGAGGTGACTGGGTGTGAGGGCTCTGCTCCCACGGATGTGGTGATGCTGCTCCCTGAGGACGGGGCGAGCTGCTCAGGGAGTGGGTTCCTGACGCGAGGGGCAGTTGGCCTCATGCTCTGTCCTCAGTGCCATGTGGTCTCCCCACCACACTGTGATGCAGCAGGAAGGCCCTCGTACGATTGGTCCTACCATCTTGGATTTCCTAGACTGCACAATTATGAGAAACTTTTCTCTCTCTCTCTCTCTCTCTCTCTCTCTCTCTCTCTCTCTCTCTCTCTCTCTCCCTCCCTCCCTCCCTCCCTCTCTCTCTCTCCCTCTTTCTTTCTTTCTTTCTTTCTTTCTTTCTTTCTTTCTTTCTTTCTTTCTTTCCTTCCTTCCTTCCTTCCTTCCTTCCTTCCTTCTTTCTTTCTTTCTTTCTTTCTTTCTTTCTTTCTTTCTTTCTTTCTTTCTTTCTTTCTTTCTTTCTTTCTATAAGTTCCTCACTCTGTGACATTCTGTTCCAGAAGCAGAACGGGCCAACACAGAGTACATACAGTGTGTGGCACTGCAGTTGGCATCTATTTATATCTAACTTGCATACGTTTAAACTGCAGTTTATGCCACCAGGCTTTCTCCAGGATGAAAGGCCCTTTCTATGCACTGTGAAATGTACCAAAACATTCGAGTTTTTATGAAATAGTGCTGGTCGTGTTGTGTAAGGAATATTTTTCCGCCCTCAAACATTGCATTTTCTTTTTAAAAATTCACCATAAAATTCCCTTATCCACAGCCCCCCACACACACACTTCAGCCCATAAAAATAGAGGCATATATTAGGAATTACCCACTGTAGGCTAGATACCTCTTGAAAATGAGACTTGCCCTATCCTCCGTCTCTACCAAAGGAAAGAAACTTGTATTGTGATACTAGTCTCCAGGAGGAGATGAGTGGGGTAGGCTCCTAACTCTAACAAGGTCAAGCCAAATGGGGAGAGGAAGTCAGATGTGATAATGGGTGTAAGAAGCTCATAGAAAGGAGCTAAAGACTAAGTACATATATATATATATATATATATATGTATGTGTGTGTATGCGTGATATATGTGATATATATGATATATCTTATATACAGTGATATATATACACATACATGTATGTGTGCATGCATGCATGCATACACACACACACACACACACACACACACACACACACATTCACACTCCTCTAATCCTCTAATCTCACCCTTCTTTGTTTCATCCAGACTCATTCAAATTTGTTCTCTTGGAGCGGTCCATGAAACCAATTCACATCAAGATTACTAATGATTATTCGGGAGCAATGTCTCAGACATCTAGAAACTGTTTTAAAGACAAACCAGTAGGGAGGCTTTAGCTAAAAACCTGTATCATGCACAAAGACCCACTACCGTAAACTACGGTCTTATATCTACCCATCTGACAGTCCCTTCACAACATGAAATTCTGTCCTTAGGGATCTGCACTCTATACTGGAGATCTGCACGCAGTCAACGGGGAGCAGTGCTCTGTGTGTGTGATCTTAACCACCCCTTATAAGCTACTGAGCAGCCTGATTCTGGTGGACACTGAGACTACCATTCAGTCCCTGGAGATAATCTTCCATGCCCAGGTGCCTGTAGTGCCATGTCAGAACAACTCTCAAGGAGAGCCTAGGAAGGATGGGATAAGGGAAGATATTAAATCCTCCCTGAGTAATTTTTCTATGAAGAAGAAGCGCTGGGCCAACTGTCTTCTGAGGTTTTCCAACTCTGATAATATGATGGTGGGGATATCAACTACAGCCATTTCCTCGGAATTACAAATCAAACGAAAACCCCGATTTTTGTTAGATGGTCTTTGGCTCTTGGAAGAAGCACTGTCAACCTAGATGAGAAAATTTTATTTAAATATATTTGTACACAAACTTACATACTGCAGGGTTAGTTAGGTAGATAGTTAATAGTACGGTTACTTATGACTTTTCAGACATCCTTATTTCACCTCCATTCTTCATCCCTCTCCCTAGTTAGAACCACCCCTTTCTCCGTTTCCCCAACCAGATCACTTGTATCTGGTATTTCCCTCTCTCATGCTTCCCCACCCACCTACCCCATGCTCCCTTCTTACTTGCTTAGTTTCTGAAGTTATGGGTAGGATCTGTTCTCACATCTGAAGATTTGGAGCTAAGAGCCTCCGATGAGAAAGAACATGCCACAGTTGTCTTCTTGGGTCTGGGTCACCTTACGCAATATGATGTAGTTCCGTTCACCAGGCTAGCCCCTGGAGAAGAAGGCTAGCTCCTGGAGAAGAATCCTATAGTTGTTTTCTTTTCCTCCTCAGGATGCTTTCAATATGTCAACTACAGAAGGTTATCTTCAAGGTTCCTTCAAACCTATAGACTAATCACCCCCCCAACCCCCGCCTTTGCTTTAGATTAGGAAAACGTGGTGAGAGAGAAGCAGGGTTTGTTCAGGGTGGACATCCTCTCTTTGCCCCTTCTCTTTTCTCTTAAGCACTTGACTTAATAAGCAGCCCTCACTAGATGCATAACCAATACCTATGGAACTGAAGCAAATGAATCTATGAGTTGGATTCCCAAGGGGCTTCCCGCTGTTTGACCACACCCAACGTGTATCTGAGAGTAATTTCTACTGCAGAATTGTGGTTTTTCTTCTTACTGCCAAATGGGAAAATGTATATACATTGGCTTACTCATTGACAATAAACCACTCAATCTCATAGGAAGGTGTTAACATTGAAGAGTATTCTGTATCAAAAAACAGATGAATTCAAGAAATAAAAGTAAACCATGACTGGAAAACCCTGGACCCAGCCATCTTCGCTGAGGATGACTGAGGTTTTGTACCAGGGTCTGGAACTGGGTTGTCGGGCCACATGGCTGCTGACCACAGCTCCTCTACCTTGAATGGCATTGAGGAGTCAGATGTCACAGGCATGAGAAAGATCTCTATGATGGTGACTACAAATAAATATGTCAGTGAGTAACGTTGGGAAGCCAGGATATATTCTCATCGGCTCCTTGTAGTTTTTGCCGAGGATGGGAAAAAGCAAAGTTCTTGGGGCAAAGGAGTAAGGAATCATCTAGGCTTTGGTGACAAGAGCCATCTACTCTATATGCCTTCCTCTTAGCAGCTAACCTAACTCAGTACCCAAGGTTTTGGGGTGTTCTTCAAGGCAGAACTAATACAAAGTGCTTTGTGAATATCACAGGGCTACTCAGAGCTGGAGGGGAAGGAGTGGGAAGTGTTTGAGTCCTGGAGTGTACGCTGACGCTTTCCCAGAGATGAAGAGAAAAAGAACAGAAATCAACCCGGTGTGCTCCATGACTCTTCCATAGAGATTCATCCCGATGTGGGGGCGGTGGGGATAGAAATGGAGACTCTCCAAAGGATCCTTAAGAGCACCAGGCCTCCTGGACATGTCTATGGGAAGCTTGAATGGTTTCCAGTAATTCTCTAATTACTACCCTGTCACACCGCAAGGGGAACAGGTTGGCAAACCTAAGTGGTGAACTAAGTAATCTGTGGCATAATCTAAATATATAACGGTAATTAAGTCTGACAACTTAATTTGCCACTGAAATTTAAACGTACAGTAGCAATCTACAATTAAGCAATCTTTTGTAATAGCACCCTGCCACCCTGGAAAATTTCAGGTGTAATACTGTGTACTATTAGGTAGCAAAAATATTGACACTGGTAAAGCATATCTGGGCCATGATCTGACATTTATTCAAATTAACCATTGCTTTGCAAAGGAAAAGAGGTTGGAGGGAAATAATTCAGTTGCTGTCGTCTGTCAGCATCTACTTCAGACAGTCCCTTCTGTCTGATGAGAGTGTTTCCGTGCACAATTAACACTGGACTCTGAATGTCAGGTACTCTGAGTCCTTTCCTCATTGGATTCAGTAGGAAGGGAGAGGTTTTCCCTTCCAGGCACTCTGATCTCAGTATTTACAGAAATGATATACGTCTCACACTTTAATGGAGGGATGAGTGGAGGGATGAATTTTGAAGAGGATGCTGGTCAGGATGTGAAGCCTGTTGTCTTGGCCAAGATGTGTAAGTGTTTTTCTCATTCTCTGGAGTGATGTCACTGTATTGTTTAGGGATAATGTGGCAGTTACATCATTCTTCCTGACTGACAGTGTTTATTGCTCATGGAGACTAGAGGGGTGGCTTACTAAAGTCCATTGGATAATCTCACTTCCTCACTTAAACTCTGCAATGTTGACGCATTCAGGGAACATCAGACAGGGCATTGCAGATCATAGGAAATTTGACTTTTTAACCTAGTTCATTCTGTTTATGCTGACTCGTTCCTGCCTTGGCGTTCTTACTCCACTTGCTTGAATAGTTTTTTTTTTCCTCATTCCTTGCTCCTCGTGTCAATCAGCTGGAAACACCTTTAAGCTTGTTTTCTCTCATTTTTTCCATATCAACAGTTATAGTTTAGAAAAGCCTGAGGCATTCCAGAGAGATGTTCTAGGTGTTGTGCGTGTTCTCTTCTGTCTCTCTCTGTCTCTCTGTCTCTGTCTCTCTCTGTCTCTCTCTCTCTGTCCCTCTGTCTCTCTGTCTCTCTCCGTCTCTCTCTGTCTCTCTGTCTCTCTGTCTCTCTCTGTCTCTCTGTTCCCGTCTCTCTGTCTCTCTCCGTCTCTGTCTCTCTGTCTCTGTTTTTGTGTGTGTGTTTTCTGAGGAGCATAAAGAAATTATAAACATGTGCTCCCATGCAGAGAGGATGCTGAGAGCTGTTTGGAGACCCTAGAAGAGAAACACAGCTATACATGTTCCCCTGCCAAAACAATGGCCCTCTTCTATGAGGGAAGGTAGAATTCTTCAACCAAATGTGAAGATTTGGAAAGGATGCACAAGGAGTAGTGAGGGAAGTAGGGATCACCTCCCTAGCCAGTCGGATCAGTCAAATCAACTCTAGACAGTGCATTGAAGATGCAAAAGGCATCAGGAGTAAGGAACCAACTACTCTGCTTCAAAGAACACTCATAGGATGGCACTGCCAATTTCTTGACAGTTCCCAAAAAGTTCTACAAGCAAATTAATGTATTTTGAGACCCCCTCAAAGCTGAGCTATTTATTACTCAAGCACTAACACTCCATGGGGTTATCTTAAGAATGATACCAATGACAATGAGTAGAAGTTTGCCTCTTTTATAGATCATTTGAAGTAGCACTTAAAACACACAAGCACACGCACGCACACACATACATGCACACAAACACGCCTGTGCCCTCATGCACACATGCATTTGTAAACATACACATGCAATATACACACATGCACAATTGCCTACTCATGCATGCACATGCATGCACATGCATATGCATGTGCACACACACTTGCATACACACATGCACATGTGTGAATGAAATCTCAAAATAAGACATAGAGGAAGCCAGCCCTCTGTCCTGTAGTTTCCACATCTAAGGGACTGGCCCAGCTGCTGATGGAAAGTATTCATGGAAAAAGTGCCTTGATGCTGAACACGTACCGACTGCTTTCATCGTTGTTCTCTAAACCACGATATTAAAGCTATTTACATAGCATTTACATTATAGGCCATAGAAATGCTGTAAGATAATGTAAAGTGGGAGAATGCACATAGGTTATATACAAATACTACCACATTTTATGACAAGAGGCTTGATCATCCAAGAATTACAGTATCTATTGGAGCGTCTAGTGTCATTTCCTGAAGATATCAAGGAAAAATCACCGTGTAATTTTTCTAATTCAGAAAAGGATTTGGGGGTGGATTCTTAGTACCTTTGCTAAGATAAAGTGCCGGGTTGCACGGTTTTCCTTTGTATCCCAATTAAACCCATTTGTTTGCGTTTATCATCTTTTATTCTTGTCGTCTGCGTCTAAGAAGGCATTTCACCCAACTTTAATGAACACGTTGGGAAAGAAGATAAAATATCAATGAGTCTCCAGCTGTGCTTAACCAAATATGTCGTGTTTTAAGGGGGTGAATTCAAGGGAGAGATCTTTATGATGCATAATTGATGTCCCAAGGTTCTTTTTGAGAATTCACAGTCAAAGGCCTAAGGAACCAGAATGGGGTCCAGAGAGCTTAAGTGCTTGGCTAGATGTCACATCAGGCTTTTAACCAACTGGTGAAATCATCTAGTGGAGCCTGTCCTCCCTGGGTGTCGGGGTGCAGGAATCATATCTGGCTTCCCTATCAGCCTGGGTTCTAGGAGAGAGAAGGAGGCCAGCAACCACCCCACTCTTGCTCAGAGAAAGCAGGCGTGGGTGCTAAGGCTGTTACACGTGTTTCCAGAGCTGATTTATCTGTCCATTGTTGGCTTTGGAGCCAGCCTTCTCTGTGGCTACAGCAGTGTCAGAACTAAGGTGAGGCAGGTGATTATGTGGCAGACACTGAGGATCTATGTCTCCACCTTGGGGTCCTTAAATTTCGTGCCCCTTGCATTCATCTTAATTCAGGCAATGGAATGAAGAAGATTACTATCATTGCTTCTCGGCCTTTTGGCTAAGATCAAGTGAAGAAGACTGTTATCGTTCACTAACGTCTATGAAAAATGAGTGCATATGAGCCTTCTTTCACAGACACAGGCAAGCTCTGAGACCAAGAAACAGCATGAAGAAAGACAGGCAAAGGAGCCATGCGTGGATATCGGTGAACACACAGGACACACTGGGACTGAGGGCAAACGGGAACGTACTACAGGAGGATTAACACAGGTCGAATCAATTCAGTAACATTTTCTCAAGTTGTAGTCCTGGGTGTGTGGTTTAACCCGATTCAGGAATGTAGGAATATGCTCCCTCAGCACTCTGCAATTTGGGATATCAAAGCCCAGTGAGACTTACACCAAAGCACATAAACAGATCCGTTCATGCTAGAAACAAAGTGGCTTTCTGAGGAAGCAACCAGCAGGCCCCCATCATGGGAGCCTGGAATGACAGGGCAGCCAACTAGGAAGGAGTGCAGCATTGCATCCTGGGTAAAGACACTCCAAATCCAGCCGTAAGCACCTCAGATTCTTGTTCCTGACAAGTGTCTGTCCATCCACCTGTAACCATCTTGAGGTTCTCGGCTCCAAGTTTCACGTATATTCAAAATTTTCTCTGTTTTGGAACCCCCAATGTGTCAATACAATATGTCGTGTGTGAACTGGAATAAGTCGATAAATTAGAAAGGGAGGGAGGAGATGAGTCAGCTGTTCCCTGGTACTGAGGTGACATCATATTAGATTCCTCAACACTCTATTTTATTCGTCACACACATTGGAGCATGCCCTCGTGGAGAGTTGGTAGGAAGGCAAAGACCTCATTGTTCCTAGTAAAGTAAGCACTGTAGTTAGGGTCCTGTGCTCTCTTTTGCTCTACCTCGTCCCTATGATGACTTCACTGCTGACCAAAGCTCTTCTCTCCTAGATCCTCCCTGTGACTCTTTCTCAGACAGACCTCCAGGCTCCACATCTCTGACATTTAGTGGCACCAGTAGCATCCACTAACACCTGTCATAGGAAGAGTAGTGACATCTCAGACATTCAGTTTTACCTGTTTTGTTTGTTTGTTTGTTTGTTTGTAGAGTGGGTTTCCCTATGTAGCCCTTACTGGCCTGGAGCTCACTTTGTAGACCAGGAAACCTGGCTGGCCTGGAACTCACCGGAACCTGTCTGCCTGTCTCCGCTGGGATAGAAGACGTGCTAAGATGTCAGGGACACATCTCTTGCAAGTAACGAGTTGGCTTTCAGCCCTACACTTACCTGTTTGCAGAGACAGGCGTCATGACCACAGTCCAGTGCCCCTCCAGGAACCTGATAGGACCCTGATGCAGTGACTAACTGGTTTTGCTTAGAGGACCCCGTTTCTAAGTGTGCAGGCCCTGATGAGTGCACAGGCAGAGAGGAGGAGCCAAGGCTATGCCCTCCACACCTCTCTCCTCCATCGACCACCCTGCTTTCTTCTGTGGCATAGGTGAGGCAGCCGCGTAAGATTATGCCTGGGTTTGAAAACCTCCCATAAAGTTAGAACTTACGACTCACAGACACGTACAAAGGACATTCTTTCTCTTAGTTTCAGGACAGGTTTCCAGAGCCCTGGCTATGAAGGTAGCCATACTCCATTTGTACATTCCCGTTCGTTCCTCAGTACCACTCCCCAAGGATGGTCTTTCAAATGTTCTTCCACCTTGTAGCCGAGCTTAATGCACTGAGACCCAGCATCCTTTGCGGCACAGTCCATGGCTATGATTAGAACCCAAATATCTATTTCCCAGATGGTCACACTAATAGGAAAACAAGACTAAAAACAGGTGTTCTCCCCTAATCTCTCCCTCTTTCCTCCTCCTCCTCTCCCTCTCGCGCCCCCTCTATGAGACAGAGTCTCACTATGGAGACCAGGCTGGCCCCAAACTCAGAGAAATTCGCCACCTCTGCTTCCGGTGCACTGGGATTTTCCAGAGTGCTGCGAGCTTCTGACGTGCTGGGATCAAAGACCTGTGCCGCTATTCCTGGCTAAGTGGGTTTTTGTTTTTTGTTTGTTTGCTTGCTTTCTGAATGGCATTTTCAAGGTCCCCCAGCTTGTTGTATCTTTTCTACCACATAGCTTCATTCTGAATTGGGAGAGTTTCTGGAAGGATGCTTGATCTTAAACTTTCCGGGGGCTCTCAGAATAGGCAGCAGCATGTGGCTGCAATGTCAGCGTCTATACCATCGGGTGACACTCCAGATGGTGAGGCAACCCTCATGCTTCATCGCAGATTAAATCTAAAATGCTTCTGGTCGCAACATTTTCTAACACTGGAATCCAAATTTGAGTAAACATTATGTTAGAAAGTTAGTCCAAGTTTAGAAGTCCAAATATATTTCAAGCACATTTCAACATGCATACTTCATCTCAATAAGAAGGGAAGATGTGTGTGTGTGTGTGTGTGTGTGTGTATGTGTGCGCGCGCGCGCGAGCGTGCACACTCGAGTGCATAGGTGTGTGCGTATGTGGGTTGGGGGGTGTCCTGAAGGAAAATAAAAGGGAAAGAAAAGAAAGGGGGTTGAAAAAGACCCAAACCAGAGAACTCTCAATAAGTAAGATGATGAACTCCCAGAATAAGGGTGATCTCTAAATCCCATTTCCCTCCAATATAATATCTGAACCCTTTTGATGTCAAATATGAAACGATGTATTCAAAAGCTAAGCCTCTCAAACATGCAAAGCACATGTTTCTAGAGTCATCAGCAGCAGGATAACCCTAGAATTTACACCTTTTCTTTAATCAGTGGGAAATTATTCTAATAGCATTATGTTGGATCACTCTTCACTCAGGCCATGTGTTCTTAGACAGATTGTAGCTCAACCTGGATTTGCATTTTCCATTCCCTCCTGAGTGTCAAGGGACTGAGATCACAAGCTCCCTTTCGAGGTAGTAGGAAGAAGAGAAGGACTGAGAGAAAGGCCAGGAGGATATTTTTTCCAGTTTGGAGGCTTCAGGGATGGGGGCAGAGAGTCAATTTTTCACCTGAGAAATTCATACAATTAAATGGATTTTTAAATCAACTTAGATCACATTATTTCTTATGTTGGTTTGTCCCAGTGACCTACATTTTACCAGCGATATTTGTTTACTTGATAGCCTTTCACCTGCCCACTGCAGTCAATATTCTAACAGCTTCCAATTACCTGTCTCATTTATGTACAGCTGAGGGCATGGACATAAAGCAGGCAGAGTCCGTCCATCTGTTCTGAGGATCACCACTGTCAGAAATACTAGAGGTGCTCTTTAAACTGTGGTTCTCACCTCCATCCATGAGCTCAGACTCATGGAATCCGGGATCCAGAACTCTCTCCTTGGTACAACTCCTCATGAAGCAGATGCGTGGTGACCAATTGGTAAAGGGGAATATTTAGTAACAGGTAAGGCAGAGCTCATGGAGAATCCTCCCAGGAATTCAAGAAGGTGGTTGCTAATATGTCAGATTTAAAAATTGTGAAAGTTTTAGAGAGGGGAAAAGCCCTAAGTAGTCACAAGGCACTCAGCTAGGGTGTGAGAGTCCATGGTCCAAATGCAGGCATATTTCATGTCACTGACTATAAAGTACAAAAGAATGAACTGGAATAAAAGTCAAAGGGCATGAGATAGCAGGAGAAAAATGTCCTCCAGGAAAGGCCCAGACTGCTGAGAGATAAGCCAGATGTCTAAAAGCAAAGGCGTGAAGGAGTGTCTTGGTTAGGGTGTTCTGCTGTGAACAGACACCATGACCAAGGCAAGACTTACAGAGGATAACATTGAATTGGGGCTGGCTTACAGTTCAGAGGTTCAATCCAATATCATCAAGGCAGGAACATGACAGCATCCAGGCAGGCATGGTGCAGGAGGAGCTGAGATGTCTACATCTTCACCTGAAGGCTGCTAGTGGAAGACTTGCTTCCACACAGCTATGAGTAGGGTCTTAAAGCCCATGCCCGCAGACACACACTTACTCCAACAGGGCCACACCTCCAAATAGTGCCACTCCCTGAACCAAGCATATACAGACCATCACAAGGAGAGAAAGAAAAAGAAGTCACAGACTCATTTGCCCTGCAGCACCAGATGCTGGGGATGAGCCTAGGGTGGGAGGTTAAGCAACTGAGACACAGCAGGAGTGTGGTCCAGTTTTACAGCAGTGTCGATCGGGATAGGAAAGTTTGAGTGGCAGAATCTGACTTGTGATGTGGAGGCATTCTGGAAGCATCTTGAACAATGAATGACAAACACGAAGAATGCTAAGGTGAAACACAACCAAACCAAACCAAACCAGACCAAACCAAGTCAAGCCAAACCAAGAAAACCCCAAACAAACCAGGAAAGAGGAACTTGAAACAATCCAGCGTCTGTAAGATGAGCCCTTCAGGGGCTGGAGAGATGGCTCAGTGGTTAGGAGCACTGACTGCTCTTCCAGAGGTCCTGAGTTCAAATCCCAGCAACCACATGGTGGCTCACAACCATCTATAATGAGATCTGATGCCCTTTTCTGGTGTGTCTGAAGACAGCTACAGTGTACTTATATAGATTAAATAAATCTTAAAAAAAAAAAAGATGAGTCCTTGAACTCAGAAGAGTGGAACATGATTGGTTAAAAATCTAAAAATTCTAGAACCATAACATTCTTATGTATTTGAGAACACAAGTATTGCTTCCTGTAGGTAGTATATAAAACGTATTGATATTTCATTTTTATAGGTAGTATATAAAACTTATTGATATTTCATTTCTATTGGAGTACAATTCCAAGTTACATAAGACAAAGAATGGAAACTATATATGCAAACATATCATATATATTTTCCCATTATTTGGTTTCCATAAATTTTAGAAAACCTACCAATTAGAACACTTTAATGCTATTTATGCCTGTACTGTGTCTACCACACACTGATTGTGGAAAGGAGTTTGTAAAGGCGCCTTGTGCCATTTTGACTTACCCTTGTTTAAAATAAGAGTTTGCTCCACATTTCCTCTTCCAGGTTCATCTGGATGTTGCAGGTTCTAAGACTCCATTTATTTGTTTATTTAGTACCAGAATGATGGGGAACTGAATGTTAATAAGACCTAAGTCCACCGCCCACAAAAATAGATGACAATAATATCAGCAGTAATCCAGGGAAAAATCTATAGCAAGTCAGATTAAATACACATATATTTTAAAAGTGTAAACTGGTAATATTTAGGGCACTCTGGCATGACATACTCCTCTGATCACCTGTGGAGGAAAAGAACCCTGGGAGGAGGAGCTGTGGAGGAAGTGGGAAGGAAGAAAGGGGAGGGTATATTGATTCTTTATCCAGAGGAAAGAGGGACATGGACAGGTACAGGTGAGACATGTACCTGTGGAGATTATACTTAGCATCACCAGTGAAGAGAGAGATGGAGGAGGATGCAGTGCAGAGAGAGATGGAGGAGGGATGCAGTGCAGAGAGAGGTGGAGGAGGGATGCAGTGCAGAGAGAGATGGAGGAGGATGCAGTGCAGAGAGAGATGGAGGAGGGATGCAGTGCAGAGAGAGATGGAGGAGGGATGCAGTGCAGAGAGAGATGGAGGAGGGATGCAGTGCAGAGAGATGGAGGAGGGATGCAGTGCAGAGAGATGGAGGGATGCAGTGCAGAGAGAGATGGAAGGATGCAGTGCAGAGAGATGGAGGAGGGATGCAGTGCAGAGAGAGATGGAGGAGGGATGCAGTGCAGAGAGAGATGGAGGAGGATGCAGTGCAGAGAGAGATGGAGGAGGGGTGCAGTGCAGAGAGAGATGGAGGAGAGATGCAGTGCAGAGAGAGATGAAGGAGGGATGCAGTGCAGAGAGATGGAGGAGGGATGCAGTGCAGAGAGATGGAGGGATGCAGTGCAGAGAGAGATGGAAGGATGCAGTGCAGAGAGATGGAGGAGGGATGCAGTGCAGAGAGAGATGGAGGAGGGATGCAGTGCAGAGAGAGTTGGAGGAGGATGCAGTGCAGAGAGAGATGGACGAGGGATGCAGTGCAGAGAGAGATGGAAGAGGGATGCAGTGCAGAGAGATGGAGGAGGATGCAGTGCAGAGAGAGATGGACGAGGGATGCAGTGCAGAGAGATGGAGGAGGGATGCAGTGCAGAGAGAGATGGAGGAGGGATGCAGTGCAGAGAGAGTTGGAGGAGGATGCAGTGCAGAGAGAGATGGAAGGATGCAGTGCAGAGAGATGGAGGAGGGATGCAGTGCAGAGAGATGGAGGAGGATGCAGTGCAGAGAGAGATGGAGGAGGGATGCAGTGCAGAGAGAGATGGAAGGATGCAGTGCAGAGAGAGATGGAGGAGGGATGCAGTGCAGAGAGATGGAGGAGGGATGCAGTGCAGAGAGATGGAGGAGGGATGCAGTGCAGAGAGAGATGGAGGAGGATGCAGTGCAGAGAGAGATGGAGGAGGATGCAGTGCAGAGAGAGATGGAGGAGGGATGCAGTGCAGAGAGAGATGGAAGGATGCAGTGCAGAGAGAGATGGAGGAGGGGTGCAGTGCAGAGAGAGATGGAGGAGGATGCAGTGCAGAGAGAGATGGATGAGGGGTGCAGTGCAGAGAGATGGAGGAGGATGCAGTGCAGAGAGATGGAGGAGGGACGCAGTGCAGAGAGAGATGGAGGAGGATGCAGTGCAGAGAGAGATGGAGGAGGGATGCAGTGCAGAGAGAGATGGAGGAGGATGCAGTGCAGAGAGAGATGGAGGAGGGATGCAGTGCAGAGAGATGGAGGAGGATGCAGTGCAGAGAGAGATGGAGGAGGATGCAGTGCAGAGAGAGATGGAGGAGGATGCAGTGCAGAGGGAGATGGAGGAGGATGCAGTGCAGAGAAGAGATGGAGGAGGGGTGCAGTGCAGAGAGATGGAGGAGGGATGCAGTGCAGAGAGATGGAGGAGGATGCAGTGCAGAGAGATGGAGGAGGGATGCAGTGCAGAGAGAGATGGAAGGATGCAGTGCAGAGAGATGGAGGAGGGATGCAGTGCAGAGAGAGATGGAGGAGGGATGCAGTGCAGAGAGATGGAGGGATGCAGTGCAGAGAGAGATGGAGGAGGGATGAAGTGCAGAGAGAGATGGAGGAGGATGCAGTGCAGAGAGAGATGGAAGGATGCAGTGCAGAAAGAGATGGAGGAGGGATGCAGTGCAGAGAGAAATGGAGGGATGCAGTGCAGAGAGAGATGGAAGGATGCAGTGCAGAGAGAGATGGAGGAGGGATGCAGTGCAGAGAGATGGAGGAGGGATGCAGTGCAGAGAGAGATGGAGGAGAATGCAGAGTTGAGGAGAGATAAAGATTCAGATTGACTGCTGGGTATGAAAGCAGGGTTGTCATGGATACATGAAGCAATGGCAGGCTCTAAAGTCAGAGCACAAGGACTGGAAATCTTGATGAAGTTAGAGAGGATGCACTCAGAGTGAGGGAATGTGAGAGAAAGAATGGCGGGAGGTTGTGGCTGAGAGTGATTCACTGAAGCTTAAGATCTCTGACATGAACATTGTCAGGAAGTGATAGCATTCAGGATGCGCCAGCAAAGCTGTTTGGAGGTGGAGAATCTTTGGATATTGGTTAGGTGTCAGAGAAGTGGGCCTGGGTGACATAGTTGTAGGTCACATGGACGCTGTCAGAATGAGTTAGAAAGAAAACATTGCCCAAGCACAGAAAACCCAAATAAACAGGGAGGTCTGGCGATGATACTGATATAATAGAGACAGTTCAGTGACTTTTTAAAATTCACCACAAGGGCTGACGAGATGGCTGTGTGGGAAAAGGCACTTGCTGAAAAGTCTGATAACCTGGATTTGGTCCCGGGGTCCCATGTGGTGGAAGGAGAGAATTGTCTCTTCTCACAATTATCCTCCTACCTCCTTGTGTGGTACATAGCACATACACATGTACACATGTGTATAAATGAAATATATCAAAATAAAACAACTAAATCCAACCAGGGTGGGGGAAGAACAGTGTTAATGGACCAGCACCAAGAAACATAAATGACTCTGATCTAAAATAGTCCCCTACCTTGCCCATTTGAACTCTAACCTCTGCCCCAATGCCTGTGAGAAACCTGCAGAATATGGTTTTTGGACAATTATGCAGCTTATATTTGGAAGAGCCCAGTAAGTAAGTGACACATGTTTGCTTTAGAAGAAATGTGGGGTCATGGCAAGTGGAATTTAGGAGAGAACGCAGGTCAACGCAGATGATAATAAGGAGACCAGTTATTGTACAGAGGCTGACTGTGGATGAAGGGCAGTGAGCAGAAGAGAGGTGGGGACATCTGGAGACAGCTTCTGGAGACGGCAGTGATGAAGAACTGGGTGAAAGTGATGAGCGGTTTACTCAGTCATGGGTATCGATTAACTCCCATCTATCGATGTTCACTGTCAATAAGGCATCCTGCTTTCTTAGAAGTTTTCCCATGTAGGAAATTCTATGTATATGAGTGCACACTTCAGGGAGACAACTCTATTCTCTAATTTCTTTTGCCAACAGAAATTTGCCATCCCCTCCCTTCCCCCGCCAACAGTGAATGATCCTGGCCTTGTACACACGAGGCAAGGGCTCTATCAGTGAACAACCTCTCATCATATATCACAGCTTGCTAAGCACTCGTTATTGTAGGGATTTAATGATCAGTGTAGCGCATATCACGAAGAGAAAAACCAGGGGCCTGAGATCAGCTACTCCAGACTACAACCTGAATTCTGTCTTATTAACAGTGTGAACACCAAAAGGCCCAGAGAACAGAGATGTCAAAGTGGAGGTTAGAAATTGTTACAGGAGCTGGGTGAAAAGCCAGTCTCTTAATTCCCAATCTAGAACCTCTTCTAGTGTGCCAGAGATCTTTATGATTAAGTAGAAACCACTGAAGACCAAAGCATTTCCTCTCTTGACTCAGCAAAATGGCACTTTATTTTCTCCTGACTCAGCAAAACGACATTTTATTTTCTCCTGACTCAGCAAAACGTCATTTTATTTTCTCCTGACTCAGCAAAACAACATTTTATTTTGACCATCGCCTGGAGCCACCATTCCAGCTTGAGCATCTTGGGGTTCATCTTTGCATTTTCTCACAAGTGGCTGGCCAGTGGACCTAGGCTGCCCTCTGGAAGCTTCTGTTCTATGACACTCCTCTCAGTACTATCTTCCACAAATAGCATGATGTTTCTTCACCTCAGATGACAGATGAAACTACAATCATCAGAGAACGACGGTCATCAGAGATGCACCAAGACATAGACTACCATCCCACAACTGGCACAGGGGGAAAGACTATCTCAGCACCCCCAAATCATCAGTCCACCCTTTGGAATAAATCTCTGCTAATGATTTTGAACAAGGAAAAGCAAAAGAATGCTACGTTTGCTTAGCAGTTGATGAGAGAAGTAAGCCCACTTGTTTTGCAGAAGCCAAACATTTAATCTCTATTCTTCTGGATCTGGTGTGATGTTGGGCCCTACCTTGGTGTTTCCCTCCCCCTCACCGAGCCTTTTAGCCTGCTATAGCAAGAAATTGTTTACACCCTTGGGAGCTGCTCTTAGCCCCTGATTTGAGGCTGGGATTTTCCATTGCACCCTTCCTCCCCACGAAGCCTTCCAGCTTGTTGTTGTTTAAGAAGTTGTTTATGCCCTTGATTGGGCCCAGGACTTTCCACCACACAGACTTTTCTTGTTTTCCTGGTTGGGGATTTTCACCTGTCTTGTTGTTTTCCACGGTTTTGCCTCTGGTATATAAGGAGATCTCAGTAAAGCTTTGGTGGCACTCGCTGACAAAGGGTGACCCGTGTACGTGTTTTCTTTCAATCCCGCAGACCTACGCCCGATACTCACACACTGGCGGCGCAGGTGCCGACAGTGTGATAGAAGGAAAAGCCATTTCTCTGGTTCCTTTGAGTAGAAGATGGGTTAATTTGAGGAACATTAAAGAAGCCTTTCACACATGGGTCTGAGCAGCTCTCAACTTGGCAGAGACCGAGACCTGGTCAAGTGCTGAGAATAAGTGCTCGTGAGTGCTCAGAACTGAATGGGACGTCTGTATCAATACTCCTCCCTCCAACAACCAAGGCTCAGGGAGCATCTTGGAAGAGGAGGCGGTAAGAGATGGAGTAGGGGTTGCAGGTCTTCTAGACATGGCTTGGCTGCTGCTCTCATGAGCTGACACCAGCTCTATTTTCCTGTTCAAGACCTGTATGGGATTAAGCCAGTTGAAATTCCAGCATTGATTTGAGAGGAATTCACAGCTCCGTCATTCTGTCTGGGGGCTATTGGGAGTAGGCTGTTTCTGGGAGAGAGAGAATCATTATTTGAGTGCATGACTATCAGAAGATGCCCATATATCTTCATATATACATATATGCATATGATATGCAGTAGTACTAAGTGGACTTGGTGTGGGTTATTAGAAAAGAAACACAAGAGGTCATGAGTTGAGGGGTGTGTGTGTGTGTGTGTGTGTGTGTGTGTGTGAGAGAGAGAGAGAGAGAGAGAGAGAGAGAGAGAGAGAAAGAGAGAGAGAGAGAGAGGCCAATCACGTTTCCCTAAGTTGTTTGTACAGTGGTTATGATATCCCTTCATCACTGACATCTTTAATGACTTTGTGCTATTGTGCAGTTTACAGGAAACTATGTCCCAGTTACGTTTGAATTGCAGATGGATAAATTCTGGTGTAAATGGTTTTTTTTCCCCCAATTATCTAGTAAATGATTAAAATGATATTCAAACTTGGCTCCTTTGACCCTAGACCTATGTTTCCAAATGTACAAATAAAAGAAACAAAACAGAAACGTTGATTTAAATAAATGCATATAAACAAAACTTTTTTTGTTAGTTAAGCATTGGTTGAAATGCAGTCAACTTTGTTTTGGCAGGGACCAAATATTTATTGCTTTCTCTCTCTCTCTCTCTCTCTCTCTCTCTCTCTCTCTCTCTCTCTCTCTCATTTAGAAGTCATTTATTTATTGAGGTCATCTTCACTTCACATCTTCTTGTCGTCGTCGTCGTCGTCGTCCTCCTCCTCCTTCTCCTTTTCTTTGATTTCTTTTTCTACAGGTTTTGCATTTTCACCACAGCAACACAGTGACTGCTGCGATTCCAAAGCTATGATGTCACACACACACTCAAGACTTAGCTGATTGTTATGGAATCTCCGGTGTTGACTTATTTTTTTTGTATTTTCTTAAAATTTAATTAATTTACGTAGCCTTGGCTGGTCTGGAACTTAATATATGCACCAGACCGACTTTGACCTTACAGAGATTGCCTCGTTCTCTCGAGTGTTGGGACTAAAGGTGTTTGCCAGCCTGGCCAGTCTCAGGCATTCAATTTCTCTAAGTACATGATGGGCTCAGCTGTGACGCTTTGAAGACTGAGGCTGGAGGATCCTGGCAAGTTTGGGGCCAGCTTGGGCTAGATAGTGAGTTCCAAACTAGCTTGAGCTACATACTGAGATCCTATCCCATGCAAACACAGTGATGCCATGACAGACACCGAGACACAGGTTTCATTTTAGCCTAACCACAACGAGAAGCTCCTCAACAATGTAAGTACTAGAAGGAGTCATAGGATTTGTGTTCCCTGAGATGGCTCTGCCACTTATGTTTCAGCATTACGACCATTGAATTCTTCTTTCTATAAACACCCCGGATGTTAAGTAAACTCTAAGGTAAGACTTTAAAAAGAACAGTAATAAAAATGATGGAAACTCCTTGCTAGAAGCAAAAATAAATGATATTACATCCAGAGACAGTGAATGGTACTGGTGAAAAGTTTGTAGTAACTATCATCTACAGATGAGAACCAAGACCCACATTAGCCATTGGGTGGAAGGACTCTCCTATGTGGAAGAGTAACGGACTCTTCCCATTGAAAGCAAGAACACTTCTCTTTGCTTAAGAATCCAGCACGTTAAAATACCTATAGTGATAAGTTGGATCCCCGAGTTTATATCACGTGCCAAGGTAGCATCCAAGTTTTCACTGTGTATGTTGATGGCATAAAACATAGCAAGCATGCAATGAGGAAAATATATTTTCCTCACACACACATCAATAGCCTTGTCAACAAACGGTGCTAAGAAAACTGTGTGTCTACATGTAAAGTCAGGCTATTAAATCCTCAATTTTCACCCAGTCTCCCAGATCAGCTCTAAATGGATCAAGAATCTTAATACAATACTCAAAACTCTGAAACTACTAGAGAAATCAGAGTAATAGGTGATACACATACACAAAGATATTTTACTTGACTGGAAAGAGAAAATGAAATCACGACATTGACAGGAAAATTGATGGAACAGAAAAAAATATATATCTCTCTTGGGCATATACCCAAAAGATGCTCCAACATACAACAAAGACACATGCTCCTCTGTGTTCATAGCAGCCTTAGTTATAATAGCCAGAAGCTGGAAAGAACCCAGATGCCCTTCAACAGAGGAATGGATACAGAAAATATGGTACATCTACACAATGGAGTACTACTCAGCTATCAAAAACAATGACTTTACAAAATTCATAGGCAAAACACACATCGTATGCACTCATTGATAAGTGGATATTAGCCCAAATGTTCGAATTACCCAAGATGCACAGACCACATGAAACTCAAGGATGATCAAAATGTGGATGCTTCACTCCTTCCTTAAAAAGGGAACAAGAATACTTTTAGGAGGGGATAGGGAGGCAAAGTTTAGAACAGAGACTGAAGGAATGGCCATTCAGAGCCTGCCCCACATGTGGCCCATACATATACAGCTACCAAATTGTATAAGATGGATGAAACAAAGAAGTGCAGGCTGACAGGAACTGGATGTAGATCTGTCCTGAGAGACACAGCCAGAATATGGCAAATACATAGGTGAATGCCAGCAGCAAACCACTGAACTGAGAATGGGACCCCCATTGAAGGAATCAGAGAAAGGACCGAAAGAGCTTGAAGGGGCTTGAGACCCCATATGAACAACAATGCCAAGCAACCAGAGCTTCCAGGGACTAAGCCACTACCCAAAGACTATACATGGACTGACCCTGGACTCTGACCTCATAGGTAGCAATGAATATCCTAGTAAGAGCACCAGTGGAAGGGGAAGCCCTTGGTCCTGCCAACTCTGAACCCCCAGTGAACGTGATTGTTGGGGGGAAGGTGGTAGTGGGGGGAGGGCTGGGAAGGGAACATCTATATAGAAGGTTCAGGGGATGTTGGCCTGGAAACTGGGAAAGGGAATAACATTTGAAATGTAAATAAGAAATACCCAAGTTAATAAAGATGGAAAAAAGAAAAAAAATATAGGCAAGTTATTAACATCAGGATCTAAATGCTTAAATAAGTTATAAGGGTCTAAGAAATGATTTAAGATATATAAATTCAAGTCATAGAGGTATAAAATAGTGTAAAACAAAAATGTTTTCAGGTTTCTTCCCTGAGATACTAAGATCTCAACAGTTCCAAGTTTTAACACTGATCAATGGAGTTCTGATACGCTGGTAGAATACTGACAACCATTATTAGTCACAAGCCCAAGATTTTAAATTTCCTTTGGTTATGGTCTAAGTATAGACTTAAATGTATTTCTCATCATGCTTCTCATCTCTGCCCAATCTGTATGGATCCAGCCCCCTGGACGTGGGAAAGAATGCTCGCACTTTTTAAGAAAATCCATAGCTTTTGCTATGACTCAAAGGCATGAGTCTACTCCAGCTGTTTACAGACAACTGTTGGATGATTTTTCTACTATATAGATTTCAATACAGATTATAATCAATGCTAATGCTGATACGCCTGAACTTTTGTCTTTTTTTGTAAACTTAAAGACTCATATAAGCCTCAGGGGGTTGCAGCTTGAACCCACCTGTCACAGGTCAAATGGACTCCAAAGTATAAGCTGTGATTTTCATACTTTAATAACATAGACACCTTAAAATTTTTATCCAGTTATTGACTGTGAGACACAAGTAGTTGACTACTGAGAGCAGTCACTGTACAGCGAGTTCTTTTAAATAAAGACAGAGTAAAAAAAGTTTACATTTGAAACCCGTTTGTTCTTAAATATGAAACCTGTTAGCAAGGCCAACAAAGCTCCAAACATAGACTTTTCCCTAAGTTTCTTTAATTTCAGTTCCCAGTCTAGATCTGTTTGCAACAGATTTCCACTTGGCTGACAGATGCCATTCAGGAATCTGCTGCAGATGACACATTGATCCAAAGACAATGTACACCATGCAAGACCCAGGTCCTACAAAACTAGAGACCCCTTGACTTGCAGAAAGCTAATATGAACCGTGACAACATTTAGCTTCAGGTCTTTTCAGCTGGAGAAGTGGACCAGATGCTTCTCTCTGCCTAAATCCCCTTCTGGCTGCTTTCGACTAACAATTCCAGCCTTCCTGGGATGGAAAAACATCCTAATGTTAACTGAAAAGCAGTTCTGGAAGAGAATATATTGCCTCAACCAAGGCTGGTTAACAGGACTTTCGGTTAGGAGCTTTTTCTCTTTTTCTTTTCTTTTCTTTTCTTTTCTTTTCTTTTCTTTTCTTCTCTTCTCTTCTCTTCTCTTCTCTTTTCATTTCTTTCTTTCTTCCTTTCTTCCTTTCTTTCTTTTTTTCTTTCTTTCTTTTTCTCTTCCTTCCTTCCTTCCTTCCTTCCTTCCTTCCTTCCTTTCTTTCTTTCTTTTTTTCTTGACAGAGAGTAACAAAATTAGGTGGCTTGTCTGGCATAGGACAGATTTTTTTTTTAAGTTTGAATTTAGAGGTGGGGGGAAGCCATATTCAATTCTAGAGCCAGCTTTTCAATAAAATAGAACATAAAACGATGTTTCAGTATTATCCATATGGAGCAACTTGAGAACTGAGAAGGCTCAGAGACAGCAATTCTGAGCTCCGGTTATCAAAGCAGACATGGCAAGCATCCCGAGTTGCCTTTGACTGCTCAGCCTGCCCACACTGGGTTGGCCATCCTTGGACCATTGGTTTTTTTGTTTTGTTTTGTTTTGTTTTTTTCTTTCTCTGGGGCAGGTGACTATGGTGGCTAGTGGCTGTTGAGCCAAGGATTTAAAAGGACAGAGACAACAAAAATGAAGAGAAACAATAAGCACAGAACACAGAATGTTCACAGGGTCAGAAGAGACTGGTCAAAACCAAGCATGGGTGGCCACCTCATTCACAACTGAGCTTGACCAATTTCCATCTCATCTTCCAGTAGCCAAGAACAAGGCCGGCAGAGTGCCTTTTCTCTAGTGCCCTGGGCAGGAGCCAAACAAAGCACAGAATGAAACACAGGGGACCAGGAACCAGGAGCCAAAAAGCCAGGTGAGCGGCGTGATGTCTCACTAGTGCCCCAGACAGGAAGGAGTTCATGTACCTCACGCAGAGGGAATCCCACCAGAAATCCCACAGAATGAGATACCTTGCTGTGGCTTATTGATGGAGGCCTCCTTAGACAAGTGCTTGCTGGTTATTTTTTAGGGTTGAACTTCACTCCAACAGACTACCAAGCTGAAAGCATGCCTGGGGGCATTGGAACATCTTCAGGGTACACACCCCCTGAGGCAGCATTCTGGTACCAGAGCCCTAGAGTGAAAAAGTCTGGCTTCAAAATTTGGGTAGGTGATCTTAATCTTGCTGGGGCCTCCCAATGTTAATCTCACCACACAAGAGTAAAGACCATTATTCAACTTCTTTTTGTCAAATTAAGCAAGCTTTATTTTCTGTCAGACAAGGCCGTCTCTCTAATGTGGGTGTGGCTAGTCTTATGTCAACTCGATACAAGCTAGAGTTATCTGAAAGGAGGGAAACTCAGTTGAGAAAACCTCCATAGTATCCAACTGTCGAGCGTTTTCTTCATTAGTGATTGATGGGGGCGGGTCCTGACCAGTCCGTTGTGGGTGGTGCCACGCTTGGGCTGGTGGTTTTGCAGACTGAGCAAGCCATGAGAAGCAAGCTAGCAAGTAACTCCCCCCATCCCCCATGGCCTCTTCATCAGCCCCTACCTCCAGGTTCCTGCCCTGTTTGAGTTCCTGTCCTTTCCTCCCCAAGTTGCTTTCGGTCATGGGGTTTCACCACAGCAATGGAAACCCTAACTAAGACAGTGATGTTTGAAAGGAAAGCATCAAACACAGAAGAAGGTAGGGTTTATGGTAGCCCCCAAACTACAAGGCTAGGGGCTTTTCAATGGTTTTTGGTTATACAGTAAATTGGTAAACATCTCAAAATTGTTTGGTGGGACATCTAATCAGGGTGGAGGTCAGCGTATGGGGTATGGACATGTCAAATTCTAGAAAGTGGGTCAAGACACAGTGGAACTTAAGTTTTACAGACAACAGAAACGGACTTACTTTGACCTTTGTCAGGCTGGTCCATCATACAACCGTGTCCGAAGTTTGGGGACTATCACAGAAGAGAGGGTTGAAAGAATTTAAAAGTCAGAAGAAGCTCTTCGGAGTGCTGTGGCCTGGATATTACACATCTGCTGTAGTTAAGAACCCAACCAGAAGAGCAGGGGAGGGGCCCATGATGCCACCTCTTTCTTTGAGGAGCTAACGCAGGAACCCCTAATTAAACTAGTGGGTCTTCCCTAGAAAAACATGAATACATCAAAGAAGGGGGGGAACTAGTTGAAAAAGAGAAGGGGTTCAATAGGAGAGGGATAAAAAAACCAGAGAGAACAACAGGGGTGAATCTGATCAAAGTACACCTTATATGTGTATGGAATTGTTTAAAAAAAAATCCCTTCCGTTGTATACATGGATGGAAGTGCTAAAAATATTGATGAAAAAGGTCTAATTAATTACAAACTCAAGGTGAGTACCATCGGTCTGTACAGGAGTTCAGAGACACCAGCGCATGCTTTCCAAGGAGAGCACTCACCTATGCTCAGATCTTAGGGATTGATTCTTCCAGGCAACAGAGACAAAAGGTTAACGTTTCTTCAGCTTCTGATTTGCATGCCTAAGGAGTACTGGCAGGAGTAGGAAACCAAGGGCTCCTGGGCTGAGGGAGGGAGGGCTGGAGGGAGGAAAGGCCTCCATGCTAATTAGGTTTGAAAGACAGCAGGATCGGTCCAGCCAAGGCGCGCTGAGAAGACGGGAACCCTAGCAGCTGACTAAGTTCAGACTAAACTCACTGGAAGTCCCCAGGGAAAGTCACAGGGTAAACCTGATAGTCACTGTCATTTACAATCATTATCAGGCAGGCTGCTTCTGTAATTTTACTGGGGAGCCAATTAACAGCTCCCGAAGCTTGGGGGGAGGGTGGAGGATTTCCCAGCCCTTTGCTGCTTGTTTTCAAAAGAGAAAATAAGGGAGCTTTCAAGTGCTGTCTGCAGATGCTGTCTCTTCTTGTGCACAACGACTTCATACAAGGTGGTCACTTCTCAGGTCAGACAAACGGTTGAAGTCAATTCCTCTGTCTTAATTTACTCTTTACTCCAGCAACCTAAATTAGCTTCCAGATAGTCCAGTCAGCCTCGGTTCATTCTTTTCTAAGCCCTGGCAATGTGACCCATTCATTTAGCCTGTCTTCAAGAAAATCCCTTTGCCTCTCACCATCTTTGGGAAAGGCCAGTTAATGAAGGAAGGAGACAGACAAGGAAGTCCATTCCTGTTGATCACTCAGCTTCACGGTTCCCTGCCAACATCCTTATCCTTTTGCCTTGCTAATACAGTGAAGTAAAAAATAATAATTTGTAAAATTTTATTCTATGCGTTTGGGTGTTTTAACCCGAGTGTTATGTCTTATGTCTGTGCCTAACTTGCAGTTATGTGAGTTTATTTCTAGTGAGATTTTGCCAGTACTTAAGTAGGTGGGTTTTTCCCAGCAAGCACTACTCACCCATTTCTTGACTTTCCCCAACCATGCTAAGAGTCCAGGTTGGACAGCCATGTCTGATTATCTATCTATCTATCTATCTATCTATCTATCCATCCATCCCAGTAAATCACTAGCTACAACAATATGAAATAAAAGCAAAGACATGCAATAATGAAATTATCGAAAAAAATCAGTGACCCAGAGAGAGAACATGCAATGGGGGGGGCATATTATAATATATATGATATATAGAATCTGATATATCATGATATACATATATACCTGATATGTATATATATCAGATTACATATAATCAGCTATATATCAGATTATACACACATACATATGTGTGTGTTTATGTGTGTGTGTGTGTGTGTGTGTGTGTGTGTGTGTGTGTATTAGCAATTTGAACTCAGGGCCTCATACTTGTGCAGCAAGCCTCTTACCCACTGAGCCCTCTTTCTAGCCCAGGACTTTTTCTTCATAGCATGTTTCTAAGACTAATGTATGGTCGTATACATCTATTTTATCCATGCCAATTGCTTCATGGTAGTATTCCATTAGATAAACAGAGCACAGTAAAACTACTTTTCTCTCATTGGACACTTTTGTTCGTCATTTCAAGAGGTTATGTGTATTTGGATGGAATAGTAGAAGGCTGTAAATACAGGGGTGAGAAACGCAATCATGGAGTTACAGACTATGTCACCAGCTGCCAGCAACGCCCCGTCTCTCTACTGTGGTTTTAAGTCCTCTCCGGTCACTGATTTTTCAATAATTCCACTATTGCATCTCTTTGCTTATTTTTTTCTTGTTTCTATAACTACTGATTTGCTGGGTCTCTTGGATATGTGAGTTTTTAAGTGTTTTTTTCTTTTTCCCAGTTATAAAGTTTTGTCAATTTTTTTTTGTCCCTTACTCCACTCCCTGGATGCTTGTTATATGCGTTTGAGCTTAATGAAGTCATTAAGTATGGTTTGTCTCTTGGTTTATGCGGATATTATGTTTCCTTTTGTTTTAAAATGATTTTAGTGTATAAATTCAGCTGGGGCTGGAGATATGGCTCAGAAATTCAGAGAACTGAAGCTGTTAGGTTTCCAGGACCTACATGGCTGCTCACGGCCATCTTTAACTCCAATTCCAGGTGATCTGAGACCCTGTTCTTCTTCTGTGGGCACTACATGCACACAGCACAGACATATATGCAGGTAAAATACCCAGACCCATATATAAAATAAAAATAGTTACAAAAACAAACAAAAAAACCCCATGCACACCCTAATTCTTGTATACCTCAAGATTTTTGATATGATGATAATCAGTACATTTAAAAATTTAATTATTCATTATCCTCTGCTAGCTGATACCAGGGATTTGTATATATTAGCCTTAGGGACTTCCAAATTCACCTATTTTAATATTTTTTTTCACATAGGCCTTTATGTCATTCTTGAATAAAAGGGTTTCTACTTTATTTCCACTTCCTGTTATGCCTGTTTTCCCCTCAGGAGAAATACAGCTTGGAGAGTTAGCAGTGCCGTCTGGTTTCGTCATCGTGCTCTGAAGATCTGGCTCGTTGTCTTCTGAGTGTCTGATGGGGGAGGCTGTAATCCTTGTGTTTAGTCTGCATCTGTGGGGTTTCCCCCTCTGAAAAATAACAGCAACTGATTATCAGCAACTTTACTCAATTTTATATGGTTCTCTCTCTCTCTCCCTCTCTCTCTCTCTCTCTCTCTCTCTCTCTCTCTCTCTCTCTCTCTGTGTTTATCACTCTCTAGAATTCTTGGATTAAAAAATGTAAACTTCTTATCCATTGCTTTGTCAAAATTCTTTCTGTCCTGCTTCTACTTCCTCTGCTGTCTTCTGTCTCGGATCCAATTGTGCACACTGGGAATCAGTCATCTGTGATGTTCAATTTCCTGATAGAAAACAGCATTCGTGTATCACCCACTCGCATCCTTCTGTCCCCTTCAAACCATCTCTAGATTGCTCACAACACCTAGCGCGGTAAGTCTGCGTGTGCTCTATAGACGCCATTAGACTTTTCTTCCTGCGGTCAATTCTGACTGTGGGTGTAGAACAGATGTGGACAGATAGCTGCTTTTGTAGGCTGTCAACCAGTTTCACCATACAAGTGCCTAGTCGCCTGTGTGAGATCCCGTCCTAAGGCCAGAGCTTCGGTGCTTACTACTCGTTTGGAGCGAAGTTACCATTCTAAGACAAGACCGATGGAGGAGACTGCAACGATATTTTAGCATTTCTTCTTACTTCTCAGATGAGACTGTTTTTGTTCTGTCACTTGGCCGAGATTATTTTGAGAAGCATTTTCAAATGAAAACGATAACTAGTTGATGGCTTAATTTCTCATTTTTACTTAATCGTCTTTTCACCACTCGAGTGGATCTTTCTATCGCCTCGCTCCACAGAAGTACTTGTCGCCCAAGTCATTCAAGGGTGAGGAGTTTTCTCACCTTCGTTAACCTCTCAGTGGACTTTTACATAAGCGGTCGTCGCGCCTCGAAAACCCACTCCTTCCCTTCATACTGCGACGCTCAGGAGCACTAGACACATTCTGTTATCTAGGCTTTGACTTCTCAGCATCACAGGGCTGAGCTAATGCTGCTTCCTCCCCCTCTCATCCAAGGCCACACATTTGAATAGGTTCTAGAGGTAGATGGCTCCAAAATTCATCTCCAGAGTTCAGTGACTTTACCGCTGTGCGGCCTGAAAAGTCACGTGACCGAGAAAGACTAATGGATCCCATATTCCTTCGCCCCAGCCCTTTTCCATCTCTGTTCACGCCCTTCTCCTTTATTTGTACCCAAATGCACAGAAAGTTCCTTCACCAGCCCCATTAGCAAGTCTGGTCAGCGTCGCCTCGAAAGCCGATCCAGCCGCATCTACTTATTGTCCTTCGCTTAATCAACACGAATTTGTTCGCTCCGCATCATCCCTTCACAACCAGATTATTTCCCTGACTTTTTGACAGGTCCTGTTTTAAGTCAGTTTATTATGAATGACATTTTGTAAAAAGATTCATTCCGTAAGGTAGTATATTGTTGTTGTTCCAGTATTCTCAGTGCACTGGAGCGTTCAATCGCACAGACACTGAATTTTAAACAGATAGTAGTTGAATAAAGAAAAAAAAATGTGAACTTTTATAATAGAGGAATCTTCTAATAGTTTTATAAAATCTCCCTTAACTAAGCCACATATAAATTACTGTTTCTTTTTTAATCAGAACATGGGTCATGCAGTTTCGAACCACAGACATGAACCAAACAATTCCGAATAAGAGCAGATCATTATTTTGTTGAAGATAACTCCATTTCAGCATCCTGATGAGTAACATTCTAATACGAGACTCGGAAGAATTCCCCGTAGCCTGCTGCCTAGGAATTAACACTCTAAGAGGTTTAAAAATATTAATATTGTTCTTTGAAACGATTCTTCAGAAAGTAGGTCCCTTCTTAATCCATGCATTTAGAGCAGCCCATTAAAAGTTGAGTAGTTAATAGAATTTACTACTTAAAGTTATCCCGACATTTCCTAAACTCTATCCTCACTGCTTGGTTGCATTGTTATTTTTAATCCTGCCTTTTAGTAACCCCCGAATAACTCCAATCTCCTTAAAAAAATGTCCTACCTAGGTGGTGGCATATACACACTATTATTATCCTAAATTGTGGGAGGCAGAAGCAGAATTGCTGAGTTTTGGGCTAACCTGGGCTATGTAATGAGACCTTGTGTCAACAAAGCAAAGCAAAAACAAAACAAAACAAAACAAAACAAAAACAAACAAAAAAACCAAAAAAAACAAAAACAAAAACAAACAAACAAAAAAACCCCAAAAACCCAAAAAACAACCCCTCCAAAATATAAACGAGGGAGAAGGGAGGAAGTGAGGGGGGAAGAAAGAGGGAAGGTCATAGGAAGGAAGGGAGAGAGAGGGAGAGAGGGAGAGAGGAAGAGAGGGGGGAGAGTGGTCTTTTCTGCTTGGGGCAAGGAAAAGCTCTGGTGATTTCTGTATGTGAAACACAACAGAAGCAGAATAGAGATGTTGATGATCCTGCTTTCTCAGTGGATTCTTGAGTGTGAACTTAGAAAAGAAGCCTCATTTCTTCTTTTCCTTTCTTTTCTTTTCTTTTCTCCACCCCAGGAAGATGACCAATAATGCCTCATTTTCACAGTGCTTGTGGCATCTGAGGTGGTGCCTAGTGCAGGTCCCAGGCCTGGGTGGATCTCGGAAACTGTTCCGGGTCTTCCCTGAAATGTTAGTGACCAAGATGCTGCATAAAGAGAGGCTGCTGCGACCAGATCGCAGAACGGGAAGCGTGGTCCGTGAGTTAGGGAAGGGCAGAGAGATTTGACTCTGAAGAGAAAATTCTTACTGGGTCAAGGCTGCTTTTGCATAATTCTATTATCCCCAGGGAGAGGAGACATAATCATATTAGGTATGTACTGTCCTGCTGGATGTGGCTTGCCTCACCTTGCTTTTGAAGTCACACAGGTTTAAGTGCCTTCTGTGAGTGGCTGCTCAGAAGCATCCGTCAATAAGACAGGTCACTGCCACAGCAAAGCCGGGGAGTGTTTGATGTTGGCAATGACACTCATTCCTGTGCAGACGGGAGTAATCCATTTGGATACAGTTTGTGTGTGTGCATGCGTGTGTGTGTGTGTGTGTGTGTGTGTGTGTGTGTGTGTGTGTTGCTTTCTGCAACAGAGGCAGTTCTATCTGAGAGGTTGGCTCTCCAGGCAAGCGAAGCACAGGTCTTCTATTCACAGAGTAGCAGAGTAGTGCACAGGGAAATCCATGTGTCAGAGCCGCTGCATGTGCCTTCCTGTCCTCTGGATGGAAAACGGGCATACTCTCGTTCAGCTCCTAAGAGCATTGACTTCACTCCATCTGCTTACAGAGCCCAGATCTCTCACCATTTTTACCGAGTCTCTGGCAGCCTGCCTCTTTCTGGAGACCAGTGCAGTCCACAGAGGACTTTGTGCTCACCCTTGAGACTTCTGACATGGGTTAGGACTTGTCAGATGATTATGTTATGGTGGCCTAGAGGTGGCTAGGGAAATGTTTCAGTTCTTCTTTCATTTATTCACCTTGGGTATTTCCATGAAAAAAAAAAAAAGGAAAAAGGACTGGGTTCCTCATGTTCTTCCCTTGGAAAAAAATTAAAAGAAAAAAGTCAACTCTTTTTGGTGATACAAGTACTCTTTTTTAATGAGGCCATGTTAACATTGTATATTTGTATTTATTGTGACATTTTCACACATATATAATGCATTTATATATTGGATTTTCATATATGTATCATTATTTATCATTTATATCATTATTTCATTTATGTCATTTATATATATCATTTATATAACCATATATAAATGTATAATATATGATATAAATAAATATTCACATATATAATATATTTATATCATAGAAATAACATATATCATTTATATATCATATATAAAATTTATTTCATTTATATCATATATATCATTCATATCACTATTTATCTGTTTATTGATTCAGTTGATCTAATGAGTTTCACTAAGGTTGCTTATGGGGTTGTGGGTGAGGGATTGTTTACAGAAGCATGGGCTTTTTAGCAGAGTTTTTTAATTGGAGAAAATGATATAAGAGTTATATCATTTTTTCCAATGATATAACTGTCCCTCCCCTAGCAAGCCTTACTGCCTGGACACTCAGGGAGGGGTGGGAACTTGTGTCCCCCCACCCACTAGCGACTGTTATCTGCTGAGTGGTCCTGGGGTTGACTCCTGAACCCTTCTGTTCTCATGACGGGATACTGTTGGCCTAATTTTGCTCGGGTCTTGTGGTAATCACAGCGGCTGCAGGATCTAGAGTACAGCAGCAACGCCGTTCTGAAGATGGTGTTCTACCTCACTCCTCCCCTACCTCTGGCTCTCTTGTTCTCTCTTCCTGCTCCGTCTTCTGCCATGTTTCCGGAGCCTCATGAGGGTAATGTGAAAGTTCCATTATGGCTGCACATTCGGTCGTCTCTTATGCTCAACAGAGTAGCAGGAATGGTGTGTACAAACATAAATCTTCATGTGGAAATTTGACGGGCATAACATATCCATTAAGCAACATAATAGCAGCCAGGAGCTTCCTCACTGTGACCTCCCCTACTGTGGGCTTTTTGTGGGGACCAAGTTTACATGTGGAGTCTATTGTGGGCAGGCATTTGATCTGATCAGAGCGTGGTTACCTCCATCACTAGTGCAGCAGTACCTCCCTGGCTGGTTGGTTGTGTAGCACACTGGATGGACATCTGAGTGAGAAATTTTATGACAATGCTCCCGGTTCATGGTACCTTCCAGTATGACAGACAAGAGCCGCCCATCAGGGAGGAGGCTTCTATCCAAGGTCCATTGACTTATCCATGTCCTACGACTAAAGCATAAGGTGTCTTTAGCAACAGAGTTTTATTGTGTAGTGATTGGACAACCTGTAGCCATGTCTGCAAATGTCTGTATCATGAACTCTCCTGACCAAGAGTTGTAGGAAAGTAGTCCAATCCGGACCTGGCATTTTCATGTAATAACTTGTCATTTCTGGGAGCAGCTTTATCCATTCACATAGGGCACTTCTATTAAAATCTTTTTTTTTTAAAACTATTTTTTATTAGCTTACTATCATGTTTTCCTCTGGCCTTTAACACATCTGTTGTTTTTGTTGAGCCCCAACCCCTTGTCTCCCTCATCTTGCCCTTCCTCCCTCTTTAAATGCCCTCTCACCCCCTAGTGGTCCCTCTTCCCTTTCTTATGTTGTATGTGTTCTCAAGTCTTTTTCTTTCCTTAAAAGTCTGTCACACGATTCCCACAATTCCCTTTAAGTCACAACTAAGTTACCGAAGTATTGCAACACCGTTCCCATCTTAAATCACAGGATTCACAGGCTTTCCCTGGCTTAGGCAAGAACTTTGTCTGCAAAGGTGAGAAGCTATATTCAAGTAACCTTTGCTTAGAAGTTCCAGATAACTTGAGATCTCCATAGAGATCAGGACACTAAGTGTTCTACAGATGAAATAAACAAACCAGAAAGGGTACATACAGCTGTGTTACCAGGGTGAGGTAGGCCAGAGTTGTGAAAAAAATACGCATGTTCCTGGTACCTTAGGCTTTCCTGTATGAAGAAAACTTAGAGTACTAGAGAGTAAAAGATCAGGCAACAAAACAAAACGAAACAAAACATCAGGTCTAGGCAGGATATGGAGGACTTGTTTTCTAGAATAATGAGATTCTAATTCTAGAACTTATAAATGATTTTCTAGTTGCTTAAGAAGTCTCGTATTCAAATTAGCACTCACAGTAGGCGTAGTAGACACATACAGTATATATACCCATTACAGTCTCATGCTAATGGCAGGCATTACTAATTGATCACAGCCTCACAGTCTCTGAGCAATTTAAAAACTCTTCACTGGAGCCTTCTGGACACTGATAAACAACAGATCATGGTCTGTACCACTTCAAACCCATGTATCATGTCAGTTCATCAGGAGAAGAAGAAGGCAGGGTGACTAAGACCCTGGGACAGCAATGCGGTGAAAGTGGCTTGCTCAGGGCCACCAGAGCCACTTAAATGAATTCCCTCCAAAACTCACTGTCAACAGGAATTCTGAGTAAGAATTGTACCTTTAACCATGTGGCTATTTGACAGTCAAGGGACCACAGAGGGAATACATGGAAATCAGTGACTTTTACAAGTGTGTGTGTGTGTGTGTGTGTGTGTGTGTGTGTGTGTGTGTGTGCGCACGCGCATGTGGGGGGTGGGATATTTATTTACTTATGGAATGGGTTGTTAAACATTTGCTTCTGTGACCCCGACTGAGGATAAAGTATCAGAAAGAGAGAAAGAGGAAGAGGAATCCCAACTTCTCAATTATACTCCCCATTTGCTAACCACGGTTGGACAAATACCCAAGCTAATCAATTTACAAAGAGAAAACTTTTCATTTGGATCAGTTGATAAGAAGGTCTAGCCTAGGATACTTGCCTTTGTTGCTTTGGGCTGTTCTGGCACATCATAGGAGGAAGCTATAACAGAAGAAAGTGTTCACCAAAGCCAGGGGATCTGATGCCTTCTTCTGACCACCTCAGGCACCAGGCACGCATGTGTGTGCATGCGTACATGTACATGTGCATGCAAAACACTCATATATGTAAAACACTGGTGCCGATACTGATGACGAAGATGATGAGGATGATGACAATGGCCACAATGATGATGACCACAACCCACACGTCAAGGATGACTGTGGTGGCCTATTCCTTTAGTCCCAGCAGGTGGGAGAAAGAGACAGGCAGACATCTGAGTAAAGGACAGTAGACAGAGAGGAAGAGACCTGGGTCCCACAGTTTCCTTTACAGACATGCTACAGGTCACCCAAAGAGCTGACAACAGGCCTACCTCCAGAGGTGACTTTCCTATAGCACCAGGCTGGAAACAAAAACAAATCCATGACCTGTGGAAACATTCTAGATGCAAAGTGTCACTTGCTCTCTCTCTCCTCACTCTTCACTGAAGTCCCTCCACTGAAGTCCCTCACTGTAATGGACACCACAAGCCCTATCTAGCCACAGAAGATTAATATGTCTCTTTTGCTTTGAGTCAGATTTGTATTTTATGAAAGCAGCCCTGACTATGGGGTATCAGATGAAGATAGACTAAAGGTTGGGGTGTCAGATATTTTATGCAGGGAGATCGGACGGCAATCTAACTGCTCTTGTCCAAATAGAAGATGATAACTTCTGAACTAAGAAGGAAGGAAGGAAGGGAGGGTGGTGCAGGGAGGGCAGATGTGTCAAATATTCAAGAAACAGCTGGCATGACTTACTGATTGATTAGGTGTCAGGATGAGGAATGAGGAAACACAGGATCCTGCCCAAGTTTCATAACTCACCAAGATAAGACCTATGGCAGGAGGGGCGGGCTGTGGTGGAACTCTGCTGATTTAAGCTTAGAGCCCGGATGCCAGGTGGATGGGACCAAGGCTTGCAAAAGCAGAGTTAGATCGGGGTGTGTTTTGAGAATGAGTAGATGGAGAATGGATGCTAGGTCATTAGAAGGCTTCACCGGGCAGTCAGACTGCAGAATCAGAAATCGAAAATACAGTATTTAAGGGACTTGCAAAGAATTAGGAGTCGGCAAAGGAGACAGGACCAGGATTGGCTGGCTAAGTAGGAGGAGTTCTGGAAGCTTCGTGAGGATGTTGAGAGAACTGGTGGTGCTCAGTGTAAGGAAGGCAAGAAAGATGAGGTGAATGTGGTATAGTTCGAGTGAGAATGTCCCTGTAAATTTGAATACTTCATCCTTAGTTGGTGGCCCTCTTTGAGTAGGTCTAAGAGGCGTGGCCTTGATGGAAGAATAGAGTCACGGGGGCGGGGCTTTGAGGTTTGAAAGCCATTGCCATTTCCTGCTTTGTAGTTTAAGATGTGACCTGTTAGGGGTTGGGGATTTAGCTCAGTGGTAGAGCGCTTGCCTAGGAAGCGCAAGGCCCTGGGTTCGGTCCCCAGCTCCGGAAAAAAAAAGAACCAAAAAAAAAAAAAAAAAAAAAAAGAAAAAGATGTGACCTGTTCCAGCCACGCACGCCTGCCTGTTGCCATGCTTCCCCACCGAAAGGGTGATTGATGGTTCCCATGTCCCTGGAACCATATACACAAAGAAGCCATCTTTGTATAAGCTACCTTGACCACGGCCCTTAATCACAGCCTTAGAGAAGTGACTGACACGGGGGTAAGAATAAATGCAAACAGATAGATTTTAGTTAGTTAGAGAATGAAGTAGAGCCTAGCTAGCATTCTACTCTCTCGTGAAGTTTGACAAATTCAACAAGAGTGGTTTCTTTTTGTTGCTTAAACCACCATGACCAAAAGCAACTCACGGAAGAACGGATTTATTTCAGCTTACGTGTCCAGTTCACAATCTGTCATCTAGGGAAGGCAGGGCAGGAAGCGATGCAGAAACCATGGAGAAGTGCTGCTTACCAGATGGCTTACCGGCGCATGCTCAGATAGCTCCCTCACCTATCCTAGGCCTGCTCGCCTATGGATGGTTTTGCTGGGCCCTTGCACATCAGTCAAGATAATTTCTCCCAGACCTGCCCACGGGCTAATATGACCTTCACTTGAGGTTCCCCTGTCCAGGAGATTCTAGGTTAATAAAAACTAACCAGCATGTGGTTCAACTGGAGGGCAACATGTAGAAGAATGCAGATCGATCCATGCTTATCACCCTGTACAAAGCTTAAGTCCAAGTGGATCAAGGACCTCCACATCAAACCAGACACACTCAAACTAATAGAAGAAAAACTAGGGAAGCATCTGGAACACATGGGCACTGGAAAAAATTTCCTGAACAAAACACCAATGGCTTATGCTCTAAGATCAAGAATCGACAAATGGGATCTCATAAAACTGCAAAGCTTCTGTAAGGCAAAGGACACTGTGGTTAGGACAAAACGGCAACCAACAGATTGGGAAAAGATCTTTACCAATCCTATAACAGATAGAGGCCTTATATCCAAAATATACAAAGAACTCAAGAAGTTAGACCGCAGGGAAACAAATAACCCTATTAAAAAATGGGGTTCAGAGCTAAACAAAGAATTCACAGCTGAGGAATGCCGAATGGCTGAGAAACACCTAAAGAAATGTTCAACATCTTTAGTCATAAGGGAAATGCAAATCAAAACAACCCTGAGATTTCACCTCACACCAGTGAGAATGGCTAAGATCAAAAACTCAGGTGACAGCAGATGCTGGCGAGGATGTGGAGAAAGAGGAACACTCCTCCATTGTTGGTGGGATTGCAGACTGGTAAAACCATTCTGGAAATCAGTCTGGAGGTTCCTCAGAAAATTGGACATTGAACTGCCTGAGGATCCAGCCATACCTCTCTTGGGCATATACCCAAAAGATGCCTCAACATATAAAAGAGACACGTGCTCCACTATGTTCATCGCAGCCTTATTTATAATAGCCAGAAACTGGAAAGAACCCAGATGCCCTTCAACAGAGGAATGGATACAGAAAATGTGGTACATCTACACAATGGAATATTACTCAGCTATCAAAAACAACGAGTTTATGAAATTCGTAGGCAAATGGTTGGAACTGGAAAATATCATCCTGAGTGAGCTAACCCACTCACAGAAAGACATACATGGTATGCACTCATTGATAAGTGGCTATTAGCCCAAATGCTTGAATTACCCTAGATCCCTAGAACAAATGAAACTCAAGACGGATGATCAAAATGTGAATGCTTCACTCCTTCTTTAAATGAGGAAAAAGAATACCCTTGGCAGGGAAGGGAGAGGCAAAGATTAAAACAGAGACTGAAGGAACACCCATTCAGAGCCTGCCCCACAGGTGGCCCATACATATACAGCCACCCAATTAGACAAGATGGATGAAGCAAAGAAGTGCAGACCGACAGGAGCCGGATGTAGATCGCTCCTGAGAGACACAGCCAGAATACAGCAAATACAGAGGCGAATGTCAGCAGCAAACCACTGAACTGAGAATAGGTCCCCCGTTGAAGGAATCAGAGAAAGAACTGGAAGAGCTTGAAGGTGCTCGAGACCCCAAAAGTACAACAATGTCAAGCAACCAGAGCTTCCAGGGACTAAGCCACTACCTAAAGACTATACATGGACTGACCCTGGACTCTGTCCCCATAGGTAGCAATGAATATCCTAGTAAGAGCACCAGTGGAAGGGGAAGCCCTGGGTCCTGCTAAGACTGAACCCCCAGTGAACTAGACTATGCGGGGAGGGTGGCAATGGGGGGAGGTTTAGGAGGGGAACACCCATAAGGAAGGGGAGGGGGGAGGGTGATGTTTGTCCGGAAACCGGGAAAGGGAATAACACTTGAAATGTATATAAGAAATACTCAAGTTAATAAAAAAAAAAAAAAAAAAAAACTAACCAGCATGGTGATAAGATCTTAAAAAGAAGCAGTATGGAGAACGGGAAACCACACAAAATTCTGCTTTAAACTTACATCATAAAGTAATGACAGTGGTGGCACATTGCAGGAATCCCGGTACTTCAGAGGCTTGAGGCAGGAGGATAGTAAACTTGGAGTCTTTATGGAGTACACACAGGGCTTTCCAGACCAGTGAGGGTAACATCGTGAGACCTGGTGTCAAAGTAGGCTAGTAAGTAAAGAAATAAAATAACCCTGTGTCACCTCTGAATATGGAGGGCTGTAATATACCACATGATTTCATTTCATTGACTTTTTGGTATGTTCCGGGACCTCCTCAGTAGCTGTGTTATCAAACTCCTAACTTGGAAGCTCATACAACTTTACTATTATCAACCTGAGAGTAGGAACAAAACCTTTAGCCCAGCAAAGCGTCCAAAACAGCTTCAGATTAATATTTGTTGAATGAGTGGGCGGCTGTGTAAATGACTCAATGTATCAACTAGCCCACTGTCCCCAGCTACGTGGTTACCTCCAGGGCGAGGACTGTGTTTCAGCTTGGCTTCTCAACATGCTTAGTCCAGAGGGGATGCACTGAAGTAAGTTTAGCTACCCAGGGACCAAAATGTTGATGGAAAAGCAATAAATGATCAGGCGGGATGGATGCTTTGAGGAGAGTTTAAAATGAGCTAAATCTGAAGAAGATACAATTATCTTGTTCTGGTCCCATACTTTCTGGCGATTGGTGGATTAATTGGAGTTTTAAGTTAACATCCCGGTGTCTGGTGCTTTCCCTTTCTTGGTACAATGAGCAGATCATGAACAGAGATGTCCAGAATCTCCCATTCAACGTGTTTCACTGCTTGAGCCTAAATCCTTACTGAGGCCGGGCTAAAGTAGCCAATTAGTGTTGTTGCCTTGCTTTGCGGTTTTCCTACCCCTGAAGCTGCTACCCGCTTCTCTATCAGCCCTCCTACCAGTGAGCACAGAAGAACCTTCAGGCAAGCCGCTCCTCTCCTCTCTGCTCTTCTCTGAAGTGTCCCATAGCAAATGGTGGTGGCAGCAAAACGTCTTAATTTAGAGCGTTGTTAGCGTAATTGATGTTCAGATGCAACGTTGGTAGAAACAAGCTCCGTTAATTGGGCTCTCAACCTACATTAGCTCTTGCACTGCAACCAATTAGGCAGGGGCCAGAGGGCTGGAGGAGCTGTGGTTAGATCCCTGCGTGCGGAGGCTGGGAAGATAGATACACCAGCAGGTAGCTGGGGCTGCAGAACTACACGGATGTTGCCTGCAGCTTCACCGCAGGGGAGCCATCTGTCCAGTGAAAAACACGGTCGTGCCCTTCAATCGGTGAAAAGAAGATAGTAACATTCAGGAGACCTAAAAATTGCCCTTCCCAAAGAGGTGGGGGCGGTAGTCTTTGAAAGTGACTGCTTGAAGGATTTAAATCTACCACTAGTCCCCAGCTACATTCCTAAAGAACACATTGCACACATTGCCGTTCCTCCTGAATCTTCTAAAGAGAGACCTGGAAGGGAAGGACTAGGAAACCCCGTAGCTCCTGGCCAAGTGAGGCCGGTCAAGGAGCAGCAGCAGTCACATTGTCTGTGAGCTTATATAATGGGATGCAGAGGACCGGCCCTGACTGCTGCTGAGTCTGCCGAATCAGAATCCAGCATATCACAAGGTCTCCAGGTGCTTCTCATGCCCATTATAACCCCGCCATAGAGGGCTTTCTGAGGAAAGCAACGGTGCCTGCAATTGCCTGTGGGTCACGGCTGCTTGCTTTCTGCAAAGCGGAGCTGGGAAGTTGCAAGGGTGACCTAACGGTCCATAAGCTCTGGTTGTTTACAGAAGACGATTTTTTTGAAGTACCCGGCCTCTAACCTCTACAGAGGTCGCACTTCAGTTGGTTCTTGAGGGTAGTGGGCACCAGATAATTAACTTATCTCGGTATTGTCACAGACATTGTAGGCTCGGGGGTAAATGGGTCTTGCAGGGTAATGATCTCAGTTGTAGGAACTTAGGGGTGACTCTGATTATCGGGGAGGCCAGCAAAACCTTTCAATTTCCTCCCATGACCGAGTCAAATGCTAAAATAGCCTTTTCATCTGTTTCGTACAATGAAGAAAAATGGCAGGCTGGCACCAGTGAGAAGCAGACATCAGTTTTCCTCCGCACAGGCTTGGGAGAATAACTGTGAAGAGAAGAGAAGTCTTAACGCTCCTAAACATTCCAAAGGATGCCTTCGCTCTACTGCCCTGCACTGGCAATAATTTTATAACCAGCGAATTACTCGAAATGACCACTTTCTTTGCTCTTCTTTCCCCTCTGGTGTGAAATGTTAGAGACATAGGTTCTTTGTTGTTGTTTGTTTGTTTGTTTGTTTCTGAAGAGGAAGATGTTTTCGAAACCAACATGGCTGAAATATTTGGATAGGAGTTCCAGGTTTGTAGCCTACAGATACTTACAAACAAGACTATTAAGGAGACTTCTTCTCGTGTCTTCAAAACCCTTGGAGTTTGCCTCTCAGAGTCAGTCCTTTGCATGCGTGCTCGTACACACACACACACACACACACACACACACACACACAAACACACACACACACACACATTCACATGTCACAGCACAAAAGCTGGGATGTAGCCTTATGACTCCAGACACACGAATCAATCATAATTGTAGCACTGCCAGCGGTCACATAACTGCGTAAAGACCTCAACAGCCTTCTGGCACTTAAAGGAGAGGAAAAAAAAATCCATCTAATTAATCACAGGTGAAACAGCTTGGACTGTCTCCAAAAGCCCCCGAGTTTACTGCCAAGCTTTGATGCTAATTTTCTTTCTAAGTAACCCCCTAAAGAAATTTACAATTAGGTAATTAAAGTAATGAATAAAGAGATACTTAGGTGGAAGGAAATTCAGACTTGGGGGGAAATGTCTAAATTTACATGCTGTTAGAAATGCATCTGGGAAGGGTGTGCATTATTTTCGAACCCCAACTTCCAGGTCCTCAGTAGAAGTAGAAGTAGAAGAGTAGTCAAGCAATCGATGCTTGAAAGACACTGAAGTGTACAAATGAAGCTAGGCACGAGTTATTCAGGTCCAGCCTGGAAGGCAGGGTTGCCAGACCCTCGTTCTTGGCTTCTTCTTTTCCTTTTTTTTTTTTTTTTAATGCACAGTTTGTGTGCTTTGGGATGGATGCAATAGTTTCTCCACACGAACCGACTGGCTGTTATGACTGGACTTCCCTGAGATGTGTCGCCTCTCTCCAGTTCCTCATGCTTCTGCGGGGTAGGTCTTAGATTTCTGGCTTTGATTGGATGGAAAGGAGTTGCTCCAGTGATGGTGTGTATGTATGTATGTATGTATGTATGTATGTATGTATGTATGTATATGTATGTACTATGCACGTATGTACATGTGTATGTGTGCGTGCATGTATGTATGCATGTATGTACTATGTACATATGTACATGTGTATGCATGTATGTATGTATGCATGTATGTCTGTATGTATTGTGTGTGGGTATGTGTGTTCAGATTGGAAATGTTCAAGGGAGGATATTGGCTTTCGTGGTTTGAGTCCCTCTGTTTCTGTTGCTTAGTATCTGACTAAAGCAGGAATGGGGGTGTTTGCTAATAGGTTATTCCATTCACAAAATCAAATAGAAGCCCCCCATATTTAGCAGTGCATTAAAGATGTTTCCCTAAATCCCCCAGATGCCTGGAACTCCAGTCTTCCTGAAAAACTTTGCAGGCAACTATTTTTTTTTTGTCTCAATAAATCAAGTGTGGCATGTATAATGGTTTCTTAGTAATTCAGATTCTTGAGTTTTCTAGTGAAAAAGTTCTTTACTCTGACTCACGCCAGCCCCGTGAGAGAGCCAATAAGCTTTCTGCAAGCACACTGGGAGCGGGTTCCCATTATGTCTCTGTCACATCCAGGGGCTGGAGCCTGCCAGCTTATTATGGGTTGTTGTGTGCTTGCACTTCCGGTTTATCTGAAGGAGATATGGCAGGGATGCATGTGTACTTCACTGGTGCATGCTGAGAGCCTTGGGCTTTACCTCTGTGGAGAAAAGAAGGCACAGGGAGCCTCTAAGGTACAAGAAATATACTAACTATAAATCCTGGAAATGTAGGTGGGTTTTTTCCTATTAAGTTACTTATGAACTTTTGTATGTATTTTTTTCTCTTCCTGAAAGTGGGGGAGAGAAGATATTTGGGAGTTCAAACTAGGAAGGAAGGAGGGAGGGAAGGGAAGGAGGGAGGGAGGGAAGGAAAGAAGGAAGGAAGGAAGGAAGGAAGGAAGGAAGGAAAGAAAGAGGTTTTATAGGCTCAAGCTTTATTTATGAGCTGAGGGCACCAAGGCTCACAGAGGCAGAGATTGGCACAGACACACAGCCACCCAATGGGTAATTAAGATAACAGGAGTTGAAGCCAGACATGCTCGTGCTTGTAAACTGTCTGCCGCTTTCCAGCCAAGGACCTGGAGAAACTAACAGCCTGCTGAACATCCTCTACTGATTAAAAAAAAAAAAAAAAAAAAAAAAAAAAAAAAAAAAAAAAAAAAAAAGGAAAATAAAACCATCCTTGAGGGAGGGGTTCATCTGAGATGCTCAATGTTATACCCAGGATGTGAAACACGGACAACTGATAGGCTCTTCCTAATGCCATCGTTCATTCATCCAGACAACCCTTAGATCTCATTCTAGCCTTACACGTATTTAGTGGATTTGTTTATTGGTCACAATTCCTTACTATCGTCATCTTCAGCAGGTGTGGCCACAGTCAAAGGCACCATCTTGTTTTCTCCCCGGCGAACGGGTTGGATGATAGACTAGAGGAACTAGTTCAGAACTAGTTCGATTCCTTGGCTCCGGAGAAATCCCTGTCTCTCTGCGGTGCCTTTTCTCTTCCCAAGCCTCACAGAACTATAAGCCCTTTGCAACACATTTCTAACTAAGGACTAAAGATGCTCTGTGAAGAAAACAATAATAGTTTCAGAACATCAGTGCGCCCCACTAGGGAGGCAGAACAAGAAGGGGAATGACTTGGGGTCCCCAGTCCAAGTCCAAGTCTGAGTCTGCCTCTACTGAGCCCCAGTGTCGTCTGGGACCCGAGGCCCAGGAACTGGCTCCTCTTTGAACCTGTATCCAAAGCTGCTGACCGGGGAAGTTGGAGAATCCTGCCAAGTCGGAATTAAAAATGACAAAACAGCCGGTTAGATCTGAGGTGACAGGGATGAGAAATAAAAGCCATTAGAGCCCATTTGCAGCACGCCTGCATCCAGTCAAGTCTCAAGGCGTTCCCCCAAAATTATTAACGGCCCGACAGCGTTTTCCGCACCGCAATCTGATACAAGAAGTAACACCCCCGTACACACACTGCACCGGGATGCTAAGAGGGAACCCCTCTCATTTATTTCACTTCGCAGATTTGATGAGACGTTCTAATCAAGCTGTCAGGGCGAGCACCGCTGGAAGCAGGCTGCAGTCAGAGGAGCAGACGTCCACAGGGTTTTCTTCCGTAGTGGAGGTCAGCCAGCAAGTTGAGGACAGAGGCTAAACCGGGTCCATTGCTCAAGCTTCGAACAGCCAATGAGCTTCAGGGGGTGATTTTATCTTGAAATGACTCAGAAAGTTAAAAGGCTACTCTGTGATACATGGAAATGTTCTAAAATGCAGAATCAGTGAACCATAACTAAACTTTTACTATATTGTTTATTAAATGTATAGTAAAGATTAAACCTAGGCCCACTTGTATGCAAACTATCTACCACTATTCTCGCACTTCCAGTGGGCTCAGAAGGCCTAAATTGTTTGCTATTTTGATCTTCAAAGAGAAACTCTGCCAACGTCTTATACTATAGGTTGGCTCAGGCAAGCCACTGAAACTAACATTTCTTAGGCAGAAAGAAAAATATCTGGAAATTGGGAAATGCCTGTAGAAGTTTCCTAGGCAAAACTGTAGCCTGGGTTTAGACTCAAACTCATGGAAAACTCTCACAGGGACAAGCCACCTAATTCTGAGAGCAGCAAGGAAGCTATGATCTTGTGAACCACTGGAGTGAAGTTTACCAGGTCCCATCAGGACCTTCAGCAGTTCTAAAAAGCAGTGTAAACATTCCTTGCTTACAGAAGTTGACACATACTGTCAAACAGGAATCCCTTTTACTGTTACTGTCATGGGTATGGACAGCCTAGGGATGACATGGATCCTAATTATTTCCTATCTGCCTCTGAGTCAATTAATATTTAACAAAGAGGACCTTCCTCCTCCTCCTCTTTCTCCTCCTCCCCCTCCTCCTTCTCCTCCTCTTCCTCCTCCTCCTCCTCTTTTCCTTCCTCCTCTCTCTCCTCTTCCTCCTCTTCCTCTTCCTTCTCCTCCTTTCCCCTCCTCTTCCTTTCTCCCCCTCTTCCTCTTCCTCCTCCTTCCCCTCCTCTTCCTCTCTTCCTCCTCCTCCCCTCCTCTTCCCTCTCCCCTCCTCTTCCTCTTTCTCCCCTTCCTCCTTCCCCTCCCCTCCTCCTCCCCTTCCTCTTTTTCCCCCTCCTCCTCCTCCTCTTTCTACTCTGTAGCCCTGGCTGTCCTGAAACTTGTTCTGGACACCAGGCTGGCCTTGAACACAGAGATCAGCCTGCCTCTGCCTCCTGAGTCCTGGGATCAAAGGTGTGTGCCACCACTCCTGGCTCCTGGCTTTACTTCTTGACTCATGATTTCCTCCTTTCCAAAAGATAAATGCGGTTCTCATCGGCAGTGCCAATTGTAGGGAAGATGCTTGCAGTCATCCACTCCCAGATCGTTTACAGTGTTTATCCAATCAGCTTAAAATGATCGTTTTCTTCCTCTAACATTTTATAAACAAATGTCTTCTTGCGGTTAAGAAATGTGTTGCTATTGTTTGAGCAGACTAGATGGCAGTTAGAAATAAAGGGCCGCGGAGACACCAGTGGAACAGCCACCAACGCCAGCTCTCACAGGGCCGGCTGTGATGTCATCCACTCCAAAGTCAAGCTCCTGTGAGCTCCAAAGCTCCAGGAGCCGTCAGGATTATGGCCCCTGCAGGACAGATATTCATATACGCACAGGTGACATAGAGCATGGGCCAGTTGGAAAAGACCAGGCCAGATGAAGATGGCTTCAGGGCTTCGTGAACACGTTCACTGAGCAAGTAAACAGAAAAGGCAAAAGTGGAATTGAGCAAAAGAGAGGGGTCAGGTTATACTCGTTAGAGGGGGCTACTAACTGAGTTTGCTAAGGACAAAACCACTTAAATTACTGAGCTGTTTAATTCATTATAGTAACATCTAAGCTTAGTCTAACTGTAATAACAAGATACTTTAGATATTTGTAAACTAACATTCATTAATTCCTCATAGTACCAACAATTGGGAAGTCCATAACCAGGGCGCCAGCAGATTCAGTGACTAGGGGAGAGCTGTTCCCAACACCTGATGCCTCCTTACGCCGTCTTCACATGCCAGAGGGAACAAGTGTGGAGGGGTAAACCCAGACCTTCAGACCTTTTTTGAGGAAATCTTTTATTTTGTTTATCATGGTAAAGTCCACATGACTTGGTCACTTCCCAAATGCCCTATTTCTTAATTATTAAGCATCCCATTAACCAGTGAGTTTTGCCATCAGTGTCCCCGTGTGAGTCAGTGAGACAGGGTTTCTTGTCACCTTTAGGCTGTCCACATCTCTTACCTATGACAGTTACCATGAGGGGATTCCTGTTGACAGCTTGTCCTAACTTCTGAAAGCAGGAGGTGACTACACTGTTTTCTGGAACCAGAGACTGAGCAACTCTCTTTATTTTCTTTGGGTTTCCCCTTTAATATAGAACAAAAGGGTGACCACTGGGCTGGATCAGCAGGTAAAGGGGGTTTGATACTAACGGGCCACGTAATGGAAGGAGAGACAAACTCCCCAAAGTTGTCCTCTGACCTCCATGTGAGCACCGTGGAGTGTATGAACCCACATACATACCACACGCACACATAAAAATAGGCATCATGAAAATATTGTCCCAATTGCATCAAGTAGGAAGGTTTGTCCTTTACTGTGTTTTGAAAGCAAATTGCTGCTTGGCTTTCCCTACCTTTGGGGGACGGGAGGAGGTATATGGGAGGTTTAACCCTGCTTTTTTATTAGAAATGGCAAAAATATGGGCAATTTCAGCCTTTGACCAATGGAACCACAAAAATCTCAATTTGGGGTCTTTTTGGTAGCATAAAGAACCTCTAGATTGGGCTGTGCAATGCAGGTCCGTTGTTCTCAGAAGAGAAGCCAGATCACAGAAGTAGCCTTTCGCCCCTTTAATTTCAGAGTGCTTCCTTTTCCCACAAGCCCCTTTTTTTCCGTTTAAAGATTTAATTTATTTTATGCCTGTGTGTGTTTGCCTGAATATGTGTAATGCACATGCAGTACCCATGGAGGCCAGAGGAGGGCACCCGATCCTCGGAAACCGGAGTTACAGGAAGTTGGGAGTCCCCATGTGGTCCTGGGAACCAGCCGGGTTCCTCGGGTTCCTCGCCAGAGCAGAAAGTGCTTTTCATCTCTGGGCCCCTCCCACAAATCCTTGAAGTGTGTTTTTATTTATCTTTTCATAAAGTAGGATCTTCTAGCCAGGGACGCTGAGGTTCCCGGATCTCAGAGGGAAGGGTAGCTCAGAAGGAAAAAAAGCAGGGAGACCTCATGATGATCATGAGAAGGAAATCACGCTGTTAAACGACCACTCACGGTGTACTTTGTTTTCTCTGGATTTTGCTCTTTTTAGGACGCTATCATTTCTGAGTTCTAAACAGGGTGCATCCCAACTGTCAAACTAAACAGGAGTGGAGAAACACTCGAGGTAGCTGCCTTGCAGAAGAGTAAGCTGTAGAGAAATCTGACAGAGCCTAAAAGGGTCAGAGGTGTTAACACCAACCTATGCACCTTATCATAGTCACTGCAAAGCACTTTATGGAAAGGGGACCCTGTGAGGGAGCCGCTCTACCACCAGCAGTGCCTGGGTCTTTCGCTGCAGCTGTGGTCCACGGGTAACACTGGATGTGGAGGTTTCTGTGGGTGAGCTCTCTGTACGGGTCCATGTACGATCAGCATCATTCTGTGAGAAACGTCGAGGGTTGCTCACGTCAGCGGTTATGCCTAGTGCTTCAGGGTGAATTCCTGGTAACTGAGACCTCTGCCAGCCTTCCCACCTGGGCTGTTAATAGAAGGGTGGCTTCCCCAGAGGTCAGCAGTAAGCATGCTGTTCTGCTAATTGCCTTCCAAATAGCTGGAATGAATTTTCTAAGAAGCACAGGACCGACTCCAGCCCAGAAAATATCAATGGTGGTGGGGCAGCGGTGTGTGTGTGTTGGGGGATGTCAAATGCTCTAATGGATGCAAATGTGGATTTCTATAAATTGGACAGATCCTCCTCCATTACGCAACCGACCTCGAGTGTGTGACTTGTGTAGGGTAACTACCCTTCAGGGGAAAAAAAAGAAAACAAGACCCTAATTGGCAGTATGCTATTGTTATAATTAAAAGCCTCTGTTAACTAGAACAAAGTTTATTTCTGTAGAAACTCATGAGAGAAGGTGGCTGAGTTCTGCACAGAGGTGCCAGCAGGCTTGAACCGCCTTTCTCTTCCCTCTCTTCTGACAGTCACGGGAAGCCTGAACCCCTTTGACACTCACCGCTCGATGACAGATCCTCCCTGAAGACTCGACAGCTGCAAACAAATGCATTGTTCTTCTTGTCAACCCGCCACTGAAAGGTGATCCAGAGCGGTGCAGCGATTGGCCTCATTTGTGAGTGTTAGCAAGCGCCGGGCTGAAAGCTTGTTACCCAAGAAAGCGAAAGCTGAGAACAAGCTCCTCAAATCAGGCTAAAGCATCAGGGAGCTGTCAGCGGCTCTGAGGGAAGGAAGGCACCGCCTCCAGCTAGGGATGAGCTCTTTTCCCACCCTACCGTACCCCAGCGCATCTCCTGAAAGCAGAGTGGCAGAGGTAGCTGGGTGAGGAACTGGAGTCTCAGTTGGCATCCATTACTACGCACTGCCTCACAGTGGAGGGACGAGGCCGTCCTTCAAACACATACCCTTACGAAAGCATGGTCCTGCTGAATCAAGTTGTGACCCACGTCAGCCTCTCACGCCTGGCAGTATGTTGCCGTCGGCTCGACTCTATCTGTCCATCTGTCCTCACTAAACTGTGGACTCCTTAAAGACTGATTGAGGCAGGAGACTTGGCTTTAGTTGGGTCCAAAAGTTGACTTCATCTTGTGCGCAAGGTCAGCTCTCAGATCTTCCCACAACTCAATTCTCCAGAAATTAAATTAAAGAAAGAAATAGGAGGTGGCTTGGGCTGAATTGTACGCATCTAAAATTTCGTGTTTAAATACCAACTTCCAGCTGGGCCGTGCTGGTACACACCTTTAATGCTAGCACTTGGGAGGCAGAGGCAGGTGGATCTCTTGAGTTTGAGGCTAGCCTGGACTACAGAGCAAGTTCCAAGAGAGCCAGGGCTACCCAGAGAAACCCTGTCCTGAAAAACAAAAACAAAAACAAACAAAAAAAAACAAACAAAAAAACCAGACAACAACAACAACAAAAATCCAGCCTGACTCCCAATAAGTCCCACTGTGGCTGCATTTGGAGCTTAAGATCATTAAAGATGTTATTGTGACCAGGTGAAGTGCTGTTTGACCAGAGAACAAGGACACACACACACCCAGAGGAAAGGCCACTTGGCAATGCAAGGAGGCCTCTCCAAGCCAAGGGAAGGGTCCTCAGCAGAAACCTAATGGCATTGGTCTTCCAGCCTCCAGGATTGTAAGAAAATCGAATCTCAGCTGTTTCCCCTTCCCTGGGGCTCAGCAGCTGCTGATCACGGTACTGTGAGCTGGTGCTCCGTCAGCATGAATGGGCTGCATCCCAGTGCACAACTTCGAAAAACACTTAGAAGGGGGGGGCTGCTCAGTGGTTAGAATCCTGGTTCAGTTTCCAGCATCCACACGGACACACACACTCACACTCACACTCACACACACACACACGCTCACACATGCACATACTCACACTCACACACACACTAACACATACATTCACACACACACTCACACACACACATGCACATACTCACACACACACACACACTAACACACATTCACACACACACTCACACACACACTCAAACATGCACACACACACACAAACACACATTCACACACACACACTAACACATACATTCACACACACACTCACACACACATGCACATACTCACACACACACACACACTAACACACATTCACACACACACTCACACACACACTCACACATGCACATACACACACACACTAACACACATTCACACACACACTCACACACACACTCACACATGCACATACACACACACACTAACACACATTCACACACACACTCACACACACACTTACACACACTCACACTCACACACACACTCACACATGCACATACTCACACACTAACACACACTCACACACACTCACACACACTCACACACACACTCACACTCACACTCACACACACACTCACACATGCACATACTCACACACACACTAACACACATTCACACACACACTCACACACACGCTCACACATGCACATACTCACACACTCACACACACACTAACACATACATTCACACACACACTCACACACATGCACATACTCACACACACATACACTAACACACATTCACACACACACTCACACACACACTCACACACACACTCATACACACACTCACACACACGCTCACACATGCACATACTCACACACACACTAACACACATTCACACACACACTCACACACACGCTCACACATGCACATACTCACACACACACTAACACACATTCACACACACACTCACACACACACTCAAACATGCACATACACACACTAACACACATTCACACACACACACACACTCACACACACTCACACACACACTCACACATGCACATACTCACACACACACACTAACACACATTCACACACACACTCACACACACACACTCACACACAGAAGGTGCAAACCACTTGTGTGTCCATGGCATGCATGTCCATGGTTCTGAACATCCCAACATCTTGGGAAGCTGAATGGTGGTTGTGAAAGAGAAAGAGACTAGGACGGTTGGTGACAGGGTTTCTGAGGGTTTCTCAAGTCTCAGAAGACAGAGTTATCATTTGGGGGAAGGGAGGCTCATCATTAACAAGTCAAACTTGGCCATGATATCTGGGACATTCCTCCTTCCTGCTCAGATCTGAAGAATGAATTCCATTGAAAATGGTAGCTGATGGGCAAGGAGTGAGGTGCTTTGGCTTCCGGTTACAAAATGACTGGCCCTTCCAAAGCCACTTTCACAGAGGGTTACAGACTTGGATTTCAGCTAGAACATTCTAAGCCATCTTGACATGTTTGCCTTACTCTCTTCATCTTGAACACTCACCCATCACTTAGAACAGCGCAGCCTTGGCTTCTGGGTGTTTCAGGACGTAAGCACCTCTCTGAATTCTCTTCTTCCCACTCCTTCTACTTCCCCGTTATGCACATTCAGCAAGCTGAAACGATTTTTGTGGTTGCTTCCAACTTAAAATCAAATTCCTCTATTTCTCCGAATCCTAGTGCTTGGGCAGCTCTAAGTTCAGGGCTGGCTTCAGGTCCTCACCTTACCCTACAGAGCAGGAGAATGGCTTAGGTTGCCAAACGCATCCCAGAGAGTCTAACCCCTGAGACCAGGAGCAGTGAGCACAGAACGTAGCAGCCTGGGAATTGTTTTATTGATCGGGAAAGCCTTGCTTGGCCACTGGTCCCTGCTTGTAATGACAAGGATGGGTGGTGGCAGGTAAAGTGATGAAGGCCTGGAGGAGATCTTGTAACCTGTTCCTAAAGTCACCTTTCCCCCAACTTCAAGCCTGTAAAGATGTCTTTGTGCAGGGTGAACTAGAGGTGGGGGTGGGTAATGATAGTAAGATTTTCTTTCGAAAGGAAGCCACATGGTCCTAGGTCTGAAGGTTGTTCTCCTTGAAAGTCCCTCTCTGCGGAGCTGGCAAAGTTTAGAGTGTTCTGGTCACAGTAGAAAATGCCATTTTCAAAACCAAACAAACCCCACTGTCACCTTTGGAGTCATTTGCAGGAAGAGTCACTCACTCTTAGTCACCATGCAGACACCTTTAAACACATTCTACAGAGAGCATCAATGAAGCAATAGCCAGACTTCTCTGGGGCTGAGTAAAAACAACTGTAATTCTAACAGAGATGTAAATATTGTAACTATTATAGGTGTATGTTGTAGAGACACAGTGGTACCAGTGTGGGATGAAGGGGAGGGAGGGAGAGGGACATGGAGGGAGGGGGAGGGGGAGAGAGAGGGAGAGGGAGATAGAGAGGGAGAGGGGGCAAGGAGGGAGGGACAGAGAGGGAGGGGAGGACGATGGAGGGGGAAGGGAGAGACAGAGAGGGAAGTGAGAGGAAGAGGGAGGGGGAGGGAGGGACAGGGAGGGAGGAGAAGAGAGGGGGAAAGGGAGAGTCAGAGAGGGAGGGAGAGGGAGAGGGAGAAACAGGGAAGGAGGAAGAGAGGGAGAGGGGAAGTGGGAGGGAGGGAGAGAGGGAGGGAGGGAAAGGAACAAGGAGGGAGGGGAAGGGAGACGGAGAGGGAGGGAGCGGGCAGAGAGGGATGAGGAGAGGGAGGGGAGGGGGAGGGAAGGGGAAAAAGAGAGACAGGAAAAAAGGGGAGTAAGGGGGAGGGAAAAGGAGGGACAGGGAGAGGGAGGGGCAGAGCCAAGAGCCACACTCCCTAGGCTACCAATGGCCTTTCCTTTTATTCCACCCTTTTTAGTGATTTTATTTGTTCTTTGGGTTGAGGAAAGAGAGCAAAGTAGCAAGAGGATTAAGTGGGCAACAATGTGTCAGCCGGCTTCCAGTTCAGAGGAGCGAGCAAGTCCAACTCCTCCTGAATGCCAGCCTCACTGCTCCCCACATCTCTTAGTTTATATTAAAAATTTTAGCAGCTCTTTTCAGCTGTGGTGACCTCTGCCCCGAGTGTTCTCCCCCCCCAGCTCCTCCCTCCTCTGTCTTTCTTTGTCTCTCTGTCTCTGTCTCTGTCTCTGTCTCTGTCTCTGTCTGTCTCTCTCTCTTTCCTTCCTCTTTCTCTTTCTCTTTCTCTTTCTCTCTCTCTCTCTCTCTCTCTCTCTCTCTCTCTCTCTCTGTGTGTGTGTGTGTGTGTGTGTGTGTGAATTTACTTTGTTCTTTCTTTCCTTTTTTTAAATGTGAGATTGACCCATAAAGTTTTCATCAAGTCAACGAGGTGGGACAATTCCTTGCTAAAAGAAAGGCATCCATGCAGGTCTGGGTGTTGAAGTAAGAGCCGCTGGGCAGGAGGCAGGGGCTGCTGCCTTGTGCTGAGAAGAGTGCTCCGCACAAGGAGGTGGAGTCCGACTTGGCAGGGGCGTGACCCCTTGATGAAAGGTCTCCTCTCCAACAGCCAATGGCCGAGGGCTGACAAATCTGTCAACAACACTGAGAGATAGAAATGATCACAGTCAGTCAAAGAAGCCAAGCTTGGCAGCCCTACTTGCTGCTGCTAAGGTTGCCTAAGCAAAGCCAGGAATTCCCCCTCAGTGACTCCCACTCCCTTTCTTTCTCTCGTGACCCATACCCTCCCTGGTTCCCATCTCTGGCTACCATGCTCAGTCTCCTTCTAGACTCCCGCCCGCGTCTTTGAGCCCTCACAGCCCGCTTATTAGTAGTATGGCAACACCCTGTAGTCATGGGAGAAAGCAAACGTTGACAGAGAAAACATATTCTGAGAGCTACCATTCTGAGGGGTGAAGACTACAAGGAGCAACGGAGTGAGCTTCGTGGTACTCGTCTGTTAACACACAGGTGAAAGATTTGGAGTAAAATCTGGTATGGCCAGAGTTCAGATTTCCTGGTTCACCTCAAAAGAGGTTACTTTGACAAGTGTCCCCTACATTCCCAGCATCCTGATGAAAGGGAGAACTCAGTTTCCAGTGTCACTCCCAGTCTCTGAGTTCTGACTTTCCCTCCCTGTAGCAAGAGAGTGAGGTGATGAGGGCTGGAGAGGTACTCTGCTCCTCCTGTCTCTTAACATGGTGGGATTTCCCAGCTAACGCTCCTGGATAGCAACATTGCCTTTCATCAGCGTTTCCTCTCTTCCTTTTGATTCCAACAATTAAACGTCAAATGTGGTTATTTGTGTTTCCTTAGCTCTGATAGATCCCGCTGGGAGCATGGAATGCTCACTTCTTGATTTAAATTTATTTATCTTGTCTTTTATCCATCTTGGATGCCCCCCCACCTCCCTGATTCATTCTCTCATCTTTGGGGTTCTTAATTTTGTTAAGATCGTTTCATATTGGTTCGAACATCACTCAAATTCCATTTTCTTCCTATTGTACACTGGCAAGGGCTTTGTACTTAGGGTTATTTACTCTCTTGTCAACTTCAATTGGCTTTTAAGGCTCCCCTGCAAATTTTTCCATAAGATACAAAGAGACAGAGCACTTACAAATTATTTTAACGGAGCGGGCAATAACGGATACTCTCAGACAAAGATCCAACAACAAAAAAAGAAAATTGTAAGCCAGTCTTGCTAACGAGCCTAGATTAAAAAAATAGTCTCATCAAAATACTTGTAAATTGAATTCGAGAACGTAGCGAACAGATGATGTACCATGATCAGGTTGGCTTCCTAACAGAGGCCTAACAGAGGATGATTCAACATATGTAAATTAGTAAATGTAATCTACCATATAAACAGATTCAAAGTCAGAAGCCCCATCTCATCTCATTACCAGAGGAAAGGTCTTTGAGGAAGTCTCAGTGATTCTTGAAAATTACCTTTAAAGTTATTTTGGACTAAGTCCAGATTAACAGAACAATTGCAAAGATAGCGACCAAGTTTCTTCATTGTTAGTTTTACTTTCTCATTGTATAATGAGATGCCCTATGCTTGATTTCTAATATGAAAAATTACCTAACAAATGATATTGGTATACTCCTGTATACTGAAGTCCAGACTCTATTTAGGTTTTAACAGTTTCTCCATTACTATCTCCTTCTAGTCTAGATCCAGTCCAAAGAACTATATGACGTTCGCTTGTCCTGTCCATTCGGCTTTTTCGATTTATGGTAGTGTCTCGGTTCCTCCTTCTCCTCCCTCCTCCTCCACCTTACCCCTCTCCTCCCTCTCCTACCCTCCCCCTTCCTTCCCTCCTCTCTTTCCCTCTCCCCCTTCCCTGCCCTCCCCCTTCCTTCCCTCCTTTCCCTCCCCTTTCCCCCTCCTCTGCCCTTCCCCTCCTCCCCTCCCCCTTCTTTCCCTCCTCTCCCTCCCCCTCCTCCTCTTCTTCTTGGACCAGATTACTCCACTATCAGATTACTATGTTTTTGTTATTTCTAGTCTATTCTTTGAAAGCAAGCCATTAAATATTGAATATGGGGATCATTAATTGCATGTTTTGAGTGGATTATCTATATGCCGATCGGAATATCCCCTTAAAGGATGATTTTCCTCATCTCCCCTGAACACTAATTAATTCAATTATTCACTCATGTCAGTTGGAATCATGAATATATATTTTAAATTTTAAGTTAAAATTTAATATTACCTTATTTTCTTGCTAACGCCTGATTTGGCTATGAGGAGCCTATTTTATTAATATGACTTTTAAAAAAATTTTTGTATCTAAAATTAATTTGTATTCAAAAGAAGAACTAATGACTAATGAACGACTTTAAAATGTTCAACACCCTTACTGATCAAAGAAATGCAAACTGAAATTACTTGAGATTCTGTCTCAAACTAGCCAGAATACCATATATATATGTATATATATGTATATATGCATATATATGTATATATGTGTGTGTGTAAATGCCACATATATAATATATACATATATATGTATGTATATATGTAATTATAGTTTTCTGTTTTTAATTTTATTTTTCTTGAATATTTTATGTATTTACATTTCAAATGTTATCCGCTTTCCAGGTTCCCCCTCCAAGTCCCCCTCCCCCTGCTTCTATGAGGATACTCCCACTCCCACCTCAACACCCTGTCATTCATACATTGGGAAAAAGAGCCTTCATAGGACCAAGGGCTTTTCTTCCTACTGATGCTGGAAAGCGCCAGCCTCTGTTTCATATGTGGCTGGAGCCATGGGTCCCTCCATGTGTACTCACTGGTCTGTGAGTTTAGTCCCTGGGGGCTCTGGTGGGGTCTGGTTGGTTGATATTGTTGTTTGTCCTATGGGATTGCAACCCTCTGGCTTCTTCAGTCTTTTCTCTATCTATTTCATTGGTGTCCCCCAGCTCAGTCCATCCAATGGTTAGCTGCAACCATCCTCATCTGTATCAGTGGGGCTCTGGCAGAGCCTCTCAGGAGACATTTATATCTGGCTCCTATCAGCAAGCACTTCTTGGCATCAGCAATAGTGACTGGGTTTGGTGGCTGCATAAGGGATGGAACCCCAGGTGGGGCAGTCTCTAGATGACCTTTTCTTCAGACCCTGCTACTCTTTGCCCCTGTATTTCCTCCCGTGACATTTATATTTTTCTAATATACTTATTATATATTATTATAATATATAATATTATCCCCTTTTACCCTCCCATATGATATATGCATATACACATGCACATATATGTACATATATTTGCATTAAATATTATATATCATATATACATAAAAATATAAATGTGTTTATATACATATGTACATACACACATATATAATGTGTATATATTAATGCTGGTAAGACAACATGGCAAAAGCAACCTTTCTTCCCTGTTGGGGAATGTAGACTAGATGGACACCAGTGCGGTGGCTCCTCAAAAAAATCTAGTAATCGAACCACCGTATGAGCCACCTATGCCCCAGGGGAACATGAAGTCTAAGCCGACTTTCTTGAATTATCTCAATTCTCAAGCTCGGCATGGGCAAAACTAGTACCACACGGAGGTCTTCAGCTGCCGTAGGAACCTCAGGGTGGGGGAGCGAAAGATGAAAAGATAGAAAAAGATACATATGTAAATTCTATGTTCTCTATTCTTCCTGTCCCATGCCTGCTCGCCAGCACTCCCAATTAAAGTTAAGGCTAAAATCAGCCCACGCAAGGCAAATCACCCAAGACCCAGAACGTTTCTCCACTTGATTGACTTCTGAGAGAGAGAGAGAGAGAGAGAGAGAGAGAGAGAGAGAGAGAGAGAGAGAGAGAGCCAACGAGGGAGGCTGTTCAGTTTTTCCCCTTGTTCTCCCTCATCTAATTAACTGCTTAGCAGAATTTACTGAAGATTTGCTGTGCCTCGATTTTAAGCCAGCACACAGGACATAGATGTTGTCCTCAAGGAGCTTATAGAACAATGACATGGTCCACAGAAAAGTGACTTCCTTCCCTGTCCCCGTGTTAAGCCCTACTTGCTCTTCTCTCAGAGAAGGAAGTCTCTCTCTTCCTGTGGGAGGGAGAATAGTTCCATCAGTGCCTTCACAGCCTGGGCTGCATTGCAGGAGGAAAAGTAACCCAGGGGGGAACTGTCTTTACCTTTTAGACACTGCTTCATTTAGCAGTCAATAAGCTAGATCTAAACTATTTGGATGCATTAGGCAATTTTCTACCGAATGCTCTGAATTCCTGAGAGAACACTCACATAATGTGGTGAAATCCCCTCCTCTTAGTAAAATGGCTAGCTCTGAGCAAGATGGCTCAGTGGTAAAGGCTCTTGCTGCCACACATGGCAAGCTGAGCTCGATTCCTCGAACCTACACCCTGGAGGGAGAGAACTAAGTAAGTCTCAAGTCGTTCCCTGACCTCCACACACATGCTGTGGCATGCACATTAACCCCACCCACACACACACATATAAACGTATGTGAATAGATTAAGAGATCCAAAAGAAGAGACGAGGTCAGTGGGCTCCGACTTTCCTAACGCTGGGACATCATGTCGTGGTGACCCCAACTATAAAACTATTTCCTTGCTATTTTGTAACTGTAATTTTGCTACTGTTAGGAATCCTAATATAAATATCGGATATCCCGGGTATCTGATATATGGCCCTTGTGAAAGGGTAGTCAACGCCCCCAAAGGGGTGATGTACCCGGCTGAGAACCCTGGGTTAGACCTTTAAGGGCTGGAGAGGTAGAAATACCAGGAGCATTGCTTTGCAGTTGTTAGAAGAATGTTATTTGGAATTAGAGCTGTTTGAGACCCGGAAGACTGTCATGCCTAATTGAGGTAAAACGCTCCTTTAGGTAAGACTCGGTGAGAATGGATAAACCCAGGACTTCCATGGAAGTTCTGTGGGCTTCAGGTTGGAGCCAAGCTTCCTCCTCCGAGGTTCTTTGCTCCCTTGATCTAAGGCACTGCCCTGACTGCAGAGATCACATTGGTTTTCTCTCAGTGAAACGAGGACGGTTAAGGGAACACGGCCCACCCACTTGTATCCCATCAGTCAAAACAGAGAACCAAAGCCACACTGAGGAGCAAGAGAGGCAGGAAACTGAGGCTTTGGTGGGCGGGATGAGTTAATTTTCAAATTACCTAAGAGGGAAGAAAACTGGAATAAATATACATACATACATACATACATACATACATACATACATACATGTATATATATGATATATATGTACATGTATATGTACACACATAGATGTATATATACATACATGTGTGTATATGCATGCATATATATGTATATATACACATGCATATACATTTATCTTTGACAGTTTAATAGAATTAGCTAATGCACTCTGATTATGTTAATCATCTACCCTTCTTTTCTTCTTCCCACCTTCTCCAATTCTTTCCCCTCCAAGTCCCTTTTCCATGTTTTCGTTTTGCTTTGAGATGCAGTGCATTTAAAAAAAATGGCTATCCTGGCACTCCACAGGAAGACCAACACAGTCAACTAAACTGGACCCTTGGGGCTCTCAGAGACTGAATCACCAACTAAAGAGCACACATGAGCTAGAATAAGCCTCTCCACACATACGGAGCAGATGTGCAGCTTGGTCTTCATGTGGGCCTTGAACAACTGGAGTGGGCCTATCCCAAAAGCAGTGGCCTGTTTGTGGGATAGGTTCACAGAGACTTGATGTGCCCGGGCCTGGGTGGTGGTGGGAGGATACCAAGGAGGGCCTCCACCCTCTCAGAGGAGAAAGGGAGGGAAGATGGGGAATGGGGAAAAGGATTGTGGGAGGGAGTAACCAGGTGGGGGGGTGTTCAGCAATCGGGATATAAAGTGAATAGATAATAAATAAAAATAAATTCAGTTATCTGAAGTGGAGACTTCTAGTTTCTTTTATGTCAAATGATGTTTTGCTAGGGCACACAGGTGAAAGGATGTTTTGATATAGCGAACACATGAAAAGACCTATGACGAAGGAGTATAAATATGACCCCACAGCCAATGGGAGAGGAGCATCGAGTCTTGGCTTGGTTTGCTCCACCTTACTATTTGCTAAGGACGTGCGAGTGTATTGGTTCCCTTTACACAGCATTGCTGGTCTCCAGTAGTGATGCCAGAGAGAAACTCGCCCAAGAACTGCTCATGAGGTTCCCGAGGCAGCTTGTCACTTCCACAGCCTTGACTTGGGCTGGTTGTCGAGCCTTTTAAGAAGATTGAACGCATCCCCCAAAGAACTATTGCTGAACAGGTCCACTTCCCCCATATCTCTGAGAACTACCTCTGCTGAGTCATGGGCTAGACGAGAGGTTGAACCCTTATTAAAAGTAGGTTGCAAAAAATTTCATGCCTACAGCTGATCATATGACCAAGGCTGTAGAACCATCACTGGATTCTGGTAGGCTCATCACTGAAGAAGTCAGTCACTTCAGTGAAGTGACAGCTGAAGTCCATGATTCTTTTTCCTGACATCCTTCAATAGCCAGTTCTTCCCCAGGGAAAGGTGGGGGCCCGTGCAACCTTCCTCCTTCTATTACTGTTGGGGAAGGCCTAGCTCAGGGGATGTGAAGTCATGATGCAATAGGGGAGTTATGAGTTTTGGAGCCCTTCTCCCTGTCACTGGCTTTCCCATTCTTTCTGCCCCCTCTTCTGTGATCGGATATTTTCAGTGGCAGTCATCAACCTTCACTACGGGGGCTATCAGCAAGATACTCATCGACATGCTCACGAAATGCTCTCTGACAACTTCAGGCCTATTTCCTTTCTCGGGAGCCGCCGCCACTCCCACTGCCCAGGAGAACCCTAATTCGTGGCGAATGCTTTTCAGAACTCAGCGTGTATCAGACTCACTTGAGGACTGTGCAAACAGATGGCTCAGTCCCTTGAGTATCTTGTTTGGTGGATCCGAGGTAGGACCAGAGAGTTTTCATTTTGAAATGCTCCCGGGACGATGACTTTGCTGGGAACCACACCTGGGAATGGCAACCCCAAGAGAGTGGAACAAGAGGGAAATGTTCTTTAAAAGGCTAGAAATCGTGTGTGGTTGATGATTAAGTGATGAAGTAAGTGACAAAAAATAGAATTCACAGGAACGATATCAAATTATGAGGATGGAAGTGATCTAACCCACCCATTAAGCCTCTGCAATAGCTCTGTAGTGTAGCCACAACGTCTTGGCCCACGATGTAAACCCAGATGCGATTGCTCAAGAGTTCTGGGTGGGACCGTGACCTGACCTGCTCAGCTTGCTTTCTTGGAATCAACAAAGCCCACATCTTATTCCTCCAAACTGCTGAGATCTGATTTCTTCCTTACCTCTGATTCATCATCTCCAACCCGGCGGGGGGACTGCTGGCCCATGACTTGCCTCAGTGATTTGGCTAAGGTTTCCCCTTGTGAGTGAAAGGCTGATGGGGAAAGAGGCATAGTGTGTGGTTCTTTTCTGCATTACCCCTGACCTTAGTCACCTGGGAGCTCAGCTGTCTCTGTCATCTCTGCAGAGCACCCTCCTAATCTCGACAGCTTCCTTTTGTAAGGTGTCCAGTGATGGTAAGCCAGAAGCTTCTAACTGCTGATCAAGAATGATAACTTCATGTTCTGATTGGAGGAGCAACATCCTTTGCCATTAAGGTTTGCTCTTCTCTCTGTCTCTCCTGTGCTCTCCTCTCCAGATGACTTTACTCACGGCTTCTTTATCATTGCCTCTCTGCTACTCTGGTTACATTTGTACCTCCTTCTTCCCCTGGCTAAGAACTTTAGTACCCGGTACTCAGCATGTAGGCAGTCCCTGAGTAATGCTGGGTGGTTGACACTGATCTTGTCTTCTTTCTATATCCCATGCACGTACCATCCACAGGGCTGTGAACTCCCCTGGTAACCCTGCCAGAAGCCCTCCTTCCCATCAGCCACAGGCCCCATCCTGTTCTTTATTCCCCTTCCCTCAATTGAAAGAGAGAATTGCTCAAAACCTCGGGCATACCACTCTTGGCAGTCAGAAACTAGGATAAGAGGTGGCGGGGAGGGTCTAGAGTCCTAAAGATTGTTGTTGCGTTGTTCAAGGGGAGTACACCCTACCAAAAAGATGGAGCAAGTCAAGGACTGGGCCCGTGGAGACTGTTCGGTGTTCGATACAAAGCGGCTCACACCATTGTTCTGCTGCAGACAAAGAATACTAGACCTTAGAGCTTCAATCCTCTCCTCATTCATTATGAGAAGTGTCATGTCCCTCACTGGGAGATATTTAAGGGAGGCACTCATGCACGCATGCATGAGCGCGTGCGCGCACACGCACCACACACACGGAAAATATAGATGCTTTCAGAAATGTACCCCTTCTTCTCTCCTCATTTACCTATCTCCCTCCCAGCCCCCCCCCCATTTTGGCATTAGAAACCTAAAGCTCGTCCAGAAAACACAACCAAGTGAGGATTTAGTCGCTCACACCTCAGGCGCCAGGCTGTCCAGGGAAAAGGAAATTGATCTGTTTCATAGACCTGATTGGGCTTAGGAAGATAGTTCCCCGCGTTCATTCATCTGCCTTAATCAGCTGCATTTTTTTTTTCAGTCTCATTTAACTTTTCTTGCCAAAGGATAGAATGAGTGTGAACAATAAAGGGTTGGGGGAGGGTTAATGAAGGTGTAGACGGAATTAGAGGCTCCTGGATGGATAGGTAATTTGACTCACTGTGTATACTGCCCATGGAGGCATTTAAGATATTTAAACAGTTGGCCTACCGATGACCTTTTAAAATTAAGACTTTAGAGAAAAATTTAAAGCCAAATAAATTTGGAGCAATAAAATGGAACGAAATATATTTTAGTCTCCAGACCAGGTGGCCAGGTACGGAAGGGCTCTGTGGTCATTGTTGGAGGTGGGAAATTCCATGTCCCCCCCCTCTTTAAGATGCTATCAAAAAGTTATAGCAACCTAGTATGTCCACAATAATATACTGGGTGATAAAAACAAAGTTGAAGGCACATAAAGTACAGAGCACACAGAAGCACCACACTTTGGACGCTCTACGGGCCGAGTGGTATGCCTGAGAACTCTTACTGTGGGTATGAGGTAGGAAAGAGTTCGCCTGCCCAGCAAAGGCCTAGTGTGGTTTGCTCAGCTCAGAAAGACAGAGAGAAAGTAATGATTTTGGGAAAAGACAGCTGTGGGGTAGAGACAGCGTTGGAAGCTTCTGGGTTAATGGCTGCTTAAGGAAGTGAGGTGAGACCCCATGGTTGGGGGACTTCTGGGTAAGATGTAGCTAAGTGAAGAGTTACAACTTCTTCCTCCTACATCCTGTCAAGAGCAACAAAGAGGAAGGAATGGAGAGAAGCAAGCTTTGCCTAGTCAAACTCCTGAATGGAGTCTTTTATTTTTGCATCCCAAAACTCAGAGAAATATATGTGTAGTAAGGGTAAAAGGTGGGTAACCTATATTTGCTTCCTAGAGAGCAGCACAGTGCAATGGTATTTAACACAGTCTTGTTCAGACTTAAGATTATTTATGTTTATTTTTAATTGTGTGTGTGAGTGTGTGTGTGCATGTGTGTGTGTGTATGTGTGTGTATGTATGTGTGTATGTGTGTTGTATGTATGTATGTGTGTATGTGTGTGTATGTGTGTATGTGTGTGTGTTTGTGTGTGTGTATGTGTGTGTGTGTCTGTATGTGTGTGTGTCTGTATGTGTGTGTATGTGTGTATGTATGTATGTGTGTGTATGTATGTGTGTATGTATGTATGTGTGTTGTATGTATGTATGTGTGTGTGTATGTGTGTGTATGTGTGTGTGTATGTATGTGTGTATGTATGTGTGTATGTATGTATGTGTGTGTATGTGTGTGTGTGTGTGTGTATGTGTGTGTGTACAATTCTCACAGGAAGCAGAAGATGGTATCAGATCCCCTGGAACTAGGAGGTTGTGACCGTGTGGGTGCTAAGAACTGAACTCAGTTCCTCTGCAAGAGCAGCAGATGCCCTAACCGCTGAGCCATCGCTCTATCCCTTCTAATTCAGATTTTTTAAAAAGATGAACACTTGGCATAAAAACAAACCACAGGCAGAAAGAGAACCCCTTCTCTGGCTTTCTTGCCTCATCGAGGTCAAACGTGTCCACCCAATGGTTAGAACGCCAACTGCACTGTCTTACCATACTTTGGCTCTTTTCTCTGACACGACCATTTAGTGGTGGCACCGGCTAGCATAGCAATAAAGGCAAAGCCTTCCTGACTCCTGAGCGTCTTGTAGGATTATTCCAACCCAGCTTCCATGCCATGGGAGAGGAAGTATAGGTGTAGAGGGTTGTCCAATTAGCACAAATAGAAAATGAACGTGGAAAATGTGAACCCACTTCAGTTGGGGAAGTAGAATAGAAGGAATTTCTGTTATTGAAAAGTAACAAACAAGAGAATAGTTGTCAGGGAAAATCGGGATTTTTGTCAAGAATCCTGCAGTAAAAAGAGGCAAATGCCTGTTATCATGTAACAGAATATTTGTAAACTGAATTCTTCAGCATCACAACCAAACAGGCTCCATGCTAGACTGACCTACACATCAAATTAAGAAATGTAACACACTGAATAAATAGGCCTGAGAACAGAAATCACAGTCCATTTTGATAAGTGCAGAAAAAGAACTGATAAAGTTCAACCTGCCTCCACGAGAAACATGCTGATGAAGCTAGGAGGAGAAGGAATATACCCGAACATAGTAGGACCACATGTGAGAAACCCACATTTCTTCAATATGGAACATACCTGAACATAGTAGGACCACATATGAGAAACCCACATTTCTTCAATATGGAACATACCCGAACATAGTAGGCCCTCATATGAGAAACCCACATTTCTTCAATATGGAACATACCTGAACATAGTAGGGCCACATATGAGAAACCCACATTTCTGCAATATGGAACAAACCTGAACATAGTAGGGCCACATATGAGAAACCCACATTTCTGCAATATGGAACAAACCTGAACATAGTAGGGCCACATATGAGAAACCCACATTTCTGCAATATAGTGCTCAAGGTCCTAGCTGAGAGAAGAGGGGGAAACAAATCCCTATTTCCAGAAAATATGATTCCTTCTTTAAAAGACTCTATGGAGTCCACTAGAAAAAATTTTAATTTTGAGAATTTCATAGAAGAATAGTGTATTCCAGTTCTTTCAGTGCCCCTACCATTGCCTGTCAAATTCATGGTATTTTATATATATGAATTTATAAATATAGATTAATATATTCTTCAGTATATAGCATACACACACACATTGTATGTGTAAATAGTCAGACACACAAACCACTGAATCTATTTAGTGCTGTTTGTATCAGTGTTTAGGACTGACCACCTTGATGGGACACCCAGCCTATCAGGGAGTCTGTCCTTGGAGAAGATTGATTCTCTCTCTGATCTACAGCTCTTTATCGAGGACCATTAGAATATTTCTGTATCTAATAAGCCCCCCACAATCCAGCTTTTTGCAGAATTAATGGTGTAGTCTACATATGCAGTGCAATCCTCGTCAAATTTTCGATGACATTTTTCACAGAAGTAGAGAAAAAGCAATCCTAAAATTTACGGAGACAGCAAATTGCATGAATTATCCAGAACAGTCCTAATAAAAAAGAACACAGCCACAGGTAGCACAATATCTGACAACGATGCTTGTTACTGTCACAAAAACCACACTTCTTCTGTGCAAAAACCACATTCTTTTAAAAGTCGATCACCTGAAAGTGAAGAAAATTTAAGTATATTAACAACACAACAATGATGATGTCAACCAACACCACCTTAATGCATTTTTTTTTGTAACTCTAGTACAATAGTAAAAAGAAAAATTTAACGGCAGTCCAAATAACTGACCACCTGAAATGTTTTAAACCCCAATCAAAGACCTCAGGTCAAGGAGCATGTCAAAATCATAATTGCAACAACAGCCAATTAGAATCAAATTTCAGGACGGGAAACAAGATGTATTCATAACCTTTGACTATGTCGTGACTAAACAGAACGGGTCTGGAGTGGGTCACTCCAGAACAAGTAGGAAATCCTAAGGAAAACCACAAACTTACACACAGAAGCCAAACGCAAAAATCAGATTTTTGCAAGATCTGAAGAATAAGGAGGCCAATAGCCCCTGGTAAGTATAAATGTATACATGAGATACAGTAGTGATGGGGGCAAGGGACAACATTCACAGATTTAACAATCAAATAACTCACAATGTAAACACATCTCAAAAACCACAGGATACTTAGGTAGGACGCAATAGTTATAATTTTACGTTAAAATAAGTTTAATTTACATTTTAAGTCCTTAGTGAAACCCAAAACTCTAATCTGAAACTGTTCTAGTAAACAGAAAAATGGGTAAAAATACCTTGCAGAAAAATACGTTTCAAAAAAATGTCTCAACAAAAGGAAGGCTATCTAAACAGAATTTACAATCATGGCAGCAGAAATTAAGAATGCCACAGAGACAGGAGTAAGCTCCCCTGTCCTTACAAAGACAGTCGCAGACGGTCCTATGTAAATCATAGGAGCTCAGCAGAGTTTAAGTGAAATGCCCAGTTCCAGACGATGAGGATTTCCCCCAATGTTTTCCTGAGGCTGAGCCCTGGGAACTGCCTGGACTCCTGGCCAAGCAAACCAGAAACAAATTTTAAAATCTGTGTTTTTTTCTAGGCAGCGCGAGCAGGTGGGTGGTTAAATGAAACCTTAGTTCACACCGACTAAGGGCAGCAGAACCGAGCCTGTGCCAACCTGGCTTGAAGGAACCATGTAGTAGGTATGCTTTGGACGGAGGACTGCTTCTCTCTCTCCCTCCCCATTTTAATTTGACTTCTCAGGTTACTTGGCATGGAGGTCATCAGCTTGACTCCCACTACTTCAACTGGGAACTAGGCAGCAGAGGAGTCCTTCTCCGCACACGGAAAGAGTATCCATCAAGGAAGGAGGCATTTGCTGTGTTTGGCTGGCCAGGGCCACAGGAGATCAGTGGCAGAAAGCTATGCCCCAGTTATGCTTAATTAAAAACAGTGCACTGGACTCTCCAAGCATCACCCTGCCAAGGGCAAACGCATGTCACTGGCTCCCGGAACAGAGCTGACACCTCTCCATGCTGGGTTTTAGGGAGAGCTGGGCTTCAGCCTCTAGGAATATCCACATCTAAACTACCTTACTCCTCTTTTTTTTTTTTTTTAATAAACAGATTGTGTAACATTTTCATGGTCACTCCCCCCTCCCAAACAGGAAAAAAATTCCATCAGCCTACAGAATCAGCCTACAGAATGTGTCACCAAGTCTTTCACGCAGGCAAAAGAATTTTCTGAATACGTCTGTCAGGTGCCTCTTGTGGCTATAAAACTAACCACAATTTAGACGCTTGAAATAAAGCAACAATTTTTTTTTTTTTTTAGCTTTCCACTTTGGGAGGTCAGAAATCCAAAATGAGTCATGTGAGCTATAACTTGGGTCACTGCAAAGCTGGGTTTATGCTGGCAATTCTGGAGGAGTATGAACGTGTTGCCTTTTCCAGCTTCTAGACGCTTCACACGCACTAGGGCTGGTACCCTCCTCCATCATTAAAGGGTATCTTCCAAAATCTGTTTCCATTGGCAACCCTTCCCTTCCTTTATCGATCCTTTGGCCTTCCTTTAAGAAGGCCCCGTGAGACTGTACTATTAGGATGAGTTCCCCTCTCCAGACCCTTGACCTAATTTCCAGCTCACGGGTGCCCAGATGCCAGGCCTTATAACTTGGACATCATTCAAGGGGCAGTCTTTTGTCTGATAGGTGGATTGCCTGTTGTGTCTATCTCAAGAGGCACGTGTGGTGGCCAGCTCACGTGAACCCAGGCAAGAACCAGTGAGGAGACAAGAGACCAAAGGAGAAGAGGATATTTTGGAGTGCTTTGGGAAGTCATCCCAGAAGGAAGGGCCAAGAAGTTGAAATGGATTTTGAAGGATGGATGGGGGAGAAGTTTGCTTCTCTGGGTCCCAAAGGAGTTTCAAGGGGGAATTTGAGAGTTACACATCGTCAGGCTGGAACCTCTGCTCATTCCCTGCACAAACTGGGAAACTCCATCTCCCCTTCATCCTCCAACCCCACCCACACAGATAAAACTCCTCTGCCTGCGCCTACCAGCATCTCCAACTCTCAGCACCCCACCCAAGGGCGCCTGCCTAGGGGCTCAGTCTTTGACCATGTATGGACGTAATCCCAGCTCTCGGCTGACACATCATCATCTCTCACCTATAAACAGCCCCTGCTTTAGCCTGGATGGGTGACTCCACTGACCTCCACCTGTGAGATTGGTGAACCCACCCAAGAGCTGCCTTCTAATAAACCCGCCGAGTCTATCTACTTTTAATCTGGTCTAATCTGGTTTCTATCTGCTTCACTGAGGGAGAGAACAACATGTTAAATGCCATCACCTTCTTCATGCTTCTTACAGAATAGTAGCATTTCCAGACATGCTGCCACCAAGTAAGTGTCTCTGGGGAGAAAGGAGCTAGAACATTTATCTTTCTTTCTTTCTTTTTTTTTCTTTCATCTTTATTAACTTTATTACATTTCGATTGTTATTCCCTTTCCTGGTTTCCAGGCCAACATCCCCCTAACCCTTCCCCCTTCTCTATGGATGTTCCCCTCCCCGTCCTCCCCCCATTACCACCCTCCCCCCAACAACCACGTTCACTGGGGGTTCAGTCTTGGCAGGACCAAGGGCTTCCCCTCCCACTGGTGATCTTACTAGGCTATTCATTGCTACCTATGAGGTCAGAGTCCAGGGTCAGTCCATGTATAGTCTTTAGGTAGTGGCTTAGTCCCTGGAAGCTCTGGTTGGTTGGCATTGTTGTTCATATGGGTCTCGAGCCCCTTCAAGCTCTTCCGGTTCTTTCTCTGATTCCTTCAACGGGGGTCCCGTTCTCAGTTCAGTGGTTTGCTGCTGGCATTCGCCTCTGTGTTTGCTGTATTCTGGCTGTGTTTCTCAGGAGAGATCTACATCCGGTTCTTGTCAGCCTGCACTTCTTTGCTTCATCCATCTTATCTAATTGGATGGCTGTATATGAATGGGCCACATGTGGGGCAGGCTCTGAATGGGTGTTCCTTCTGCCTCTGTTCTAAACTTTGCCTCCCTATCCCCTCCTAAAGGTCTTCTTGTTCCCCTTTTAAAGAAGGAGTGAAGCATCCCCATTTTGGTCATCCTTCTTGAGTTTCATGTGTTCTGTGCATCTAGGGTAATTCAAATAGAACATTTATCTTTGGATCAATCTCTAACACTTCCTGTATGCTCAATGAAATCAGTTTTTTGCTCTTCAGAATGGGCTGGGATAACAGAGCCCGAGTTATACGTACTTAGAGCTCCCCACTTAATGGATGGAACCTCCCTTCTTCCAGTTCCTTCATCAACTGGGAGGAGATGTGGCCTGGTTCCCAATGTTAGGGCTCAGGATCTTTCTCACCATTTCTCACTATTTGTAAATATAAAGCAAGGCTGGAAACTTCACTGATTCTTCTTTGGCAGAGTCTGGGAAGAATCTTTAATTCTTCTCTTGATACCCTGTTGGCTGCTTTTATTAGTGTTGTTAATTTCTACTTTTACTTTAATTCGAAGCCATCTAAATCCCTGTCACTCTTTCCGCAAAGATTTATTGAGCCACAGAGGTCTACAGAGGCCGGATCTCAGGGATAATGTGAGTGGGGAAAAATGTATATCTGGATTATAGCCTGCCTGCCACCAAGGGCTGGGATTCCAGGAAACCAATGGCAGCGGTGTTAGGGCTGATGCTATTCCCCATGGGAAAACAACGATCCTGGTTGCTTCCCTCAAGGAGTTTGTAGTTGTGTATGGGAGATAGTATTAATCAAACATTCATGCAAATGTTCACTCATAACTCCATGCTTTGCTTAGAGTTATGAGTAAGGAATACATAGTAACAAATAGAAATGGGCAAGGGATAAGGTTTAAATCGGGGTGTCAGGGATGACCATACTGACAGTTGAGAAGTGACTATTTAATACTAACTGACCAGAAGCTGATGGGGACCGAAGGAAGGAAGCCCTCTTAGAGCAGTTTATGTCAAGATTATATGGCTTGAGGGTTTGAAGACAAGGGCCGCCATGACCCTAGGAATGCATCTGTCTTAGGGCTTCTATTGCTGTGACAAAACCACCATGACCAAAAAGCAAGTCAGGGAGGGAAGGGTTAATTCAGGGTTACCCTTCTAGACCACAGTCCATCAGTTGAGGAAGTTAAGATAGGAATTTAAGAGCAGGGACCTGGAGGCTGGAGCTGAAGCAGAGACCATGGAGAGATGCTGCTTGCTAGCTTGCTCCTCATGGTTTGCTCAGCCTGTTTTCTTATAGAACTCAGAACCAGCCCAGGGATGGCACCACCCACAATGGGCGGGGCCCTCCCCACTGATCGCTCATTGAGCAAATGCCTTACAGCTGGATCTCAGGGAGGCATTTCCTCAACTGAAGCTCCTTCCTCTCTGATGATTCTAGCTTGTGTCAAGCTGACACACACACAAAAAAGCAGCTAATACAGTATCTGATGATACTTCTCAATCCTCATGACTCCTCACACACAGAGTTGTAATCAGGAAGTCTGTGTAATGGTTAACTACTCTTTTTCCATAATCTGCTTCCCCGGGGAACAATGTTCCTCAGTCCCATAGATGGAATGAAAAGCACCATCTACCCTGACCCAATCCCATCCAACCCAACCGCTTCTCAAGTGGGACTCTTCCTCCGCCATTTCCCACTGGCTCTGAAGATCATGGGCAGGAGGAAGTCCCAACGGAGAGCAGGTTCAGATGGGAAGGCATCCAAGGCAAGAGTGTTTGTCTGATTCTACTGCTGTGAAATAATGGAGACGAACCACTCGAGGAGGAATTCATTTCAGTTCATGGTCTCAGAGGTTTCACCCCATCCTGGCAGCAGGGAACAGAGCAGATGGGAGCCACAGAAAGGAGTCAGGGTGAAATCTAGCACCCGAGGACATCTGCCACGACCTACTTCCTCCCACCAGGCCTTCCACAGTTCCATTACTTTTCAACAGTGCGTTGAAAATATAAACCCTTCAACATGTTAAACCGTCATTAAATCAGACCCCTCCTGTAATGCCTGGAGATGACCTCTCCTACACACCCAGGGGTGTTCTTGACCAATCTCATGGCCATTGCTCAGTCCATCAAGTTGACAATATTAACCATCACTTCCAGGATGTGAAAACTCTAGATGAAGCAAAGACAGGAGGGCAAAAGAACCCTGCCACCAATGTAAGTTACATTTGCACGCATGGAACCTCATTAAATGCTGGGCAGCGCACACAGGGACATTTTGAACCTCTTTTATAAGTGGAAGATCCCCGTGGTGGGAGCAAGTGGGCAACTTGTTCACGGTGATAGCTGGTGCAGTTACTATGTTGCAAACCCAGGCTTGTTTTCAAAGACTTTGCCCTTTCCTTAGATTCTAAACTGTGTATCACATCCACGATAAATCATAAAGCACAATTAATCTCTACTTTGCTCTCCAGAATTATTTTTTTTTCTAGGCTATGGTTCTCTCTTCATGTGAGCAGAATACATCACGCTAGTTTTTTATTTTTTATTTTTATTTTTGTAGGCTTCGGTGAGTTTAGGTGGGAAGGAACTCTCCAGACCCCGTGTCCAAGGAAAAAACTAAGGCAAAGTCTAGACAATGAACAGTCAGAGTGGAATCTAAGCCCCTGTGGTCAAGGAACTGCTGCTTTTCTGTCAGATGGTCAACCTTCTGGCTGACTGGGGCCTTCTACCAGGAAACCAACTAGACTGAATATATAGTAGGGAAAGGATCTGGCTTAATGGCTGCTAGGACCAGGCTCCCCAGTATGACACTAGCGCCTTCCCTGTAGACAAGGCTGCTCAGACTCTACTCCAGTGACTAAAGTCCCCAGGCCCCTATCTTGCCTCTACTGGTTTTACAGAAAAGGCTAGTGTTACTCAGCCACTGAGCAGAGCTCGGGGTGTGAGGCACTAGACAGGGCTGAAATCTGCTTTCGGAGTCAGTTCTCCCTTAGTTTCCCTGTGAGTAGTATTATAGCCTCGCCCACTGATAACTGTGTACCCGCTTAGAACTGAAAAGATACTTTAGCACAAAGAATACATAGAGATGGGCTGGAGAGAGGGCTTGGCTGCTGAAGGCTAGGTTTACAACGAAATATACAAGGATAGGTGGAGATGCCAACGGATGCGTGTGTGTGTGTGTGTGTGTGTGTGTGTGTGTGTGTGTGTGTGTGTGTAAAGGGAGAGGCACTTGGCTAGGTCAGTGGAGGCGTTGTTTAATGATGTAAAATATTACCTATGTAGTCTTTCTCCAAAGGGAGAGACCACGTCATCCGGGTTCTTCTCCCCATTCTCCCCTCGATTTTAAGCCTGAGTTCTCATCCTACAAAGCTCTTTTTATTTTAAATTCCGGGGTTTTCTATGCTGACAGAAACGTTCCATATACGTACTGTTCTACGCGGCAGCTGCATTAGGCCGTTGAGCTGCTGTGATGAAAATGTAAGTTTGAAATTTTGTTTCACTTTTATGAATTCGAATGTGAACTCGGATGGCCCCACGTGGCTATGGCTACTGAACTGCACCGCTCAGGGTACGAACTCAGTATAGTCAATATGCTCTACGTACTCAGGCTGCGTAAAGACAGCAGCCGGATTCGTTCAGCCTGCGTCCTCAGTGTGGTCCCTGTGCCTGCCTGCACCCCTCAGTGCGGTCCCTGTGCCTGCCTGTGCCCCTCAGTGCGGTCCCCTTGCCTGCCTGCACCTCTCAGTGCGGTCCTTGTGCCTGCCTGTGCCCCTCAGTGCGGTCCCCTTGCCTGCCTGCACCCCTCAGTGTGGTCCCCTTGCCTGCCTGTGCCCCTCAGTGCGGTCCCCTTGCCTGCCTGCACCCCTCAGTGCGGTCCCTGTGCCTGCCTGTGCCCCTCAGTGCGGTCCCCTTGCCTGCCTGCACCCCTCAGTGCGGTCCCTGTGCCTGCCTGTGCCCCTCAGTGCGGTCCCCTTGCCTGCCTGCACCCCTCAGTGTGGTCCCTGTGCCTGCCACATGCTTTTCGCATCGATGTTTCTCACGTGATTGAATGAAGAAAGAAAGATAATAATATTGAAATTATCCCATGAGACGATGGTAAGAATAATTCCTCGTTTGAATTTTATCTCCATCCCTTACTAACTGTACAAATTTCCCAAGTCAGAGTTTTAAACGATGTTACAATAATAACATTGACAATAATAATAGCTGTCAGGTAGGAGATGATCAGTGTGTATGGTATTATTTTATGCAAATGAACTTAATTGATCCTTACAATAAACTTGTTTTTCATTTGAGGAAACAGAACAGAATGGTTAATGACTCCAAACCGAATGCCATGACCTGTTGCTGGCTGGAAATCTAAGTTGCTCTCAACCTGTCTGTGTATATGGAACACATGTGTGCACATGCACATACACATATGTGCATATTTATAAACACATCTACATGTATGCAGATTACATGTTTGTGTGGTGTATGCTTCTTATTTAAAAGTTTGAAAACCAATGGTTGAAGGAACTTTGTCAGGGCTGTCTGGCTGGCAAACAAATGGGTTGAGACTTGTACCCTGCAGCCATCTTGAAGTTTTATGCCTGAACTTTTGTGTTTTACAGCTGTAAGGGTCTGGGAGGTCTGCAGAGGAAGTATAGGACAGACCCAGACACCAAGTTCTTATCACAAAGGAGGAAGCTGGGTAGGGGTCAAGGCTGCCTCTGAATTCGACAGGAGTGAGTTTTTAAGGATCTAAGGGGAAGTCTGTCCTGGGTGCTTTGGTAAGACCTGATTGGACAGGTTAGCCAGTGTTGACAAATAATGAATTTTGACTGCTGGATGTTGGCGTTTAGTCTCATGAATTAGTCAATGGCCAAATATGGGAATGGGCCTTGAGGACTAGCTTTAGGAATGTAAGGTAATGGTTTGTAAAAGGAATAAGAAGCGGAAGGGCAAGACCTGTCCACAATGCTTGGGCCTTTTACAGAGCCTTTTATTGGGGGTCCATGGTTTTGTAAGAAATTCATTTAAACTTTGAAAAAAATAAAGCAAAAACCCCAAAACTGAATCACACCTAAACCTTAAGGATCTCCCTCATTCATAAGGTACTATATGTGCATGCATGCACACATACATACATACAGACACACACACACACACACACAGACACACACACACATACACACACATACACACACATACACACACATACACACAGACACACACAGACACACACAGACACACGGACACACACACACATACACACAGACACAGACACACACATACACACACATACACACACAGAGACACACACATACACACACAGAGACACACACATACACACACAGAGACACACACACACACATATACACACATATACACACATACACACACAGAGACACACACAGACACACGGACACAGAGAGAGAGAGAGAGAGAGAGAGAGAGAGAGAGAGAGAGATGCCAATTATCTCTTAGATTTAGTTTATTGCCTCTGGCTATGGAGCAAGGACAATTGATCTCGATTTAAATGTCTCTTAATCAACCTAAAGTTTTGTGCTTTGGCAAGGGTGGCTGTAGCTCTTTGTAAGCTTTTCCTTTGCTTGCCGGCTACACAGCTAGGTGCCATTTTCCACTTGTTTTAAAGCCAAGAGGGACCATGTACTGAGTTCAGGCCATGAGGGTGTGGGCAGGGGAGTTCTAGGGCTAGCCTCTAACCACTCTCAGGACTTTAGACTCTTTCTGTCCCCAGGTTGGGTGACTAGACAAAAGCAGGATTCCCAAGAGAATGTCAGAGTCACAAGACTGAAGAAACTTTTATCTTTTAAAAAGGCATACCCCTCTAATATTCTTCATTGGAATCCAGTGGGTGGCAAGAAAGTCTAGCAGAGGGCAAGGAAACAAAGCAAAACATTAAAACAACAACAACGAAACCAACAGCAAACAAACAACACAGCCACTGTCAGGCAAGTGTGTAGGATGCGTGATACTAAAGATACTTTGAAGACAGAAAAAAAAATCACAGATTCCTTCAGTGATTCAACTCAAGAGATAGCAAGGCTTACTGGGGGGCAGGGGAACAGGGGCCATGGTCAAGGCAGAGCAAGCAGAGAAAGTGGCTGAATGGTGACCCCTCCAGGGTTAATCCCCAGAATCTGTTAAAAGTCTAGGGAACCAAGGAAACTCTATGCTGGGTTGTTCAGGTTTTCCCCAAATGCAAGCCCGTGAGGAAGTTCACCAGACAGTTCTGAGACAGGTGGTTAGGAGAGAAAGGAATGTGAAGAAGGGACCCGGAGAGGTGGTAAGCCAAGCCAAGCTGGAAGCCTGGAGAAGACACCAAAGGGGTTCATCCCTAGAGCTGATGGGGGAGGGGTGGGGTGGAGCAAAGCCCTACAGACTCCTTAAGCTCTGATTTCTGGCCTCCAGCAATCTGACAGAATAAATTACTGGTGTTTCAAGCTGCCAGGGTTGTGATTTGCACATCAGCTCTAGGCCACCGAGTTAGCAGAATCACAAGTTTGCAGAGAAACACACCCTAGAGGCTCTAACCTTGCCAATGCTCAGGTTCCAGAGGGAGCAAGACCATTATCCAGTTTGTGCAAGTCCAAACAGACACCAAGACTTACACTGGGCAGCCCAGAGGACAATTTCAATGGGCCCCATTGTGCAGCTGTAATGGAGAGTAGAGAAATTCCAGGTTGGTTCAGAAGCTGTGACCATTAACAGCAGACGACCAAGTAACCGCGACACTCTGGTCCCTATGAATGTAATACAAACCTGGACTCCACAGCCCCGCCCCAGACACAGGTAGGCATGTCCACATGCAGCCTCTGATATTACACCCTTCAGCAACTAGGAGAGAAAGAAGGGCAGGGACCCGAGTGATGCAGATTAGTGAAAAAGGAATTTGGAATGTGATCCACAGTGTTCAGGCAAGGTTTTCAGATAGTCGTGCTTTTAGCATAATAAGGCCATCATTAAATTAATAGGAAGAAGCGTGTTACTTTGTGCAGACACAATGGAGTTCTTTTGGCAATGAACTCATCCTTGCATAAGGAGACATGACTGATGTGTGTGTGTGTGTGTGTGTGTGTGTGTGTGTGTGTGTGTGTGGTGTTCTCTTGTGGAACAAGAGAATTTGGGAGAAAAAGAAAAATATCAGATTCACAGCAAGTGCTAAGATAAATGATGGGATTAGTGATTTCCAAAGGAGGGATGGTGTTAAGGGTGGGCAGGAGAGTGTGTGTGTGTGTACTTAAAAAGCAATCAGATGACGCATTATCCTTGGGAGAAGAGTCTGCCTTACCCTTGGGAAGCTCAGAGCAAAGTCAGACATCTGGGACTTAAACTGGAAAGCTGGGTGTTTCCCACACCATACAGAGCACAAACGTCCATCAGGCCCTCAATTCTTAGTCCCACCCTAGGACCACCTCTGTGCTACATTGAGACCATTGTCGGTGAGTAAAAACCACCTGAGTCACGTAGAAGGAGGGTGTGTGTGTGTGTGTGTGTGTGTGTGTGTGTGTGTGTGTGTGTGTGTACATGCACGCACTCCAGGGTGGTCAAGTCAGTATCTACAGCAGGAGGGGGCTTAACCCTGCATAGAGAAGGTATGATGATTGATACAAAATGAATGATCTAGTGGCAGAGACTGTAAGACTGATGCTTCCACATTGCTGGAAAGAAACAAGAAAGCATTGTATAAATTATTTAATCCTGACCCAGCGTTTCTACCCCACCCACCTTTGACCCTTTAGTTCCCGAATAAAAAATAAACCAAAAACTTTTATATATACAATTAGCCTTAAACATCATAAGAGCTGGGCAGATACTGCTCTCTCTGTTGTTTGAATCTACTTTCCTATCAAGAACCCCGTTATTACTTACTGTTTCATTTGGGCAGGCCTTAGCTCCAATGGGACGGCTCTCAGGACCATGTTCTCTTGACCCCTAACCCAGGGTGGCTTCTTCCTCCTCCTCCTGCCTTCTTCTTTTTCCTCATACTTCCTTTCCGACCCCAAGCTCTCGAAACCTAACCCCCACCTATGTCTTTTCTGCCCAACTATTGGCTGTTGGTATCTTTATTTTCCAATTAGAAATAACTTGGGGGCAGGGTCATTTTTTGTCCTACAAGAGCAGACTCTTCTTTGGGCCAACCAGCCTTGGGTCCCAACATTAGCATTAGAGTACAAGCAGTAGCACTAGGCCCACCCAGTAGACACGAGTGTCATTTTTCCCCCAGATTACACAGGAGTCAAGCATTCATCCAATTTGCCTGGGTTCTTTGGAATAATCAGCAGAAAGGGAACAAGCCTTGGACTCAAATTGGACCCCAGTCCTGGAGCAGCTTGTCATTCGCCCTCTTTCTCTTCCTCAAGAAGAATTGGGGAGCACATCACAGTGTAGGGCTAAGTGAATGAATGAATGAATGATTCAGTTCATTCAATAGAGAGACACCCAATCGGTGCCGAATTCTATTGAAAGCAATATTGGCTTCCATATCCTGGCAGAATCCAGTTGATACCAGAGATGGCCTTCCTCTAAATGAAGAACTCAGACTTGATTTGGCGATTTTCAACCAGCAGCAACCACCCCCTTCAAGCCCCTGGGTCCTCATGTGGAGCTAAGCTTAGCCACTCACACCCCAAACCACACCTCATGGAACGTCTTTTTCTGACTGCCACGAAGTCCCAGATTTAAGGCTGGACCACATACCCTTTCCATTTAGTGTTTCTATTAAAATTTTACATGTGCCTCGTAGTCGTTGGAATCCGGGCCTGGTCTAGGAAGTTACAACCTCCTGTTATGGACTGTTGGCAGAGCCGGGACAGGGAAAGTGGGAAAATTTAAGTGCCCAGAATTTACCCTGTGGCCGCTCTGCCCACCCCTCCCTCCAACCTTTCTTGCTGCCAAGAAACAAGCATGGCTAGCAGGCCACAGTGGGCCCCCAAGTTCAGCTCCCAGCACAGAGAGAAAAACACAGCGAGATAGTCGACTTTGCCAACTGTCCCTTTCCGTCTCATTAGGTCCCTGAAAAGCAGAACCAGAGAAGAACAGGTTTTTTTTTCTTTTAATTTTAATATTGTCAATTGTAATAAATTCAATTAAGTTACACCAACAGACTGTTTTCTGTTTATTCGGGGGAAATTAAGTTGTAGCTGTCAAAGCTGGCCTCTCTAGATGCTTGGTTTTGGAATAGGACTGTAGACTTTCACTATGGTAAGGAGTTCCGCTGGTTGCTAAAAGATCTAGAGTGAAGCTGATTGGGCAGGGCCATGTGATTCATTTAACACAAAGCCTGATCCCATCTGTAAACACAAGGGCAAACATCTTCTGAGGCACCTGACAAGACAGAACAAGTTTGTCGAAGCAGACCGAATCTGAATAGACACAGTTATGTTTTCCTAAGCATGCAGTGGGGACTCAGCATTTCCCAGTGAGTTGGGGACGAAAGAGTGTGTTGTGCTGGTACTGAGACTTGGGCAGATACACGCAGTTGAGTATTAGATGAAACCAACAGAGAAAGAAGTTTCTGTTTCCAGGATTCCCTTGTCTCTTCCCACGATTTCCCAACTCAAAGGTACACTACGGGCTGGGGGCCAGCTTGGAGTGACAGTCATTGATCAGGGTCCTGGACGTGTATCAGAATGATAGCAGAATGAGAGTAGAAACATAATCATCACTGTCAGCACTTGTCATTGCTAGGTTGAAAGAAACAATGACGTGCAGAGGAGTCTGGAAAACCACAAAGCCCTGAGCTTAGAGGCACACCCTTAACTCGGGAAGAACTGTGGGAAGTGTCTTGTAGGACATCCTAACTTTTGTTTGTAGTGAACTTCTGACCAGTGTTTCTAGGTTAGACGAATTAAAAAGCAAAATCTGAGACAAACGTTGTCAAACTCCTCCACACAGCTGACAGGAGTTGTGGATCTGGCCTGCCTGTCCGTGCTTTCTCTTCTGGTCTTATTGGAACTGGTGGTCTAGAACTGCCCCATTGTCTAGGCCATCCATCCTCAAACTGTGGATCTTGATCCCTTTGAGCATTGAATGACCCTTTTACGGGGGTCCCATATCAGACATTGACATTACGATTCATGACAACAGCAGATTTATAGTTATGAAGTAGCAATGAGAACAATTTTATGGTGGTGGTGGTGGGGTCACCACAACATGAGGAACTGCATTAAGGGTCGCAGCAATTGGGTACCAGCTTACTCTTCACTAGCCTAAGCTCTAAGATTATTTATTTATTTATTTATAATTTTGCATTTACTGGTGATTCGCATGTGTGTCTGTGCACCGCTTGTATGCCTGGTCCTCAGAGGCCAGAAGAGAAGATATTCTTAGAACTGGGGCCATAGACAGTTGTGAGCCAGCACGTGGGTACTGGGAATTGAACCCAGATCCTCTGAAACAGCAGCTAGTGCTCTTAACCTCTGAGACATCTCCCCCCGCTCCCCAACCAGATAATGGAACATACACAGTTTTAATGTGGAAATGCTTCTCTAGCAGTTTAAATTGTCCTTGAGTATAAAACAGCGGCTTTTCACACTCCCACATCCCCCAATCTCCAGGGACACTTACGTGGAGTCCTCACAGGCCTCAGCTCAGGGTCTCCCTTGTGGTACAGTGTTACAGCCTTCCCTGAGTGCTTGGGCCATCTCTGTCCACTTAGCTTGATTTACTCCACAAACTCCGGTCCTGAGATTTGGACCCGGGCTCTATTATTTTGGCTGAAGCTGAACAGGCAAGATTTTCCCCTTCATCCAGTTAATGAAGTCAATGTCTTATGTCATCATTAGTGCTGGTGCTAATCCAAGCAGAACTAATATTGGTGCTGTTCCAAGTAGAATTAACCTAACCCAACCCCCAACAAGCCAGATGTTTGTCAGGTACTTCTCACTGATGTTAATGAATAACTCCCTGAGGTTCGATAAACATCTGAGTCCACCAAAATGAACTTCAGGGACCCAGAAACAAACTGCTTGCATAATTGAGGTTGGTCCTAGGAGGCTATCAAGGCCTTAGGTATCAGAGCTGAATGTGGAGAAAGATGCCTTTACCCGAAAAGCCTGAGGGTCTCACCGTTGTCCAGAGAGCTGGCCATGTGTGGGCAGCTAACAGACTCAAGAGGTTTTCTAGGGCGTGTCTCTTTGTGGATCCTTCTTTTCCCCTGAGTCTGCACCGAAGCCTGGGTTCTGCGTGCATCTTTCTTTGGTAGAGGATGGGAGCAAGGAGAATGTTACAGCTCTTGTCTCTGCAGCTTGTGTGTAGGGAGAAGAGATAGCTATTGTCTGGGCACGTACTCTAGGAGAATTCTTCCTGAGGTGGTCTGCTTCATTCTCCGGCACCATGTAGAGTTTCTCTCACTTCTTCATCACCTACGATGTATCCATTTCAGACCTGCTCTCCCTGTGCTGGATCGATGCTCCCATAGGAATATGATAATAAGAACAGAAGCCATTTATGGCCTGACAATTTACATAGAAATTTGCATATGCTTTTCAGCAAAGCTATATATGAGGACTCAAATTTTTCCCCTCTTCCTCCCTTCTTTTCTCTTTTCCTCCCTCCTTCCCTCCCTCTCTCCCTTTCTTATTTTCTTACTTGTGGTTCAGGGGTAGGGGGTTAAATCTGAAGTGTACTACCATTGAGCTACACAGCAGCCCCATATCAGGACACTTTACGGATAGGGATTTACACACTATGTTTAGGACAAGACTGGGCCAGAGAAGATCCAGAATTGAAATCGAGGCTAGCTGGGGACACTCCTGTCCAGTTCATCAACAATGAGGTCACACGGTTAACAGGAGGTCGCACACTTATTCTACCAATAAAAACCAAGACAGGTGTGTATAGTATTTCCTACCTAACCCACAGAACCCAGACAATAGAAGAATTTACAAATGAGAGGAAGATTAAGTGAGAGGGACAAAGACTGAATAGAGGGCTTTAGGGGAATTTTTTAGATTTGCTAAAATAATGAAGACGGTTCACTAAAGAGATTATTGAAAAGCCATTTGCGGATGCTTAATTATTACAGTTGGCTGCTCTACAGTGGAATTTATCCGAGCTGCCCCGCCTCACTGGGCTAGATTGTCTTTAGGCTCCGTCTTCCTCTAACGGAGATGAGTACAAATGCCTTTTAATTACTATCTTCTAATGTGGATACCAAGAGAGGCTCTCCTCCCCCACCCTGTGGCTCTTCTCCTCCTCCTCTTCCTTATTCTTTCAGAATTATTTATTATATATAAGTACACTGTAGCTGTCTTCAGACACACCAGAAGAGGGCATCAGATCTCATTACAGATGGTTGTGAGCCACCATGTGGTTGTTGGGATTTGAACTCAGGACCTCTGGAAGAGCAGTCAGTGCTCTTAACCACTGAGCCATCTCTCCAGCCCCCCCAACTCCCCCCCTGTCCCCTGCAGCTGTTCCTAGATCCAGATGTTCAAATACTGCCTAATGTGACTCAGACTTATTGGCTGCTTACTCCCCGGGCCCTCCCTCCCTGTGAGCCTCACAGTAGAGCTAGAGACGAAACAGAACTTGGGCTTCTGCACTGGAACAAGTGAGATAGCACTCTGTCACTCGCTGGAGCCTTGCTGTATCCTAGGTGAGTTCACACAAGGCCACAGCAGAGCAGGGTGATTTGACCCTGCCCTTTCTCGTGTCTTGCCTCCCAAACTGCTGTGAGCACAAGAACGGAAACCTAGGGCCGAGTTTGGCCTGTCTCCATTCCCTTCTCATGTAAAACAGCCCACCCCTCCCCCCCCCCACTCCTGATACTATCTGGTCTACTTGATGCCTGTTATCTCTCTCCAAGCCACACTCACTTACTTCTCTTTCTCTTGTTGAGAGTGACAGAAACTTTTAGTGCCCTCAACTTAGAGTGCTTGGTTGTAGAGAGAGTATGTGAGAATAAACCCAATCTATACCAAGATTTCCTTACAGGCCATTAGAGCAGAGTTCCCCCCTGTGTCAGTGCTGAATCTGTTTGTGCAGCCATGTTTCCCATAGTGCCAGGCTATGGTGCTAACAGTAAATGTCCTGCACTCCACTCCTTCTATGCAAGATCTGAAATCCAATGGCCTCCTGAAACAACTATGACCATCTCCAGACATGAGAAAACCAAGGTGCCTATCCGCTGTGCTAGAGAGAAGGCTTCCAATCCCTTGCAGGACATCGAAGACCATGCCACGCACTCAGTCCATCTGAGCTGTTCCACCCACCCTTCCCAGAGTGACCTATGAAGGGGCAAAGTCTCCCCTGTGTCTTTGGTTTTCATATTTACCCCCAGGGTCTTCTTTTCTCCTCAGCTCTTCCAACACTTGACCTTCTAGTCCTTAATTGAGACATAGTCTATAACACCACATGACACTTTATGCAAATAAATGAAAGATCAAGGTATTTTTCAAAGGTCTCGTTTCTTGGGTAGGCACGGAGAACTAATGATAGTTTTTTGAAAAAAAAAGCCTCAGCAGGGATTTTTTTTTCCCCTTTTAAACCCGTGGATCCTGTAAGGCTGAGATGTTCTTTGAGCATCTATACGCGCCAGAATTTTGCGATGTAATTTACATATGTCATCACGTTTAATCTTAAGAACTTGGATGAGTAATTCTAACTATCCTTCTTAATTGATGAGAACACTGACACTCGAGAGGCTAAAAGAGATGGAGCTGACGTTAGAGACTGGTACTGTCTGATGGCAGAGCCAATCAATGAGGTGGCAAAAGAGAGCTAGACTCTGACACGGAAACCTAGCGATGGATGTCTCTAGGAGAATGCTCTGTCGGGCTCATTCTGCTTCATTTGGAGGCTGACATCAGCTTCTGCTCTTGGCTACCTCTGTCCTAACGCTGTTGGTATAGACGTTGGGTTCATTCTGGCAGAGAGCATGTGATGCCACCGCAAACATTTGGCTCTCCCAGTCTAGCTTCTCCCTTTAAGACTAATCTCAGGGTTGGGGATTTAGCTCAGTGGTAGAGCGTTTGCCTAGCAAGCGCAAGGCCCTGGGTTCGGTCCTCAGCTCCGAAAAAAAAAAAAAAAGACTAATCTCACCCTGACTTGGAATAGTCTGTGACAGGATAATTTTTTTTGTCTCCTGCCATGTCTCACGCATATTCTTAGGTTTTATCGATGACCACCTAGCCTCTTCACCACCCTCCAAGGTCATGACGTGGAGGTGACTACCCCCATGGGGTTGCAGAGAAAAACAGACTGCTCAGTAAGACGCCACGTAGCCCTTCCAGGAAATGGGGGAGAGTCCCAGAAAGGAGAAAGAATGGTTGTTGGGGCTACAGCTTGATGCTCAGTCCACATGAGCAGCGGGTAAGATCCCCTCCAGAGCTGACGAGCAAGGGAGGAGCTGGACTTTGCTGCCTTGCCAGGGAATGGCGTGGTGCTACAGCGACTCTCAAGGAGAGGCTAGGATGATGTCATCATGGCAAGGATAGAAACAAGCAAACCAAGGACTAGAAGGTCTTTCCCCCCTCTGTGTTATTAATTTGAAGCCAACGATGCACTCTGGTTGTGGGGGCCCAAAGCAGACGTCTACAGGAGTGTGAGTTCATTTGAAAGCATAGAGTCGTAAGTAGAGGTGTTACATGGGCACGGCTGACGCATCCTCTCTGTCTACGTTCTTCTCCCTCCTGTGCCCTTCTCTACAGCAGCAGGGCAGAGCACGAGAAATGTTTACTGTGCAATCCCCACGCCTATGACTAATTAATCTTACCATACACATTTGCAAGCCCATAGGAGTAGTTCGATCAACATGAAGAACTCTACCTCCGATGGTTATTAAATAAATACTTGATGTATACCAGTTATCCTCACCAGTTGTACTTGGGAATGCTAGTCAACTCTTTGGCCATGGAAATAATCATTATTGTTCTTTCACACTCGTGTAGCACCTTGGTCCTAAATAATCAAAAGCGTTTCCCATTTTCATTTTTACAACAACAGCAACTCATCTCAATACACTTATTAACGTATGCTTGACCTAATACGGAAGCCTCTGGTGTCCCTAACCTAGACACACGCAAGAGAAGCAGCAGCAGCTACCTCTATACCACCTGCTCACAGCACAGCACCCGCCCTCACCCCTGCCAGTCCTCTCACTCAGATGCCCTTGGTCCCTCTCTTGTCTTCGCAGACCGTCAACTCACCAGCCTCCTCTGATCCCTGCCTTCCTTTTCCTCCAAATTGAATTTCAACTTTTTTGTAAACCTCTGTGAAAATGGTGAACCAGTGCCAGAGCTGTCTTTTAATACACAAAGGCATAAATAATGCCATCCATCAAGGCTGTCACTCAGAAAGATGGATTGCTAGTTGTCCAGACCCCCGAATGACACCAAAGCCAAAGTTAGAAAGAGTCTCACTTCTTCGCATGTTCTCTCTCTCTCTCTCTCTCTCTCTCTCTCTCTCTCTCTGCTGGACTGCTTGATTCTGATTAATGGTCCTGTCAGGGTGGGATTCCACTTGCTTGGATAATGAGTCAAGAATGTATTCCCTGTCACAGGCACAGCAGATGTCAGGGGCAGAAGGGCTCAGGGATGCCAGAAACAATATACAGTTTCCTCCTAGTCCCCTGACAGGCCAATATGCTGCACAAGGTCTAATTTATGTAGACAAAATGCAGGCGGGGCCATAGCAACCAGAACTGCCCCACAAAGTCCTAGCTACAGTACGGCTTGCAAGCAGGGCCCACTCGCCGGGGTGGACGGCAGGAACCAGGTAATGAACACCACAGGCAGACTCAATACCACTCCCTCCAAAGGCCTGGACACACCAAGAGGCTCAAGACCCTTCGACTTCATTAATCTGCACTTTATATCATTATGGGAAGAAATCAAACAGGGCAGAGGGCTTCTGTTTCCTTTAATGGCTTGATTGGTTTATTCACTGTTGGGCTTACCCATTATCCCACGGGAGCTGCTGAGAAATGTCAGGTGCTGCAGCCAGATGCCCTCCCTGTTGGGCCTGTATTTGCTTGATCTCTGATGTTTCTGCACTGACACTGACGGTATGGAGGCCCTGTCATTCTACGGGTGCTCCAGGAAGCAGAGCAAGTCTGCAGCAGGAGTGAGGATGTGCCGTCCGCCTCCACCCGGAGGGGGCTGTGCTTGCACACAATCAACCTGTCCACCTAGATTTCGTGCATATGCGCATATTGCTTCCTTGAGAAAAATATCGTGGGCTGTTTCATGAGTTATGACATTACGGCAGTGTGTGCTTCCTTCAGATATTAAAATAAGACCACATTCTCTTTGACAAACAGCTCTAGCAGTTAAATGCTAAGGACACACCAGAATTGGATAAATCAAAACCAGGCAGGGGACTGTCAACTCACTCAGATTGGGAAGATGAGTCTCTCGTGTTTACCAATCTCCATTTTAATCTGAACCACGACCCAAGAGTTTTCCATTAAAAAAAAAAACAAACCTCAAAGACATGCTAAGACTAAAACTCCATGTGTCAAGGCTCTCTGTGCCTTCTAGACTTCCTCTCTACAGTGGGCTTGTTTGAATGCGTCTCTAGCTCCATGTCTTGCCTTGTTTCTTGTCTTGCACATTTAAAGGACATCATGACTGACATGTCATAAACCCAGCTGACCTTTCTTATGGTGCCTTTCTTGTGTTCCCCTCCCCTCCCCAGCATATTTCTACCCTCACCGAGTCTCCATTTCTAATTTAAAAAGCAGGACGTCCATTTGGAAGTTGAAGTAGGATGCCAGAAAAGGGATGGGTTGTAGAGGGGGTCAATTAAGGCTTTGCCTGGAGTGAGAATCAAGCCTCCAGGACGATTACTTAACCTCTCTGAGTTCTTCTGTCTTTGTGAAGTGTGATCGACAAGTTGCCACCGGGTGGCACTTGAGATCCTGCATATACAGTGTAGCCTACTTGGTCACCTTCCATTAGTGGCTACAGACAGCCAGGTGGTCAAGAGAAGGCGGTGTTTTGGGTATGCATGCTGCCCCATTGCCTAGCATTGATCTTTCAAAGGACAGGCAGGACATGTCAGGGCAGGCTGAAGGGATTATGTGGGACAGTGTCTTGAGGTACTGTCCCTCTCCCTCCCATGAGAACCCTCCAAAGTTCACCTCATTCCAGGCACAGTTCCTCAGGCCTGCGTCTTACCTACAGATGTCACTCGCGCCAATCCCCCTTGACCCGCAGCACTAGGGATCCACACAGTGCACCACGGAAGTGAGTACCTGTGACTTTTCACATCACAGAGTAATGGGAAAGAAATCAGAAGCAACTTTTCACAAAGAATCCACCTCTGGCAGGGTGAGAGGCATAAAAGTATGCCGTCCGATGAGGAAAAACACGTTGCCTCAGGGTGCGTGCAACACGATCCACTTCTTACTGACACGTGTATTTACTTAAATTCATTTCTGAAAAGGCACATAAAAGATTTGGCAGTACTGACCTCTGGGTAGTTACCTACAGAGGGATCACGGTTATCCTGATTGTGTATTGTTTTTATATTAAAGTATAATTTAAAAATAAAATGAAAAGTTAGAGGATCAAATTAAAGAAAACGATCTGCTTAATTTGAACTCACCTCAGTCTAGGCACTCAGTAGGCTGCGGGTGTATATATCTCAGTAGCTAAATCCTATTTGTAGTCTGCCCTGGATCCAGCCCCATGCCGCAAGCAGGAGCAAGCAAACACCTGCCTATAATATCCTGGAATTTACTGGAGAAACATCGGGCCGAAGCCAGTATTATAATTTGAATGAGCCCTACTTTATGAAAATTCGGCATGTGAAAGCCGAGAACATCAGATAGTGTTCTGGCAAGAAGAAATTATGGTAAAGGACCTCTCAGGATGGGAGGGCAGATGTGGAAACAGTTGACAGCGCACAAAAGTCCAGGGAGAGGTCACGGAGCAGATGTGTGCCGAGCTTTGCAATTATGAGAGGATCTTCATGCTGCAAACGGCTCCTTCGGCTTCAGGTTTCTGCACCATGTTCCTGGATTTGGGTGCCTCACCGAGGGCCTTTGGTAGGGCAGGGAAATCAGCATTTGTGATGGTTGAGGAACATCGCCACATGGCAAATAACCTGGGAGCTGGGTCCGCAGCCAGAGGCTGCCTCCTTCAAAGAAATAAGCCACAAGAAGCAATTTATAGGCAACTTGTGGGGAATCGCTCACTTTGTAAAATGAACAGCATTTGCACCGGCTTGGCCTTTGAGCGTGCCTGTTTTGGTTTGTCTAAGTGGAGGTCATTCATCACAAACCGTGAAATCCCAGAGCAGGGGCGCTAAGCAAGGTCAACAGAAAGACGCCGGAGTTTGCACATTGGAATAAGCACCAGGAAGAGCTGCAAGGGAGGTTCATTTAAAGTCCCAGTTTCCTAAATGATTTCCGAAGCCCTGCTTGTCCCGGGTGGAATAGGATGTTGTGGAAGATGCTCCTGTTGACATTGGTGCACAAGATGCTTTGGACCAGCTACTGTGCTGGGCCACGCAGCTATCCGATTGGCTTATAAGGTTTACATATTACAGGGATGAGGACCAGTGTGTTACCCAGTCATGTTCCTGTGCTCTCTAAGGTGTCCTTGTGAAGTCCTAAGGAAGGAAACAGTCGGCAGCCATTGCTGGCTCATCTCTGGCCACAGGCACATGCATATGAGTGCTTCCTGACCCTTTCTGAATTTCTGTTACCCAGAATCAAGTATCATTCAAAAGTCTTATGTGGAGAACTCTAAAAAGGGACAGTATGTAAAACAAAACAAAGAAGCAAAGCAAAACAAAACAAAACAAAAAACCTGTTGGCTGTTCCCAGGACCGTGATGCCATCTTGTATGCTCTTTCTCTGTTCCTCCTTTGATGTGGTTCAACTCTTTGCGCAATGTATCCTTGTATGTAAACTTCCCATCCATCAATCACCTAGTGGCTGTCTCAGTTACCGGATGGAATCATGCTAGCCTGTGATTGTATTCAGGCACTCCTTACTTTGCTTAGTAATTGGTCCTCCAAAGGCAAAGTGATACTAGCATTTTAGATATTCTGAAGAGATTCTATAAAATGATTCTTTCAATTGGAAAGATGGAGGCACAATATGACATTTTGAAAAAGATGTCACTATCAACTAATTTTTGTTATAATTGTTCCGTTTTTATTATTTCTATACTAGTCCGGTTTTAAAATTAGCCTTCTGTTAATTTGTAAGCCAAACATAGCTAAAACATGTGCCCCCTCCCCAAACCTAGCACGCATAGGGTTCAGCATCCTCTGGATGTCTTGGAGCACATGCCTGTAAATGACAGGGAGGGGACAGTGTATGGTGTTTGCTGTCCCTCCGTCATAGTTGGGGTCCTTGAATTTTGATGTAGTGTTTTAGTAAGTTACCCACCCCATCTTCCAGGTTAGTTCAGACCCAGCCTTCTCTGCCTCTCTGGACTGCCACAGCTCCTGTGTGGGAAGTAAACTATCAACTATGAGGCTGTGTTAGGGTTCCCATGTTTGCATTAACATCGAATTCATCATTAGACATTTAAAAACATTACCTTTTCCCCTTCCCAGGCAAACTTTGCTCACTACCTCATACCTCCTCATGCCTTCTCTTCTTAACTGTAATCTTTCATGACCGCTATAATCCACTCCTGCATGGTTCCCACACAGCTGACTCACAGCTCCCCAGTGTAGAGTCCGTCTAAGTGTCCCATGACCTTTGAGCATGATTAGGACTGACTCCTTAACACAGCACAGGGAACGTCCGACTCATGCTTCAATCCCTGCTTCTTACGTTACTAGGTCTCCCCACTGCGTAGAACCCATGCAAGCCAGTTCACTGTAGGCACAGTTTTTCATGCCTAACCTTTTGCCTGCTTGAAATGTCCTTTTTTCCTCTTCCCCACGACATCATTACCTCCCTAATAAAGACTCTGTTATCTCAGCTTCACTAGAGGGAATTTGTCGATTTCCTGAACTTCCATGGGGCTGCCAAGCAGCATCCGCCTCACGGTTGTTACCTTGCCATTTGACTGTCTCTCCTGTTGACTGCATGGGGGTCTTATTTGGCAGTTGTGTCCCCAGCCCGTAACATCACATGTGAAATATAGAAGATTGTCAATGAATATTTTAAAAGTTGAAATGAACAATGAGAACATCGTGCCCTGAGCCCTAGGATTACCCTGCCGATCCCCACAAGCTGGCTAGACATTCCCTATCCACCCACAGGCATTCCCAGGTCTGTAAGAGAAGTTCACCTGGTTCTACTCCCTCCCTGGGCTTCTGCATGGAGAGCTAGTCAATCCCAGGCTGCCTTTAGTTTAGGGGGAAAAAAAACCCCAGCTTCATTTCAGACTCAATACGGCCAATTAATTTACATGGGAAGGTTTGTGGCTCCTATTCCTTGAGTAAAACAGGAAGAACCTAAGGGAAAGTCTCAGCCTGGCTCATCACCTGCCTCAGCCTAGCCTCTGGAACCTAAGGACGCTCCTGTCGCGGTCACGAAGACTGTCTACCAAAGGACACCATGTTTCTCTTTACAGGCCCTTGTTCCTACTCAGATTTTTTTAATCGAAAGCAGCGATCAACCCTTAAACTTAGAGAAAAAGAAAACTAAATCTGCCGGTCTCTTTTGCTGGGTAGGTCTTTGGTTTTATTTTATCACCTTTATTACAAGCTTTGGGCTTGTGGAAAAAAATGTCCCAGAACTCCAGAGCCTCAGCTCCCAGCCTGCAATGAAGGAGAGGTGCAATTCTCAGTTCCCCAAACCGAGAACAAGCATGGGTGATCAGAAGCATAAAGTCCCAGTGCTTAAAACTAGCATGTCTGGCCTGCTGCTTGGCTGGGGACTCAACCTGCCCAAATGTTGGGGCTTTAGAGAAACAAAGGTTCAGGACACAGGAAGGGATTCTGCCAGCTGAGACCTCTTTGGATGGATGTCAGCTCTCCTTCTACACAAGAAGTCACTGCAGTTTGCTTCTCTGATCTCACTGTAGAAGCATCCACAATATCCTTATTCAGTTACAGTCAGGACAAAGAAGTTCCAGAAGAGAGAGAGAGAGAGAGAGAGAGAGAGAGAGAGAGAGAGAGAGAGAGAGACAGAGACAGAGACAGGAGAGAGAGAGCAAGGAAAGAAAAGATATGAACGAGAATCACTCACATATGTTAGAGCTAGAAAGCATCTACTTCATTACATACATTATATTAACGAGGAGAGTGGGTTGCAAGGACGTCTTGGCTCCTAAAAGGAGGTTAGAATTCTTTCGTGTCCTTTCGATCTTACTGGGTGGAAACAGCATGCAGGATCATAACTGGACACAGTCTCTGGCACAGGGCAGATAACATAACACAAGCTCCATGAAGGAATGCTCAAGTCAGCTCTCAGTGGGATAAAAACAGCCCACTATTTCATTGTCTTCTGGCAAATCTCCACAGGGAACATCTGATCTTTTTTAATGCTCTATTTTGAAGGGCTTTCATATTCATAGAAGACGTAAGAATAATGCAAAGGATCACTCTTCACCCCCTTTCCTGGATTTGAATGCTTTTTTCCCCCCTTTTGGTTTGTCTTATTGTTTGGGTTTTTTATTCTTATTTTTTTGGTACTGGTGGTGGCCTCCAGGACCTTGGACATGCCCGGCAAGCACTCTACCACTGGTTATTCCCCAGCCCCTAGATGAATCAGTTCCGAACACTTACCCCTGACCTGCATTTATACACACACGTACCATGCCTCTTTAGTCTTAGATGAATAGATTTCTTTGACTCTCTCTCCCTTACTACCTTCTTCCTTCTAGCCCCCATGCTCAGCTCGCAGCCACTGTCTAACAATGTCCTCTGTGGAGGTTTCCCATTCCAGACCTGGCTCACATCTTCCTCTCAATGACCTCACAACCCGCACAGTGACCGACCAACTCGGTCCTTCATGGAACTGACCCTGATAAAGAGCACAGACCAGCTCTTTTACAAAACAATTCCCCTCTGTGGCACTCCACAGGGTAATGTGATCTCAGGGCACAGCGGTGGTGGCAGGAGGATCAGGAGCTCGAGGTCATTAGTTGCCAGCTTGACAGGCTCTAGAATGATTTGGGAGATGGGTCTCTAGGCCTATGAGGGATTATCTTGACTAGGTAGCTGATGTAGGAAGACCCGCTTCACTGTGGGCAGGATTGTTCTGTACACAGACGACTCTAGATTGAAAAACAAAACAATACAGCGACAACACAGAAAGCGGTTTCTTAGTGCAATAGGCACGATGCGGGGCTCATAGGTGGAGAAACTGAACTGGGCATGCGCACATTCAGCTCACCCAGTTTCTGATTGTGGCTGTGTCGTGAGCACCTTCAGGTCCCTTCTGCCTTGACTTCCCCAACACGATGTTGTACTGAATTCTGGAACTTTCCCTTTCTCCCCTAAGTAGCCTTTGTTGGAGTATCTGTATGACAGCTACAGAAAAAGAAAATAAGGTAGTCACTGTTGGATGTCATGAGACCCCACCTCAAAAATAAAAAAAGGATAAAGGATAAGCTAAAAAATGCCCCTCCTGTTTTATTGGCCCGGTACTCCCAGGCAGTTGGATCGAGACTGTGGCCATTTGTCTGAATCACTCTCTGAGAGCTGCTGTATTATTCTCACGGTACCACGTTTAAGATGCAGGAAGTCTCGCCGTTAATGACGCTGGTAATTCTCACTTTCAGCCGTTCTGCCTTATTATTGCTGTCTTCCCCTTTGTAATGGGTGAGTAATTTACAAGAAACACAGCGAGGCCGCATTGATAGCCTTTCTCAACCAACTCCCTCTTCTGAGTTAGCAACCAGAAAATTCTCCCTTTTGCCCATTGGGCTACCGTGCAGGCAGGAGCGTATGTGTCCGTGGAGGTTGGAAGTCAATGCCAGATGACTTTCTCAGTTCCTCTCCACCCAAGTTATTTTATTTCTTCCTTTTGAGGCAGTCTCTCACTGAACCTGGGGCTTACCAAATCAGATGGATGGGCCTGCCGGGGATCCACCTGCCTCTACCCGCACCGAGATCGTACGTAGCGTGGACCATGGTACTCTTCTTTCAGAGGGTCTGGGAGAGGAGACACAGCTATTTTGCTTGGTGTTCACGTTGCCTCAGATTTGACCGGAAGTGTACTGCCAAGCTCTCTTTTGTCTTCCGGTGGGCACTTTGGAAAAGGTCTGTCTCCCTTTCTGGCAGTTTAGGGTGTTCCAGGGTTTACTTCCGTTTTGTCATGCCTCGGAAGCAGCATTTCTCCAGTGGCTCTTGTTTAGATTTTATTTTACTTTATTTATTTTATTTTATACACAGGGGTCTTTTCAAGAAAGCAAGGTCCTGGTGGTTTCTGTTGCTATGCCTCAGAGATAAGGGCCTCTTGCCAGATGGCAGACAGACTTGAAGATGCAGAAGCAGAGAAGGGAGTGCGGACATTGACTGAGGCTGGGGATGCTCAGCCTCGAGATTAACACTAACAAGATGAATTTAGAAGTCAGCTCTAGTCACTGATAAACAAACAAACCAGCAGATCAACAGAACACAACCGCAATAGCCATTTAGCTCCCAGACCATCAAACGGCCCAATCAGAAATCTCGTCTCAACAGCTTAACCAATAACGGAGCATCCAATGTTGTCCCTTAGCTCACCTCACTGAGGTGAAATGCAGGCCATGTAGTCCAACAGCAAAGACACTGAGGAATAAAGGGGAGATAAGGCACTGTCTTTCGGTACAAAACTCTCTCACCTTTAGGAATAGACAAAACCTAGTCTGATTCGTCTGTAATGGTTTTTTTCCTTTTTCAATTCTGGGGTTCAAATGATATTTGAGAAATGTTATAGTGCATATTGAAAAAAATAACCTAACTTAACCTGTAAACAGTAAGAATAGATGCTGGTCATATCTACATGTCTTCCTGTGAAGTGTACATTACCAACAGAGACAGCCATTTGAGTTCAGCAGGATATGCGGATGGTTCCTGACACCTCCTCACCTCTATCGTCATCATAACCCCTGATGGGCTCCTGGGTCACAGGCACTGTGACCCATGGGATGATGAGTCCACACGGCTAGAAACTTGCACGCACTCCAAAACTAGACTCTCTATCATCAACCAGAGTCTCTCGGTCCTTTGAGTTACCAGACCCACTGCCCAGCATGGTGGTCAACCTGAGGAGGCAGTATGGGCCAAAAGGAAGCTTTTCTCTTTCCAGGCTCTATGCATCTTCCCACTTTGAGAGTCATATCTTACCCGGAAGGCAAGGAAGGTGACGAAAAAAATAGAAGCCAAGTGAGCCATTTTGGAGAGGTGGTGTTTGACAAGGTTTGTGCTGGACCTTATGTATTTATAATTCTGTGTTATTTGTATAGTGAATATTTTATTTTTATTTTGTAGACAGATGCTGCAGGGCTCCGTCGGCAGGCACAGATTTGTAAAGGCTCAGGTCTTCAGCTTCAGTAGCATGCACTGTTTCATTGGAACCAACTCTCTTCAGATCACACGTTCGGCATTGTCCCTCATGAGCATCGTTCCTTTGAAAACGTACTGTGTGGCTGAGAGCGATGGGTCGGTGGTTAAGAGCTCTTCATGTTCTTTCAGAGGACACGCATTTGGTTTCTAGCATCTATCTCCAGGAACTCACAACTACCTATAACTCTAACTCCAAGAGAGGCAGTACCCTTTTCTGGCTTCTGAGACCTGAAGTGGAAATTTCTGGTTTTTTTGAGACTCAGTTATATCATATTTTTTTCCTGGAAACTGTCTTATGAGAGGATGTATCTGTTGAAGTAGGCACGTGGTGTTTTCCTGGAAGCTTCCTGGAAAAGGGGCATGTGATGTTTTACTGGAGCGGATGCTGGAGAGAACACATGATGTTTAGAAAGGATGTAAGCATGGCCCCAACACACAGTGGACGATGCTGCGTGGTAGTGGTTTGCCTTGCCACTCTTTGCTGGTTATCATTGGTCGTGACTTCACAGAGAGAAATGCTGGCCGTGTTCCAGTGACTTCTTGCCAGTTTAGCTCACTCAGGCCAATTGGCAGAGCCTTGTGGTTTTTTTTTTTTCAGGATTGAACTGTGGTTGCTGACTGCTGAGTAGTGTTTCCAAGTGGGTAGAGCCACCGTTGCTGATTCGTGCACGCTGAACCGCTGATATCCTGACAACGAAGATTGGGGTTGCCCAAATGAACTATTTCTAAACAGGGCCACACCCACTTTTGGCCTATTAACCTTTTCTTTCCACCACCTCTGGTGGGTGATGGGCTAAAAGGGAGGCTAAAGCATTTAAGAACCTTATTAAAGTAGGTTGTGAAAAATCTAAGCCTACAGTGGGCTTCTGCATTCACATGCACCCCTGTAACACACATAAGCTTAATTTAAAAACAACAAAATGAATCTTTAAAATAAAAGTGAGTACACAATGTAAACTGTGTTAGCTTTCTGTTAATAAAGTCCCTGAGCTGGTCCCTTATGAGAAGGAAAGGTTTACTTTTGGATCAGTGTTTCAGAAGTTCCACCACGGTCAGGTGGCTCATTTCTTTTGGGCCTGTGGAGGGGCAGCACATCAGGAAGCCAGTGTGTATCCGACCGGGGGTGACCGAGAAGTAGGAAGAGATATGAAGATACTCTATCTCCAGAGTTTCCTTTTTTTTTTTTTTTTAAATTTTTTTTTTTATTAACTTGAGTATTTCTTATATACATTTCGAGTGTTATTCCCTTTCCCGGTTTCCGGGCAAACATCCCCCTCCCCACTCCCCTTCCTTATGGGTGTTCCCTTCCCAACCCTCCCCCCATTGCCGCCCTCTCCCCAGAGTTTCCTTAAGGGCATATTCTCAACCATAGCCTCTCCTCTTACTATACCCATGATGGTTCGAATATGTATGACCCCCATGGACTCATGTGTTTGAATCCTTAGCCCATGAGGAATGGCACTGTTAGGAGTGTGGCCTTATTGGAGCAGGTGCAGCCTTATTGGAGGAACTGTGTCACTTACTGTAAGGGCAAGCTCTGAGGTCTCCAATGCTCAAGCTCTACCCAGTGTGGGACAGTCTTATTGCTGCCTTCAGATCAAGATGTGGAACTATATGCTCCCCCAGCACCATGTCTACCTGTACACTTGCATGCTTCCCGCCATGATGACAATGGACTGAACCTCTGACACTGTAAGCCAGCCCCAATTAAATGCTTTCCTTTGTAAGAGTTGCCTTGGCTGTGGTGTCTCTACCCAGCAATGTAAAATCCTAACTAAGACAACTCCCTACCTCATAAAAATTCTACAACATTTCAGTAGCATCACAGGCTGGTGACTAAGCCTTTAATTCATAGATATTTGGAGAACATTTGAGAGTAATCTGTTACATGGTTATCAGGGTTCACTGAAACCCTGTCACTATGCCTAGATACCATTCATTCAGAGATTCTCAGAAGCCCCAACTTAAAGGCCACACATAGCTCATCGTCAGTGTCTAAAGATGTATCTGACAATGATGAAGACATTAGTTTTAGCTCAGCCCAGCCCATGCTCCTGACCTCTGGGCCCTCATATAACCTGACCAAACACCTAGCTTTAATACAGCCAGTGTGTGCACTGAAAGCCTATGGGAAGATCAGCCTCATCTCAGCAAGTATGCAAATCAGAAACGTCAGAGAATTTCTTCACCATCTTCCATAATGTTCATTATAAAGGCGTCCCAGGTGGCAGGTGGCTATTAGCTCCTCGTGACCTATATAAATGTCACATGCAAAACTACTGCCCTGGAAAACATCTTAAAATAAATAACAACAGGAGGGACCGGAGTCTGTTGTCATCAATATTTACAGTTTATGCGTTCTCAAGCTGGCAGAGAGACGCATTCACCCCACTGGGGAATTCAATTAGCAAGTGCAGCACAGGAAGTGCTCTCCCACGAGAACATTGCACACAGATGAGGAATGTCTGCCTTTATAAGGCAAGCCAGTGACTGGGATGGATGGGGTGGCCTCGGGGCATCACTTAGCCCATATTTGGAGGCTTTGTCGCCTGATTTGTGTTCTCGTGGCCAGGCACACCATTGATAAAGGCTGAGCCGTCTTCTTCATCATCATCGTACCTGCAGTATCCGAAGTGAGAGTGTGGTTTGTCATCAAAGGGAAGCAGTGGATGGCTATGAATATGCATACGTGCGTGCAGTTACGTGGCATCTCAATTTTGTTTGAAGCTTAGAGAATCAACTTCTTTCTTATTTGAAATGCACAAAAGCTATGCCTGCCAACTTCCAGCATTACAAAAAAAGTGCTTCTCACCATGATCTGTTTGTGTGGGTGCATGCGCATGTGTGTGCGTGCCTGCGTGTGTGATGCATACACACAATTTATATACACACACACTATATATATATGTATATGTATATATATATATATATACATATATATATATCTTTCTGAACCTGTCAATGTGTCTAGCACAACACAATGTAAATCTGGTTCTCCAGAAGAACAACTGGAAAAATGCTTCGCCAATCTGCTCACTGAACTGAATTCAGCTTACATTGTTTTGCTGAGTCTATGGTGTAAAGGCTCTGTTTGGATTTTTGTCTTATGTTTCTGAAGGCTGAGATGGCCCCAGAAGCTTGGAAGTTCATCTGAGTGACAGGGAACAGGGAGGACTGGATGAAAGGGTTTCACATGGAGAGCTCCCTGAACTCATCAAGTGGTCCAGGTCTTACTTTGTGGTTTATGATTCTTGAGGTTCCTTGTGTATGTAAACGAGGTAAAATTCCTTCCAACTTAATTCGCTCTAGTTCTTAGGCGTTGGGTAAAGCTTGTCAACTAATACAGCATATAAAATCTGGTGGTAAGGAAAAATGAAGTCTGAGAAACATCGCTGCTAAGACAGCAGTTCTCAACCTGTGGGTCTCGACCCCTTGAGGGGGGTGTCACATGATCCTTTCACAGGTTGCCTAGGGCCATCAGGAAACACAGATATTTACCTTATGATTCCTATATATTTGGTTGTGAGCCTAGCCTTTAACCATCTCTCCAGCCCATGATTCCTAACAGTAGCAGAATTACAGTTATAAAATAGCAACAAAATTAATTTTATGGTAAAGGGATCACAACAAGGTGAGGAGCTGTGTTAACGGGTCCCTGCGTTAGGAAGGTTGAGAATCACTGCTCTAGAGCACGGGAGTGAGCTTCATCAGAAACTCTGAACGAGGTGGTCTAAAAGTTCTAAGAATGCTTGCATAATTTACCTTCCAGATTGGGGGATTCTGAAAACAAAGGCGGTAAAAATGGCTCATCTTAACTGTCAACTTAACGGGGTTAGAATTGTCATGGAGACTAACGGTCATGTCTATGGCGGAGTTTCTGGGCTGGGCTAATTGAGGTCAGAAGACCACTCTAAGTGCCGGTGTCACCATGTCACGGGCTGGGGTTTAGATGGACTGAAATGTGAGCCAAGTGCTACCATTTATCTCTGTGCGCTTCCTGATTCAGCACGCGGTGTGACCAGCTACTTCATATTCTTGTTGCCTAGCCTATGCAGCCATGGGGACTGTGCTCTCGACCTGTGAGCCAAAACAAAACCCTCCTTTAAGTGGATTTTGTCAGAGCCACGAGCAAAGTAACTATAAGAACAATGCTCTGAATAATTTCACCAAGACAGCAGACACTCCCTAGGGGTGTGGGAAGGTCATGTTTCTCAAGGATGATTTATAGATATCGTGGGGAGCTTATTTAAGCATTGCGTGCATTTATATAATAACTGTGTTCCTTATAAGAAATAACTAGGGCAGGAAGCCGTCAGTGTATAGAAGAAATGACTCTATAACTTGACAGCACTTTGTTTTAAAAACTGGTTCTTTTCTAACTTGCTCTGTGACTCTAAGCCTCTAATTTCTCATTTGCAAAGCAAGAATAAAATACCTTGGGAAGCTGTTGTCAGAATCAGACAAGGTAAGAAAAAAAAGTGAAATGTCTAACACACTGCTTGGATAGAGTAGGCACGTAATTTTTATTTCCCTTTCACCGGAATGATCGGGCCCTGCTTAGACCTGCTGCGTTCTTTCAGTCCTCGGTTTTAAACTGAAACTAATAAAATACACTCCAGAAGTTAATTTCCAACAAAAGCATCTGTTCAAAAATGACAGCTGACCGACTGTAACAGGGATACCCGTGAGTTTATTTTTGTGAGTCCTACTGTGAAGTGAAGTCTTTGATGCAAGTGTTATTTTTATTTTCGCTTTTGAAAATTACATGGGGTTGATCTGAGGGCCTGAGCTACTGGTGTTCTGTTCAGGAAGTTGTCTTCTGTATCAATGAGTTCAAGGCTCTTCCGCATTTTTTTGTTCTATTAGATTTAGTGTATCTGGTCTTATGTTAAGATTGTTGATCCATTTGGACTTGAGTTTTGTGCAGGGTGATAAATAGGGATCTATTTGCATTCTCCTACATGCAAATATACAGCTAGACAAAAACTGTTGAAGATGCTCTCCCTTTCCCATTGTATGGTTTGGGCTTCTTGGTCAAAAATCAAGTGCCCGTACACGTGTAGTTTTATTTCTGGGTCTTTGATTCTACATTTGATCAACCTGCCTGTGTCTATACTAATACCATGCAGTGTTTATCACTATGGCTCTGTAGTGCAGTTTGAGGTCAGGGAGGCTGACACCTCCGGAAGACCTTTTATTGTTAAGGATTGTTTTAGCTGTTCTGGGTTTCTTTGTTTTTCCAAATGAAGTTGAGAAGCGTTCTTCAAGATCTGTAAATAACCGTGTTGGGATTTTTGATAGGAATTGCATTGAATCTGAAGCTTGCTTTTGTTAAGATGGCCATTTTCACTATGTTAATCCTTCCATGAGCAGGGGAGATCTGTGCATCTTCTGATGTCTTCCTCAATTTCTTTCTTCAGAGACTTGAAGTTATTATCATAAAGGTCTCCCACTTGCTTGGTTAGAGTTACACTAAGATATTTTATATTGTTTGTGGCTATTGTGAAGGGTATTGGTCCCCTAACTTCCTTCTCAGCCCATTTATTGTTTATATAAAGGAGGGCTATGATTTCTTTGAGTTAATGGGTCCTTGTGAAATTGGAAAGCTCCTGAAATTGGAAAGTCAAAGGACACTGTCAGTAGGACAAAATGACACCCTACAGATTAGGAAAAGATCTTCACCAACCCTACATCTAACCTCTGTTACTATCTAAAATATATAAAGAACTCAAGACATTAGACACCGATAACCCAAATATCCCAATTGAAAACGGGGTACAGAGCTAAACAGAGAATTCTCAACAGAGGAACTGGAATGGCCTAGAGGAAATGTTCAAAGTCCTTAGTCTTCAGGGAAAGGCAACCCAAAAATGACTCTGAGATTCTACCTTACACCCACTAGAATGGCAGAGATAATAAACTCAAGGAATGGCACCTGCGGGTGAGGTTATGGAGCAGCAAGGGGAACACCCCTTCATTGCTGGAGGGAGTGCAAACTTTTACAAATACTCTGGAAATCAATTTGGCCATTTCTCAGAAAACTGGGAATAGTCCAACCCTCAATAGTCCTTTTGGGTTGAGCACATACCCAAAAGATGCTCAACCATCCCACCAAGACACATGCTCAACTATGTTATAGCATCGTTACTCATAATAGCCTGCAACTGGAAACAACCTAGATGTCCCTCAACTGGAGAATGGATGAAGAAAATCTGGTTCGTTTACACACTGGAATACTACTCAGCTATGAAAAACAAAGACATCATGAATTTTGCAGGCAAGTGGGTGTAACTAGAAAATATCATCCTGGGTGAGGTAACCCATACTCAAAGGACACGCATGGTATCTACTCACTAATAAGTGGATATTAGCCATAAAGTGTAGGAAAACCGCACTATAATCCACAGACCCAAGGAAGCCAAAAAACAAGGAGGGCTCCAGGATGGATGCTTGAATTTTTCTCAGAAAAGGAAATAAAATAGACATCAGAGGTTGGTGGAGGGAGGGTTCTTGGTGGGGGAGGGGATTGAAAGGGGTGGGTGGGGGCAGGGGGGACTAGGTATAGGGAGAACAAGGAAGAGAGAAGAGAAATCGGTGGTGGGTGGGGCATCTCCAGGACATGGCAGAGACTTGGGATAGAGGGAAGCCCCAGGGTGTTTATGGGGAGTGACTCTAGTTGAATAGGGATATGGATCCTGAAGTGACCACTTCCTGTAGCCAGGCAGGGCTCTCCATGGAGGGATAAGGATAGCAACCCATCCACAAAACCTTTGACCCAAAATGTGTCCTGTCTACCAGGAGTTCAGGGGCAAAGACAGAGCAGAAATGGAGGGAATGGCCAACCAATGACTGGCCCAACTTGAGAGCCATCCCGTGGGCAAGAATCAACCCACTACACTGTGATATTCTGTTATGCTTGCAGACAGGAGCCTAGCTATCCTCTGAGAGACTCCATGCAGCAGCCAATGGAAAGAGAAGCAGAGACCCACAACCAAACATTGGACGGGAGCTCAGGGAGTCTTGTGGAAGAGTTGGGGGAAGAAAGGATTGAGGGACCTGAAGAGGACAGGGATTGCACAGGAAGACCAACAGAGTCAACTCACCTGGACCTTGAGGGATCCCAGAGACTGAATCACCAACCAAAGACTGAGCATGGGTTGGACCTAGGACCCCTGCACATATATATAGCAGATGTGCCGTTTGGTCTTGATGCATGTTCCCCAGTAACTGGAGCAGGGACTGTTTCTGAATCTGGCTGCCTGTGGCTCCTACTCCTCTAACTGGGCTGCCTTGTCTGGCCTCAGTGGGAGAGGATGCACTGAGTCCTGCAGTGACTGGATGTGCCAGGAGGATGAGGGTAGTGGGAGGTGGGGGGGGGAGGTGATACCCAGAGGGTAGGCTCCCCCTTCTGAAAGGAGCAGGGGATGGAGGAATGGGGAGATCTGTGTGAGGCAGGTACGTGGGAGGAGAGGGGAGCTGTATTGGATGTAAAATGAAGAAAGAAAGAAAACAGGAAATTGCATGAGGCTGTGCAAATGGAGACTGAGCGATGTTGAGCCAAGGTTTTGATTAGAAGCAGAGGGGCTCGTTTCTAATGAAAGCTCCAGTTCACGCAAAGTGTGCAGCACGCAAATCACAAGCCATGGATTTTTATCACGCACCTAGTGATGCGGGATGGTTGGTAAAATGGAAGACCTGGGTATCGTCCCATACACCCTCCATATATTTCAGATAAGAGTGTTTTGGGGTTGGGGATTTAGCTCAGTGGTAGAGCACTTGCCTAGGAAGCGCAAGGCCCTGGGTTCGGTCCCCAGCTCCGAAAAAAAAAGAAGAACCAAAAAAAAAAAAAAAGAGTGTTTTATAATAAAAAGTCAGTGTACGCTATGTCATTTTATTCTCCCCCCCCCCCCAAAAAGATCCTCAAATGGCACAGAATCTCATGTGTCAAATCCCACATCTTCATGTGGCTCCTTTGGTGCCTACTCCCAAGTTCAAGTTCAACTTACTGGTCAATACAGGCTCTACTTAAATTGGTGGAGTGGAGAGCATGGACTCCGGCTAAGCTGTGAGACTTGGGATGGGGACCTGAGGGAGGTTTTTGAGGAAGAAGAACCCTGGTGTTCTCGGTGGCACGTGTCTACAACCCTAGAACCTGGAAGGCTGAGAAAAGAGGACCAGCAATTTGAGGCACGTGACTCGGGAACCGGGGCTCAGGCCACAGCTCAACACGGCATCTGCTTAGGATGTGCAAGGCTCCGACTTCTGACATTGATACTACAGAGAGGGGAGAGAAGGAATGGGAGAGAGAGGGAGAGAAGGAAGAGGAGGAGAGGGAGGAGGAGGAGGAGGAGGAAGAAGAAGCGAGTCCTTCAGCCAGGGGTGAGATACATTAAGCCGGCTGGCGAAGGAAGGCTCTGAGAATGCCACCCCCTCCCCCTCCGCTCCAGTTCTTAGCTTGAGGGTTGTGTGAAACGTGGAGGGGAGAAGACAGGGGGAACGGGAAAGTCTCAGTTGAGCACAGTGGTCTACAGTTTAAGAGAGGCACAGAAGTCACCCAGATTTAGGAGGTGGATGGCTAGAAAACCTGGGATCAAGCTATCCAAGGAAAGCGCTCTGGGAGGGAAGAGAGTGAAGGGCACTCCGCTCTGCTCCATGACTGGGTGACAGGAGCCCAGAAGACCTGTGTTTTGAGTGGCTCATGCAGCTTGGTGGCTGAGCCACTTTATTCCATTCAGCAAATGAATTCGGGCATCAGTTTTCTCACCTGCCACTTAGACTCACTGGCAATACCCCACAGAGAAGCTGAAAAATTTAAACGGAAGCCAACATCCAGGCCTTAGAATGCAAGGAGCGTCGAACCAACACTGAACAAGATCGTTATTAGTTTTACCTTATCCGACGGTAGGAAGCCAGAGCAGGCACAGCATCGGAAGAGCAGAGTCATCAGCCTTAGGGAGAAAGGGGACTTAAGGAAGGGGAGAGAAGTCAACCGTGTGACCCTGAAGACAGATCAAGCACATTTCAAAGATACTTTTGGTGACTCTGCCAGCATAGTTCGCTGAGAAGGCGAGCAGGCAGCCCAAGAGAGACGAAATGGGGACCACAGGAAACCGGGCGGTCTCTGGCTGTCGCTCAGGCTCAGGCTCTATTCTCTGTGATCTTGGGGAACCGCTCTCCTTCACCGTCCTCTGCAAAGTCAAGATACTCCAGAGCTTACACAGGAAGCATGGGGCAATGGAAGTAAACACGTTAATCCGTTAATCGTTACTGCCTCTTCTTCCTCTGAAAACGCAGAAGGGACACAGCTGTCGTGTGATGGGTGGTATGGTATGACCACACTATTACATGGTGGTGGAGAGAAACACAGATGTGTGGGAGGAAACTGCAGGTATCCATAACTTAATTTGTGTACTGTCCCCAAATGAGCGTGAAAATAGCAATTCACAGTATCCTGCTGCTTTTTCTGTTTTCACTTCCCTCAGACTGGATTTCCTTAGCATTTTCGGGCCACCTACCATTCCACAGTAAAGGAACCCATCTCTAAATGTATTTCCTTTATCCTGGTCACTAGCAAAGTCAAGCAGTACGCTCATAGCTCTTATCCAAACCTATGTTCCTTTGAGTGGAAATGTGAGATTTTGAGTTTGGCTGCACATTACCATTTTAAAGGTAATGTATTTCTGGACCCCCATGTATTTCTTGCCTAGGTACGTTAGTATCTTAGAGCCCAAGGTCCCATAGCCCCAGTTTCCTCTTAGTATCCTGGGAGCTCTCCACAACAAACAGAGGCGCTGGTTCTCTCTCCCAGAGCAGAGTCTTATGCCTTCTCTTCCTGCTCAACCGTCTCCACCTGAAGACAAGGAGAACCTTTTTTGGTCTTTAGCTGATGAGGACGGAGTTAACATGGCCCAGAAGAAAAGCAATAAAGCCTTCCTTCTCTTGCTATCCCAGCACGCTCGTTCTTCCCTGCCACGTCTATTTGCACAACCATAAACTGTGAGCCCAGGAGGAGAATCCCGGCCAAAGTCTACACACGCCGGATACCATAATGTAAGCTGGCTGTGCTGTGAGGGGCTCTTAAACCAGGCCAGTGAAGAAAAACACGGGCAGCTTTACTCTTGAGGCTTTGGATTCCTTCTCCTCTGCAAACCTGGGCCTCGCCCTTCCAGTCTGACTTTCTCAGGTGTCCTTAAAGAAGAGTCCTCTTGACTACCATATCCTTTTGAATTATCCAGGACCAGGTTCAGTGCCAGAGTCAGAGGCCAGGCTCTATTGCAACGCCCCCCTCAGGGCTGAGAGACTGCAAGGAGCACCAAACAGTGCTGAGATAGGCTTGCGTGCCTTCTCTCTCAGGCTCACCCCACTGCCTTGTCCCTGATACTCTATCCTGCTTATATTGAGAAGTGGGCCCAGCAGATGGACACACCCATTCAGGATGCTATCACGGGTGGTTCCAGCCAGTAGATTTCATCTGAGAGCAACTGAGCCTCCCTTGCACCGGGGAAGAAGAGACTCACGGGAGTTGTATCAGCCTTCTTAACTCCATCCTGCACGGGGTTTCACCAAAGTTCAATGCAATATCAAGAAATGAGCGGTACCAATATTAAAATCAAGTAAGACTGAGGCACGAGGCAGAGGACATCTGGACTTTAGTGCCCATGGACCCCGATGTTCCCCGGGGAGAGAAGCCCCCAGGGAACTGTGCATTCTTTCTAGTCCTGTGCTGTTGGTCAATGCATGGTGATGCTAAGCCAGCATCTCTGTCCACATGAGCCTTTAAGCTTCTATCTCATTCTCCCAGCTCTGTCTGGGGCAGGCTGTCGGCAAGTCTGCTCTTGTCAGGCCCTTCTGTCTTCTAGGGATTTCTGTGGACATTACCTTTTTGGTGTTCTGTTGCCTGCTCAGCTCCTGTGCGTGAAACCTATCCCGGGCACTCAGTGATCTGCTAACCCCTATACTCTTTTTTTTTTTTTTTATTAACTTGAGTATTTCTTATATACATTTCGAGTGTTATTCCCTTTCCCGGTTTCCGGGCAAACATCCCCGTCCCCCCTCCCCTTCATTATGGGTGTTCCCCTCCCAACCCTCCCCCCATTGCCGCCCTCCCCCCAACAGTCTAGTTCACTGGGGGTTCAGTCTTAGCAGGACCCAGGGCTTCCCCTTCCACTGGTGCTCTTACTAGGATATGCATTGCTACCTATGAGGTCAGAGTCCAGGGTCAGTCCATGTATAGTCTTTGGGTAGGGGCTTAGTCCCTGGAAGCTCTGGTTGCTTGACATTGTTGTACATATGGGGTCTCGAGCCCCTTCAAGCTCTTCCAGTTCTTTCTCTGATTCCTTCAACGGGGGTCCTATTCTCAGTTCAGTGGTTTGCTGCTGGCATTCGCCTCTGTATTTGCTGTATTCTGGCTGTGTCTCTCAGGAGCGATCTACATCCGGCTCCTGTCGGTCTGCACGTCTTTGCTTCATCCATCTTGTCTAATTGGGTGGCTGTATATGTATGGGCCACATGTGGGGCAGGCTCTGAATGGGTGTTCCTTCAGTCTCTGTTTTAATCTTTGCCTCTCTCTTCCCTGCCAAGGGTATTCTTGTTCCCCTTTTAAAGAAGGAGTGAAGCATTCACATTTTGATCATCTGTCTTGAGTTTCATTTGTTCTAGGCATCTAGGGTAATTCAAGCATTTGGGCTAATAGCCACTTATCAATGAGTGCATACCATGTATGTCTTTCTGTGATTGGGTTAGCTCACTCAGGATGATGTTTTCCAGTTCCAACCATTTGCCTACGAATTTCATAAAGTCGTTGTTTTTGATAGCTGAGTAATATTCCATTGTGTAGATGTACCACATTTTCTGTATCCATTCCTCTGTTGAAGGGCATCTGGGTTCTTTCCAGCTTCTGGCTATTATAAATAAGGCTGCGATGAACATAGTGGAGCACGTGTCTTTTTTATATGTTGGGGCATCTTTTGGGTATATGCCCAAGAGAGGTATAGCTGGATCCTCAGGCAGTTCAATGTCCAATTTTCTGAGGAACCTCCAGACTGATTTCCAGAATGGTTGTACCAGTTTGCAATCCCACCAACAATGGAGGAGTGTTCCTCTTCCTCCGCATCCTCGCCAGCATCTGCTGTCACCTGAGTTTTTGATCTTAGCCATTCTCACTGGTGTGAGGTGAAATCTCAGGGTTGTTTTGATTTGCATTTCCCTTATGACTAAAGATGTTGAACATTTCTTTAGGTGTTTCTCAGCCATTCGGCATTCCTCAGCTGTGAATTCTTTGTTTAGCTCTGAACCCCATTTTTTTTGGAGCTGGGGACCGAACCCAGGGCCTTGTGCTTGCTAGTCAAGCGCTCTACCACTGAGCTAAATCCCCAACCCCATGAACCCCATTTTTTTTTATTTTATTTTATTTTATTTTTTTTTATTAACTTGAGTATTTCTTATATACATTTCGAGTGTTATTCCCTTTCCCGGTTTCCGGGCAAACATCCCCCTCCCCCCTCCCCTTCCTTATGGGTGTTCCCCTCCCAACCCTCCCCCCATTGCCGCCCTCCCCCCATAGACTAGTTCACTGTGGGTTCAGTCTTAGCAGGACCCAGGGCTTCCCCTTCCACTGGTGCTCTTACTAGGATATTCATTGCTACCTATGGGGTCAGAGTCCAGGGTCAGTCCATGTATAGTCTTTAGGTAGTGGCTTAGTCCCTGGAAGCTCTGGTTGCTTGGCATTGTTGTACTTTTGGGGTCTCGAGCCCCTTCAAGCTCTTCCAGTTCTTTCTCTGATTCCTTCAATAGGGGACCTATTCTCAGTTCAGTGGTTTGCTGCTGGCATTCGCCTCTATATTTGCTGTATTCTGGCTGTGTCTCTCAGGAGCGATCTACATCCGGCTCCTGTCGGTCTGCACTTCTTTGCTTCATCCATCTTGTCTAATTGGGTGGCTGTATATGTATGGGCCACATGTGGGGCAGGCTCTGAATGGGTGTTCCTTCAGTCTCTGTTTTAATCTTTGCCTCTCCCTTCCCTGCCAAGGGTATTCTTTTTCCTCATTTAAAGAAGGAGTGAAGCATTCACATTTTGATCATCCGTCTTGAGTTTCGTTTGTTCTAGGGATCTAGGGTAATTCAAGCATTTGGGCTAATAGCCACTTATCAATGAGTGCATACCATGTATGTCTTTCTGTGATTGGGTTAGCTCACTCAGGATGATATTTTCCAGTTCCAACCATTTGCCTACGAATTTCATAAACTCGTTGTTTTTGATAGCTGAGTAATATTCCATTGTGTAGATGTACCACATTTTCTGTATCCATTCCTCTGTTGAAGGGCATCTGGGTTCTTTCCAGCTTCTGGCTATTATAAATAAGGCTGCGATGAACATAGTGGAGCACGTGTCTCTTTTATATGTTGAGGCATCTTTTGGGTATATGCCCAAGAGAGGTATAGCTGGATCATCAGGCAGTTCAATGTCCAATTTTCTGAGGAACCTCCAGACTGATTTCCAGAATGGTTTTACCAGTCTGCAATCCCACCAACAATGGAGGAGTATGAACCCCATTTTTAATAGGGTTATTTGTCTCCCTGCGGTCTAACTTCTTGAGTTCTTTGTATATTTTGGATATAAGGCCTCTATCTGTTGTAGGATTGGTAAAGATCTTTTCCCAATCTGTTGGTTGCCGTTTTGTCCTAACCACAGTGTCCTTTGCCTTACAGAAGCTTTGCAGTTTTATGAGATCCCATTTGTCGATTCTTGATCTTAGAGCGTAAGCCATTGGTGTTTTGTTTAGGAAATTTTTTCCAGTGCCCATGTGTTCCAGATGCTTCCCTAGTCTTTCTTCTATTAGTTTGAGTGTGTCTGGTTTGATGTGGAGGTCCTTGATCCACTTGGACTTAAGCTTTGTACAGGGTGATAAGCATGGATCGATCTGCATTCTTCTACATGTTGACCTCCAGTTGAACCAGCACCATATGCTGAAAATGCTATCTTTTTTCCATTTGATGGTTTTAGCTCCTTTGTCAAAAATCAAGTAACCATAGGTGTGTGGGTTGATTTCTGGGTCTTCAATTCTATTCCATTGGTCTATCTGTCTGTCTCTGTACCAATACCATGCAGTTTTTATCACTATTGCTCTGTAATACTGCTTGAGTTCAGGGATAGTGATTCCCCCTGAAGTCCTTTTATTGTTGAGGATAGCTTTAGCTATCCTGGGTTTTTTGTTATTCCAGATGAATTTGCAAATTGTTCTGTCTAACTCTTTGAAGAATTGGATTGGTATTTTGATGGGGATTGCATTGAATCTGTAGATCGCTTTTGGTAAAATGGCCATTTTTACTATATTAATCCTGCCAATCCATGAGCATGGGAGATCTTTCCATCTTCTGAGGTCTTCTTCAATTTCCTTCTTCAGTGTCTTGAAGTTCTTATTGTACAGATCTTTTACTTGCTTGGTTAAAGTCACACCGAGGTACTTTATATTATTTGGGTCTATTATGAAGGGTGTCGTTTCCCTAATTTCTTTCTCGGCTTGTTTCTCTTTTGTGTAGAGGAAGGCTACTGATTTATTTGAGTTAATTTTATACCCAGCCACTTTGCTGAAGTTGTTTATCAGCTTTAGTAGTTCTCTGGTGGAACTTTTGGGATCACTTAAATATACTATCATATCATCTGCAAATAGTGATATTTTGACTTCTTCTTTTCCGATCTGTATCCCCTTGACCTCCTTTTGTTGTCTGATTGCTCTGGCTAGAACTTCAAGAACTATATTGTATAAGTAGGGAGAGAGTGGGCAGCCTTGTCTAGTCCCTGATTTTAGTGGGATTGCTTCAATTTTCTCTCCATTTAGTTTAATGTTAGCAACTGGTTTGCTGTATATGGCTTTTACTATGTTTAGGTATGGGCCTTGAATTCCTATTCTTTCCAGGACTTTTATCATGAAGGGGTGTTGAATTTTGTCAAATGATTTCTCAGCATCTAATGAAATGATCATGTGGTTTTGTTCTTTCAGTTTGTTTATATAATGGATCATGTTGATGGTTTTCCGTATATTAAACCATCCCTGCATGCCTGGGATGAAGCCTACTTGATCATGGTGGATGATTCTTTTGATGTGCTCTTGAATTCGGTTTGCCAGAATTTTATTGACTATTTTTGCGTCGATATTCATAAGGGAAATTGGTCTGAAGTTCTCTTTCTTTGTTGGGTCTTTGTGTGGTTTAGGTATAAGAGTACTTGGGGCTTCATAGAAGGAATTCGGTAGTGATCCATCTGTTTCAATTTGTGGAATAGTTTGGATAGCATTGGTATGAGGTCTTCTATGAAGGTTTGATAGAATTCTGCACTAAACCCGTCTGGACCTGGGCTCTTTTTGGTTGGGAGACCTTTAATGACTGCTTCTATTTCCTTAGGAGTTATGGGGTTGTTTAACTGGTTTATCTGTTCCTGATTTAACTTCAGTACCTGGTATCTGTCTAGGAAATTGTCCATTTCCTGTAGATTTTCAAGTTTTGTTGAATATAGGCTTTAATAGTAAGATCTGATGATTTTTTGAATTTCCTCTGAATCTGTAGTTATGTCTCCCTTTTCATTTCTGATTTTGTTAATTTGGACGCACTCTCTGTGTCCTTTCGTTAGTCTGGCTAAGGGTTTATCTATCTTGTTGATTTTCTCAAAGAACCAACGTTTGGTTCTGTTGATTCTTTCTATGGTCCTTTTTGTTTCTACTTGGTTGATTTCAGCTCTGAGTTTGATTATTTCCTGCCTTCTACTCCTCCTGGGTGTATTTGCTTCTTTTTGTTCTAGAGCTTTTAGGTGTGCTGTCAAGCTGCTGACATATGCTCTTTCCTGTTTCTTTCTGCAGGCACTCAGCGCTATGAGTTTTCCTCTTAGCACAGCTTTCATTGTGTCCCATAAGTTTGGGTATGTTGTACCTTCATTTTCATTAAATTCTAAAAAGTTTTTAATTTCTTTCTTTATTTCTTCCTTGACCAGGTTATCATTGAGTAGAGCATTGTTCAATTTCCACGTGTATGTGGGCATTCTTCCCTTATTGTTATTGAAGACCAGTTTTAGGCCGTGGTGGTCTGATAGCACACATGGGATTATTTCTATCTTTCTGTACCTGTTGAGGCCCGTTTTTTGACCAATTATATGGTCAATTTTGGAGAAAGTACCATGAGGAGCTGAGAAGAAGGTATATCCTTTTGCTTTAGGATAGAATGTTCTATAAATATCCGTTAAGTCCATTTGGCTCATGACTTCTCTTAGTCTGTCTACGTCTCTGTTTAATTTCTGTTTCCATGCTCTGTCCATTGATGAGAGTGGGGTGTTGAAATCTCCTACTATTATTGTGTGAGGTGCAATGTGTGTTTTGAGCTTTAGTAAGGTTTCTTTTATGTATGTAGGTGCCCTTGTATTTGGGGCATAGATATTTAGGATTGAGAGTTCATCTTGGTGGATTTTTCCTTTGATGAATATGAAGTGTCCTTCCTTATCTTTTTTGATGACTTTTAGTTGAAAATTGATTTTATTTGATATTAGAATGGCTACTCCAGCTTGCTTCTTCTGACCATTTGCTTGGAAAGTTGTTTTCCAGCCTTTCACTCTGAGGTAGTGTCTGTCTTTGTCTCTGAGGTGTGTTTCCTGTAGGCAGCAGAATGCAGAGTCCTCGTTGTGTATCCAGTTTGTTAATCTATGTCTTTTTATTGGGGAGTTGAGGCCATTGATGTTGAGAGATATTAAGGAATAGTGATTATTGCTTCCCGTTGCATTCATATTTGGATGTGAGGTTATGTTTGTGTGGTTTTCTTCTCTTTGTTTTGTTGCCAAGACGATTAATTTCTTGCTTCTTCTAGGGTATAGCTTGCCTCCTTATGTTGGGCTTTACCATTTATTATCCTTTGTAGTGCTGGATTTGTAGAAAGATATTGTGTAAATTTGGTTTTGTCATGGAATATCTTGGTTTCTCCATCTATGTTAATTGAGAGTTTTGCAGGATACAGTAACTTGGGCTGGCATTTGTGTTCTCTTAGGGTCTGTATGACATCAGTCCAGGATCTTCTGGCCTTCATAGTTTCTGGCGAAAAGTCTGGTGTGATTCTGATAGGTCTGCCTTTATATGTTACTTGACCTTTTTCCCTTACTGCTTTTAATATTCTTTCTTTATTTTGTGCGTTTGGTGTTTTGACTATTATGTGACGGGAGGTGTTTCTTTTCTGGTCCAATCTATTTGGAGTTCTGTAGGCTTCTTGTATGCCTATGGGTATCTCTTTTTTTAGGTTAGGGAAGTTTTCTTCTATGATTTTGTTGAAGATATTTACTGGTCCTTTTAGCTGGGAGTCTTCACTCTCTTCTATACCTATTATCCTTAGGTTTGATCTTCTCATTGAGTCCTGGATTTCCTGTATGTTTTGGACCAGTAGCTTTTTCTGCTTTACATTATCTTTGACAGTTGAGTCAACGATTTCTATGGAATCTTCTGCTCCTGAGATTCTCTCTTCCATCTCTTGTATCCTGTTGGTGAAGCTTGTATCTACAGCTCCTTGTCTCTTCTTTTGGTTTTCTATATCCAGGGTTGTTTCCATGTGTTCTTTCTTGATTGCTTCTATTTCCATTTTTAATTCCTTCAACTGTTTGATTGTGTTTTCCTGGAATTCTTTCAGGGATTTTTGTGTCTCCTCTCTATGGGCTTCTACTTGTTTATTTATGTTTTCCTGGAATTCTTTCAGGGATTTTTGTGTCTCCTCTCTATGGGCTTCTACTTGTTTATTTATGTTTTCCTGGAATTCTTTCAGGCATTTTTGCGATTCCTCTCTGTAGGCTTCTACTTGTTCTCTAAGGGAGTTCTTCACGTCTTTCTTGAAGTCCTCCAGCATCATGATCAAATATGATTTTGAAACTAGATCTTGCTTTTCTGGTGTGTTTGGATATTCCATGTTTGTTTTGATGGGAGAATTGGGCTCTGATGGTGCCATGTAGTCTTCGTTTCTGTTGCTTGGGTTCCTGAGCTTGCCTCTCGCCATCAGATTATCTCTAGTGTTACTTTGTTCTGCTATTTCTGACAGTGGCTAGACTGCCCTATAAGCCTGTGTGTCAGGAGTGCTGTAGACCTGTTTTCCTGTTTTCTTTCAGCCTGTTATGGGGACAGAGTGTTCTGCTTTCGGGCGTGTAGTTTTTCCTCTCTACAGGTCTTCACCTGTTCCTGTGGGCCTGTGTCTTGAGTTCACCAGCCAGGTCACTTGCAGTAGAAAAGTTGGTCTTACCTGTGGTCCCGAGGCTCAAGTTTGCTCGCGGGGTGCTGCCCATGAGCTCTCTGCGGCGGCAGCAACCAGGAAGTTCTGCGCCGCCGTTTCCGGGAGCTTCATTGCACCAGGGTTCTAGATGGCGTTTGGTGTTTTCCTCTGGCGTCCGAGATGTGTGTGCAGAGTGCAGTCTCTTCTGGTTTCCCAGGTGTGTCTGCCTCTCTGAAGGTTTAGCTCTCCCTCCCACGGGATTTGGGTGCAGAGAACTGTTTATCTGGTCTGTTTCCTTCAGGTTCCGGCGGTGTCTCAGGCACAGGGGTCCTGCTGCTCCTGGGCCCTCCCCCACGGGAACCCAGAGGCCTTATACAGTTTCCTCTTGGGCCAGGGATGTGGGTAGGGGTGGGCAGTGTTGGTGGTCTCTTCCGCTCTGCAGCCTCAGGAGTGCCCACCTGATCAGGCGGTGGGGTCTCTCTCCCACGGGTTCTGGGAGCAGAGAGCTGCTGCGGTCCGGGATCCACGGGTGTGGGACTCCGGGTAAATACAGGAGGTGCCCGGTCATAGAGGAATTCTGCCTCTGTGTGTCCCGAGTTCACCTGGCAGGTCTCTTGCAGCAGAAATGTTGGTCTTACCTGTGGTCCCGAGGCTCAAGTTTGCTCGCGGGGTGCTGCCCACGAGCTCTCTGTGGCGGCAGCAACCAGGAAGATCTCACCCCTGTACTCTTATTACCTACACACACACACACACACACACACACACACACACACACACACACACACTCACATACACACTCACACACCTACACCCACACCCACACCTACACACACACACACACTCACATACACACTCACACACCTACACCCACACCCACACCCACACCTACACACACACACACACACACACACACACACACACACACACACCCCTACACACCCCGGGGCAGCATGCAGTGCTGCAGTCATGGCAAAATAACTGGTGTCCAGGAGGTGCTTCATTTCAGAGAGAAGGAAGAATTACATTCCTGGAGGCCGAATGTAGGTTTCCCTCTAAGCTCTCAGTTCAGATCTCTGGGACACATGGCTCTCAGCATTGCACTTCTCACCCTTTTCTCTTCCTCAGCACCAGGTCCGAAGCTGACTCGTACCCTTGAGTGTGACTCTTTCTGCTAAAAGAACTAAAAAGTGCAGAGTGCTCAGACTTGTCATTTCTATTGTTTGGGGACAGGCAGTATTGGCGCTCACTGGGAAGTCTACAACGTTCAAAAGAACAAATGAAAACATAAACAGTAGTAATTTAAAGTATTAACTAGGCAATATAGATCTGAATACATTTAATGCCATGTCTCAGGAGTGAGTTATGGAAGGTAAGAGAGCCAGTGTTCATAACACACACACACACACACACACACACACACACACACACACACACACACACACAGGGGGGTGGGGAGGTGAGAGAGAGAGAGATAGAGAGAGGGAGAGAGAGAAGAGAATCTAGAAAGACATTGATTCTGAATATTGGAATCTGAAGAAACAACTATTCAATTAATTGTCAACAATGCCAGAAAGCTATGGAGACTCACTGAGGCCTTTACCAGGTGGACTCTACTGCCAAGATCCCCAGCCTAGAAAGGCTAACACATACGTCCCGCACAATGTTAGAGCAAATGCCGGTGAACACGTGTGCTCGCTTCTCTCACGGCTGCCCATGCCGCACAGGCATTTTTTGGTCAAGTGATTCGGAGAACTAAATTATTAAAACCTCGACAAAGCAAGAACACAGAGATTAAGGAGTAGCAAAGGAAGCTCACTGCTTAAACGCTCGAGGATGGGAGGCATTTCTCAGAAAGGAAATTAAACTTCACTTAGAACTTTGTAAACCAGAGCTACTACATGTAGGCCTTCTAAATAAAGTCCGCCATGTTGCGGTATTATTACTTTTTTTTAATTGAGTATTTCTTATTTACATTTCGAATGTTATTCCCTTTCCCGGTTTCCGGGCAAACATCCCCCTAATCCCTCCCCTTCCCCTTCTTTATGGGTGTTCCCCTCCCCATCCTCCGCCCATTGCCGCCCTCCCCCCAACAATCATGTTCAGTCTTAGCAGGACCCAGGGCTTCCCCTTACCCTGATGATCTTACTAGGATATTCATTGCTACCTATGAGGTCAGAGTCCAGGGTCAGTCCATGTATAGTCTTTAGGTAGTGGCTTAGTCCCTGGAAGCTCTGGTTGCTTGGCATTGTTGTTCATATGGGGTCTCGAGCCCCTTCTTTCTCTGATTCCTTCAACGGGGGTCCTGTTATATGTTAAATCTTAATCCACAATACATCCACAGAATAAATTCACTCCCAATCAATAAAGATAGAAACCGCCCACCTAGACAAGATAAAATTAACCTAGATCACCTGGATCGGAATCACCTTCCTCCATGGTCTTCATCTCGATTCCTCCCCCTTCCTAGACCTTTCCACACCTACTCTTCCTCCTCCTCCAATGATAGGCCTTATCCCGGACCCACCTTGCTAAATAATGACATCATCCTACACCCTGAGGCTTGTTTATTTCCTCCTGTAGGTGTGAGAGGTTTGCATGCAGGTGTGGATCTGCACATCATGTCGGTGTCGGAGGAGGCCAGTAGAGGGTGTTGGATCCCCTGGGATTGGAGTTACAGATGGTTGTGAGCAGCACATGGGAGCTGAGACCTGAACCTGGGTCTTTTGCATGAGCAGCCAGTTCTCTTAACCGCTCTCTGGTCCCAAGTGCTCCTACTTGTAAGAAGTATGTTCTCTCTATCACATCTGAGGGCCTATTTTGTTTGTGTTTTGAACCCAAATGAAAAAGACTAGAGTCGTGATTTAGCTTTCTTTGCAGGCTTAGCATTCTTTACATTCATTTGCAGTCACTGTCCAGTAGTTTTCCAGTGATGGTCTTCTTTTGCTCTTCTGAAACATAGTTTCTTTACGTAGCCCTAGCAGACCAGGAGCTTTCTATGAAGACCAGGCTGGGCTACAACTCATAGAGATCCACCTGCCCCTGCCTTCCCGGGTTGGGATAAAAGGATACATACTATCATGCCTGGCTCAGAGGTGGTTTTAATATATGCCTGGTACACTGTGTCTTTCCAGAAACTCTGTCTTTAGGTTACTCCTCACGTCTATTATACATGGTAATATAATAATATTATGATGCCCATCTTACTGCTTTAATTATCTCCATTTGGAAAGCATCTAAACAGTGAAACAGCCTGAGTGGTTTGATGGGCGCTGCCAAATTATCCACTAAATATAATTCCAACAGTCCACCTGCTAGATTTCTTAAAATGCTGATTTGTTTATCCATAAGCTCTCAATACGTGAACACACTGCTCAATACTTCGGAACATAATGGATGGCTAATTGGGATTGCTATGTAATGGCCCCATCAGATGTCTCTCACAATCCCCAAAACGTTGAAATGTTGTCTTACTTGGAACACAGGATTTTCAGGCATAATTGTGAGGGTCTTAGAGGTGAAGAGACTGCCAATCGCAGGTGACCCCTGAGAGAGAGAGAGAGAGAGAGAGAGAGAGAGAGAGAGAGAGAGAGAGAGAGAGAGAGAGAGAGAGAAAGAGACGGAGACAGAGACAGGGACAGAGAGACAGAGACAGACAGCACACAGGGCACAGGGAAGAGGAGCTGATGTCCCTTCCACAGAGGCAGAGAGATGGAGGTGATATGACCAGTAGCTAAGAGGGCAGAAATCACCACGTTCTAGATGAGGCAGGAGAGTCTCCGAAGCCTCCAGGGGAGCTTGGTCCCTGCCTCCACCTTGATGTTGGCCCTGTAGAACTGATTCTGAACTTGGACTCCAAAGCTGTGAGAGAAGACAGGTCCGCTGTTTTTAGCAGCCAAGTTAATGGCAACAGCTATGGCACCAAGACCGTGTACATGTATTTAAGGATAACTGCATTTCTGTGTTGAAAATGCTTGTTAGTTACTCTTGCTGCTCATTCTTCCTTATTATGAGCCTTATTTTTTTCTGGATTGCTCAAGTACACTTATAGTCTTGTATGTATATATTTCCATTTATACAGTTACGGCTTTGTCTCCATTTTAAAATTTGCTTTCTAGTTTTTTAATAAATACAGACTTGAAGTGTTTTATGTTTGACAATTCTTCAGTATGGTCCCCTGTAATCTCATGCCTTTCTTTATGTGAGGTTACATACCTGACCCCATTTCTTTCTGAGTCACCATTGTTTTAGTTTAATATATTCTATTCCGTTACTGTTCTGTAGTGCTGGAGATGGAATCCGGTCCTCATGCACTGGAGGCAAGAGTTCTGTGCCTGAGCTGTTCTTCTAGAGGTTATGTGTGTGTGTGTTTAAGTTCCCATCTTGTTTGAAAGTTGAAAACTGTACTTTAGAGACTATAGAACACGACGTAACCCATTTCTGTCAATGCTGAGACTTCCTGCCGTCATCTAGGTTTTAAATTGCTGTTCCTTGGATTCCTTCCCCATCTCAAAGAGGTTTGGAAGCAGTGCTTGCACATAAGGCTATTCTGCCTCTGCTGTTGCTGACACACACTCCACTGTTCTCTGTAGTGAAACCTTGTGTTCTAATGTATTCCCAGCCTGGCTACCCTTCCCAGTCTGCCCTAGACATTCCTAAATGTCTCAAAGTCACAAACAGCTCTCATTTTGAGCTGGAATAATTCCTATGCTTTTAAGTCTCTAACTATCCCAGTTCCTTCATATGAAAACGATCTCTTTAGGCTATCCCCCCATCCCCAGCATTGTGCCTGGGAGGGGCAATGCTTGACTTCAACTCCAAGCTACAAGCTACTGCCAGGTTTCGCAGCCTGCATTGACGATTTCCTGGTTCCCCCGCGATAGAATGCAAGCACCGGGAAAATATGGCCATGGCGGACGTATTTATCTTCCTAAGACCTGCCGTACCTAGGTCGTAGCGTTAAGCAAGTACTTATTGCTATGCTAATTTCCGTCTTTTATATCTTCTCTGGTGTACAACAGCATAAGCTTGTGACATCTATTACAAATATTCAAGGCTTATCCATTGATCGGGCTTCATGCTTTTTAAAATTATTTTAAAATTTATCTTTGGGACATAATGCAGATCAATATTTCATAAATGTTTTATCGATGGTGGACATAAAGTATATTCTCTATAGAATAAAAGGATCAATATCTACACATCTATACCTAGAGCTTTATTAATTATATTATTTGGGACTTTCATAATTGGCTTATTTTTCTATTTGTTCTCTAACAGATGTAGAAGTGTTGAGGCTTCTATTACCCTTCCAACTCTGTTCATTTCATTTCTTCCCATTTCATTCCCGTTTTCTAAGCCCCGTTGTCTGTGCCGACCAGATTTCAATCAGATAGGCAGAATAACTGAGTTCTGACTATTGCTTTATCATAAACACCAGACATTTCTCCACTGAGGGGGAGCTGGGAACTGTGGCCCTGAAAGATTTAGGATGTCAGAGATGTGACCCTGTGAGGCCACGAGGAGAACACATGGAACATGTCCATACTCAACAGGAGCCTCTCTACAGAGTTAGACAGAGGCAGGAAGTGGATGGGCGGGGCTAAATGTGAACTGGGAGGAGTCAAAAGCCAGCCGGAAATCTCTAGTCTCCGGAAACTCTTGCTACAGGATACCACAACCTTCCACTTTCTGAATTTCCTGTAAAAAGACCGCTTTTCAATTACTAATTCAGATGGAGGGTGAAGGGGTCGGGACTGTTAAGGAAAATGATGAGAAAGAGTCCAGGGCCCTGTCTCCCCTTGTCAACTTTCAACCACAATTAAACACACATATATTTGATGGAGACACTGTAAATGTTATGCCTCATACCACACAACGCAAACACTTCTTATGGAACCCTTTCATCAGCGAGGTACAGAAGCACTTAACTCTTCTCATTTGGGTCTTGGAAACGAGAACACACAAATCGTCTCCGTGACCATATAGAATGGGGGACATAGCTCAGGTCTTCTTTATCGTGTGACTTTCCCCCCATGTACTCCCCACTGATATGACTGGGGAAGAAAAAATAAATCACCCGACCGTCCACAGTATCTTTTTACTTCTTTGTTCAAACGATGTCGCTGCTTTCCCCGTGTCCCCAATGTGTTCCCAAATGCCTTAGAGGCAGAATCCTGTCTCATTCATCTGTCATCAGGGCTTAAGACAGACACAAGCGCATTGGTTTAATTAGCAAGTAGGACATCTTCCTCGTACCTTATTTGTCTTTCACATTTTATTACATATCCTTTCCCCCCCAATTAGTCCAAAGTGCCTGATAGCTATCAGTTGTGGTGACAGAAAGCAAACATCTTCTAAAGAGGTGCCAGGATGCTTGAAACTGAGCTCTGCTAATTGTCCAAAGCAGTGGGACACACTCCTGTCTCCTTCCATTTTTACAAGATTATTCGATGACACTGCACCATAGCCATCTTTTGGATGAAATTCGGAGGAGTCGAACAACCTTTGGGGGGTCCAGCGAACTTCGAGTGAAAGAGATAAGCCTGGATTTTTTAAGGATTTTAATTGCTAGCCCTGTTCTCAGGCGTTTCCACACTGCCTTTCTGACGAGTCACGTTTTTATCATCGCCGATGACAAGGGCTGGATGGCTAAGTATAGACCACACACCCCCCTTTTATCTTCCCTTCTAGCGTCAGCTTCTCCTAACACCCTGCCAGCTCCCAGTGATTGAAATTTGAAAGCATGTAACTGTTAATCTAGGAGTGATTAAAGAGTTTCATTTCTCGGAAGACTCAGTACTCATCATCAGCCGTGATGAATGGGCCTCTAACATCCCCTCAGACCATTATATTGTGATTAATTGTGCCAGTTTAAGTCAATAATTCATCTGTTAAAAATAGGCCTGCGAAGTCTCATTTGTCTCATGGGTGATATCAGAATAAAAAAATTCATTTGATAGTTCTCATTAAATTAGTGGTGGAAGTTATATTGGAGAACACTGTTCATCAAATTCCTATTGCCACCTTATTTGATAAGAAGCTGTACTTGCCTAAAATTGTGTCTGCTAAATGTCATAATGAGCTTCGTGTTCCCTGTGCTAATAAAGGAATGAAAAGTCTAAATATGTGAATGACTGCAGAAAAGGGTGGGGCTCGAGACGGGAAGTATGCTGACTCCCATTCTCTTGAGGAAATAGGTTGAAGCAATATTCTGGCTTTCATTGCACCAAATTTTTAAAAGAGGAAACGAGAGAAAACGCAAATCAGTTATCTTCTCTCTGAGCTCAGAGAACGACCTGGAAGTGTCAAGCTGGTTTTCTGAGAGATGGATCTTCCCACGTGCCACTTACCTAGAAATTGTTGCAAACATTGCTTTTGGCCTTGCTGGACCGTTAATGCATTTTCAGCTGTAGGTGATTCTGCAGGAACGCAGAAGCTAAGAGCAGCTCCACAGCAAATGATAACAGACAACATCCCGAGAGACAGGGTTAATATCCCAGAATTCCCAGAGCTCCGTCTACAGCGTCTTACAAAGACTTCCTGAATGCTCCAGAAAGACTCCCTGAATGCTCCTGAAACACTTAGATATGTAGGTCGGGGATGATTTGTGGACACTCTCATGCCTTTGAAGATCATTTGTTTACAACTTGGGGTGTCTGAGTCTGGTATGGGCAGATTTTGGGGTGACATTAGCACGGTGCACTGGGCCGATGAAGACAGGAAGTCGAGGACCAGGTACAGGTAGGAAACTTAACAATGAGGACAAGTATAGGAGAGTACAGCAGGCAGGCTTGAGGGAGGGGCGTGGCAAACAGGGAGAGATAAGACGAGAGACCAGAGGAAACTGGCCTGGCCTTAGCAACAGAGCATCATTCTGTAGTGCCATCCAAGGTCCCTCCTGAGAACAACTTCCTGAGCACAGCACCAGCAGCTTTTCAATCTCAGAACTCCAGGCTCAGCGTCAACCCTCCCATACCTGGTTCTTCTTATTACGAGAGGAGACATGTTTAATAACAGGCCTCCTGTGACCCTGGAGACAGAAGGGCAATGTTTAGATGCCCAAAGAACGCTCAGATCTGCCTGGGTAGGAGGTCTGTGGGCTGGCTGCTTCTGCCTTCCTACCTGAGTCACTGAATGCAATCACAGAGAAGATGGCAAAGTGCTGCCCAGATATGAAGGGACAGGAGAGAGGAGAGAGAAGCCCGATTACAAGAGAGGAGAGCCCCTCTCAGTCCTAGAGCACAGGCGAAGCTCCCTCCCAAAAGTAGGACCAGTCAGATTATTAAGACAAGTTGAAACGAGAACGTGGGTTATTATTTTTTATGGTTCAGAAGTGAATGCAGATCCTGAAATAAGGAACAAAAGAGGAAGCTAAAGAAAGTTTCAGAAGCATAGTCAAAGTGTCCCCAAACTCTTGCAACTGTGGGTGGCCAAAGACCTATATGTGGTATGGATCACATTGAGCTAATGGGACTCAGTTCTGAACAAGGAAGGGGATGTCCACACATGAGGAAAGCCACTTCAGGCTAAGTCTCAAAGGAATGCTAGAGACCAGATGTAGTTCAAACTTTGAATTAAAAAAAAGATATGCATGAACTTGTAAGAATACCCCCATATGTATATATGTATTATATGTATATATATTATATGTATGTATACATATGTACATACATGCACACACACACACACACACACACACACACACACACTTTGATAATGTTTACCCCTCCCATTATCCTGCCTTAATCTTGCCTTCTTGAAACACGTTTTCTTTTCAACAAATCTTCTTCCCACTTTCATGTCTTTCTTCTATGCCCATTGTGTTAATAATGGTTGCTTGCATGAGCAGGGTGAGGGTGGTAGTTACTTGAACAAAGGCAGCTTAGCATTGTCTATAACACTGACAAGTATGACATCCCCTCCCCCAGCAATAATTAGCCGTAGAAGCTTCCCAAGGAGGGGGTGGAGCCTGGTGAGCCCTTCCTCCAGCTGTGATAGAAAGTCGATTCACCTGTCTTGGACAGGTTACCACTTCTGCTGTGAGTTCCTGGATGCGGTAGCCACATCGTGTTTAGAGACAACTTTTCACAGCACTCCTCCCATCCTCTGGTTCCCCAAGTCTTGCTGTACCTCCTTCTGCAACCCTCTCTGAGCCTTAGACTGGGCGATGTAGATGTCCCACTTACTGCAACCCTCTATTTTTGGTGCCAGGTTAGTTCTCAATAAGTTGCGTATTTTGGATCTAGGGGAGTCAGATTTCCATAGCTATGACAAAACGTCTGAAACAATCAAAAAAGAAGAAAGACTTACCTTGGGCTCACAGTTTTAAAGATTCCAGTCCATGGCTGCTTGACCCTGATGGTTTGGGTCTGCAGGGTCATGGCATATGGTGGCAGGAGAGAATGGCAGAGGAAGTTCGTTCTCCCCACAATCTCTGGGAAGTAAAGAAAGAGTAAGGGTCCCAATATCTTCTTCAAGTGCATACCTCCAGTTACCTAACTTCCTTCCAGTAGGCCTCACTCCTGAAAGGTTCCGTCCCCTTCCGATAGCCCTGTGTGCAGGAGACCCAGGCTTCGGCACGTGGGACACTGGGGAACACTCCCGACCCAGACTCTAACATGGGCACTTCAGAGTTGAGACTTTCTGATTGTGGATGCCCAGACTGCAAGGCAAGAGAGAGCAAAGGCAGACAAAGAAAGTAGGCACAAGATGGTGACATTCTGAGCCCCATTTCCCCTGCAAACCTAAAAAGTTCTGGAGTCTTTAAAAGTATCTGAGATGTTACAGTTCTCTTAAGCAACCCACAGGTAGGAGTGCTAGATAGTTTTGTGTCAACCTGAGGCAGCCTGAAGTCATCTTAGAGGAGGGCGACTCGGTTGAGAAAGTGACTGCATAAAACTGCATTAGAGGCACTTAAGTAGAGATTGACGGGGACAGCCCTGAGCTGTTGGTTCTGGGTTCTATAAGAAAGCAGGCTGAGCAAGCCATAGGAAGCCAGTCAGTAAGCAGCACCCCTTCATGGCCTCTGCATCAGCTCCTGCCTCGAGGTTCCAGCCCTGCTCAAGTTACTGTTTGGACTTCCTTCAGCTATGAACAGTGATGTGGAAGTGTAGACTGACTAAACCCTTTCCTCCCCAAGCTGCTTTCTGGTCATGGTGTTGCATCACAGCAATGGAAACCCTAAGACATCAGGCTTCTGTTGCCTTCACACATGGAACACCTTACCTCTCTCACTTGGCGTTCCTTTCAACGGGTGGAAGCAGAGGGAAAAAGGCATCACCTGAAGCACCTGGAACCCACCTTTCCCAGACTCACAGCTCTCTTGGACATCCCAGTAGCCATCCTTATAATTCTCTCAAAACTATATTCTTAATCTAAGAAGGGGCATTGAAAGTAAATAAACAACAATGCGTATTAGACAGTTGCCTTTTGAGATTACCGTTCCTACTCCACCAGAGTTCAGTCGTTTTAACTGTCTGACTGAGAAGGGGCACAGTGGCAGCATTTGTATTTCTGTTCTGTAACTTAAGACCCGGGCATGGAGCTCCTTGTGTATGAATTAATAATGCTGTTTGTACCTCCCACCAGGGACGAAGATGTTGTAATTCTTAATGAGCCTGAGAAACGCCATTAACCCACCACACTCTCAGTGTTTCTTGGGACTGATCTGTGACTTTAGCTTTATTGCTTTTCTGGCACAGTAGTTAGTTGTGAGTGAAGCCTAGCCTTGCTATCTCTGAATAAAAAGGGAAATTTTAGAATGTGGAAGCAAAACGGAACTTCAACAGCTGTCAGGTGAAAGCTGTTTGGTTTTGGGGGGCAGTTAAATTTGAGGGTTCTATATATGAGTAGTCTGTGTTTGTATCCTTCCCATCCCTGCTCCCCACTCTGATTTCCCTGCCTCTCCCAACTACTCTTTCTTGAACTCATGACCTATTCTACATTTATTTTTGTTACCTATGTACACACACATACACACACACACACACACACACTCACACACACACCCCTGCTGCCTGCGGATGGATGGAGAAACAGCTTTGTTTTCCTTTTCAGAGATGAAACCACAGTACAAAGGGTCATTTGTTGTTGTCGTTATTGTTGTTAATGTGTGTGGAACTTGAAGCTTGTACACTTTGACTAAGGTTGTGTATTTTTTGGGTGCTATGATGAAGCTCATGATACATGAATCTCATTTACCCATGGATAAATGCCTGTTAATAAAATTCCATGTGCCAAGTCCTTTCTGAACACCAACTTTAAAAGGAAAAAGTCAGAGTACCTTGGCGGAAATTCCTTATAGACAGAACACAAATACCTATAGTTCCATAAATATGGTCTTTGATCACATGTCTCTTATCACAATTAAATGGTTGGTTTCTGAAGCCAAAGGTAGTCAGTGACTCACACTCCTCACCCCATTGGGATTTGGGTGTCAGTAACTCAAGAGTATACTTTTAAGAAGGCCACTGGTAGGCAGATGTCACCACATCTCATTATGGAGTGACAGAGTTGGTGACAATTGCATTCTCAAAGCCACATTTGTTTATCTTCCCAGAGCAGAGTGTTCAGTGACACAAGGCTCAGTTGGTGTGGTGATTTGAATATGATTGGCCCAAAGAGTGGTGCTATTAGGAGATGTTGCCTCATTAGAGTAGGTGTGGCCTTGTTGGAGGAAGTGTGTCACTGTAGGGGTGGGCTTTGAGACCCTCCCCCAGCCAACTGGAAGACAATGTGCTCCTGACTTCCTTTGGATGAAGATGTAGAACTCTCAGCTCTTCCAGCACCGTGCCTGTCTGGATGCTGCCATGCTTCCTGTCATGATGATAATGGACTGAATCTCAGAACCTGTACGCCAGCCCCAATTAAGTGTTGTCCTTTCTAAGAGTTGCCTTGGTCATGGTGTTGCTTCACGTCTGTGGAAACCCTAACTCAGACAGCTGGGTTCCGGGTCTAGGAACTCTGCAGTGTGGTAGGAATGGAAGGGGAGGGTGCAAGTGTCATTGGTTCCAAGGCTGTAGAAGCTGATATTGCATTGAAAATCCACCAAGATTCTGAAGAATAATGTAGCCTCAAACTAAGGGGCAACTAGAAGCTTGGCCATGCCCCTGCAGAGCCAGCCTGCAAACATTGCTGCTCAAATAGCTTGTCCCTGGTCTTGGCACAGCATGGGCATGGCAGTGATTCAGTGGTGCCAGGCAGACTTCATGCCTCCTAAATCAGGGTGCTTGGGATCCGCCCAAGCAGGCATTTATATCCTGTACAACGCCCTCATTGTCTGGAAAGGACCTGCCTGCCTATTGATAGAAGACTCTGAAAATAAGTCTTCTCCCCACCAAGAAACCCAAAAGGCATCAGATCTCACTCACATCCTAAGCGAAGTCACACCCACAGAGAACTTTGTGGGGCAGGGCTTTGAAGATGAAAAGGGGTGCCTGGCTGTCAGGGGCGTGGCTAGAGAATCACTGGCTCAGAGGCACAGGAAGGCACACATGGCCACTGTGTCGAGACAGGGATCTTGGATATGGCTGCTTTGGAGGCACTCAGTTTCATAGCCTCAGGTCCTTGGCCCTGTGCCAGGGCAGAGATGGTCTGGTCTGATGGCTTACAATAGTATACATCACATTAACTTGAAAGTCATTTCCAGCAAATCTAATATACAAAGGAATAATCACCATGCTTGGACCAAGAGCTAGACATGGGATGAAGTAATCTAGATCTTTCTATATCTGGGAACTGCTTTTTCCTGCATGGCTAAGGTTTGGAGATACAGTGCATTTCTACATAGAACGGTTGTTACACGCGGGACCAATTATACAACGTCCCTTTCCAATCAATCTTTTAGGAAAAAGCCAAGCTTTGCACATTTCATGAACATACATTCCAGGAGACTTAAGATATTCCATTATGACACGTGTCAGTCTGTCTCTTGGTCAAAGGATCGTCTCACATACGGACATCACAACTCGTTTCATTGGCAAAGTTAAGACATTGAAAATATTTGAAGGGATCGTCAGGGCCTTGGACTAGGATACATGAAGTCTCGTTCTCTTTTCGATATTATTGGTTATCTGTGCTACGCCGTTTAATATTGTTTATGCTAGTTTTAAAAAATGAAGAGAACTGTACTGATTTCAGAGGTGGCCGAGGAACAGGAATCAATTGGAACAAGAATCAAATTCTCTTGTCCAGAGTTCTTGGGCCTACGGCCAGGAATGATGAAGCAGTAGCCAGCCTACAGGCCTGTCAGTGGTACACTTAAAAAGAGGGAGAGAACAGAGAGACAATATGCTGAGAGCAGTGTAGTGTTCCCAGTGTAAGTTAAAGAGAACGGGCCGTGGTCTTTAGAACCTCCACTGCCAGGGCTTGTTGTAGGAGATGGAGATCGAGTGGGAAACAGGTTCCCTGAACACACATGAGGTGTGCTGGGAGAAGAAAGTGCAGTACTGGAGGCCGAACAAAACCTCAGCTTCCAGTGGAGCCCAGCAGGCAACGACAATACCTTTGTCTGGCTGTGGGTTTCCCTTTTGGGGATTGCGTTATTTTCATGGTTTTCTCTCCTGTATACTCCTGTTGGGTCCCATGTGAGACGAATGAGAAAGGAAAATCTAGAGTCAAGTGGGCAGAGTTCAGGGTCTGCTCTGAGATTCTAAGTCACATGCCTTCCTGACTGCCAAGGTTTTTATGGATGCATTGAATAGGAAGTTTACTGCTGGACCAGATCTGTCCGATACTGTCAAATAGAGTCAAGTCCTGGTACTCATTCGTTCTGAGTTGGAGTTCGTAGGACTCCATCAATGTTTCGCAGAATGTGACAGCACTCCTTTTATCAAAGGAGTAATCTTGAGAGGCTGCAGAGAACGAAGGCGCCCTAGGAGACTGGCCTCACATTTCCTTGGTGCACAAAGTGCCTCCAGCCTTTTGTGGTCGTTTACTGTGCCAAGTATCTACTGTGTCCACGTGGATAGCCAGGTTCCTTGCAAGCCACGGAATTTGGAAATGTGCTAACAAATCTTGAGTGCCTTCAAAGTATCAAGAGACTCTGTTGTTTGGTTGGTTTCTGTTGCCACTGTTGTTTGCTTTTGAAGACAGAGACGTGCCACGAAGCCCAGGCTGCTAGCCGTAACTACTGGAGACGCTCGCACCTCTTTGTATTAGTAGCCCACAGAAAACTCCGGTCTAATGCCTATTTCTTAGTCAGCATTTTAGTCCATGATTTATAGTCCGTGATATAAGCTGCCTATACGAGTGTTTTAAGAATCACAGAACACTCCTTTTTTAGAATATAAAGATGAAATCCAACATAGTTTTGTAGTTTGACTGTATCTCCGAGAGTTTCAAGGGTCACACCTTTGGTCCCAAGAGTGGAGCTGTCGCATTGCTGTAGCCTTTGAGATATGGGACTTGGGAATGTTGTTAGGCAATTGTGACCATGCCTTGGGAGGAATTAGTATAGTTCCTACAGACCTCAGTTCCTGAGAAATTTTCTCTTTATTACACAAAAAGAAAGCAGAACTTGTGGAGATTTTTGTCCCTTCTGTCTTACCATGTGATCTTTCCACACATGCTCCAACCATGGTAAACCCAGAGGCTGAACAGATGGGGATATCCAACAAAGAGAGATGTTCAGCCTACAAAACTGTGACCTCCATAAACCTCTTTTCTTTATAAAGAATTCAGCCTCGGGTATTTTGTTATAGTAGCAGAAGTTGATTGAGACAGAAAGTGTTTCAATATGCAAATATTTGAGTATTACATCCTCCATAGGCAGCATTTGAACAAACAGGTCACATGTTTTACATCAACCCAGGAATACACTGATTGGTGTCAATATATTTTATTGTAACTTAAATGGTACAATGACATTGTCATTAATGATATATTTTTAGTACCTGATAAGCAGCTCTTACCAAAGTTCCAATAAAATAGTAGATTCTGGCAATTTTTAAAACTGATGTTTCCCTCTAAAAATCAGTGAGTTTGAAAAGAGAATGAATTGTTTTAGTGCATATACAAAACACAGATTTAGTTTTACATAATGTCAGAAAGGTCTTTCACCGCACTATGTATCCAGTGGGACATTTGAAAATTATGTGAAGCCAAAGAGTTCTTTGACATGCGGGATTGACTGGTATACTGGCAGCATCTGTATTCTTGGCCCTACCTACACTCAGATGAACCCCGGCTACCCACGCCTCAGTGCTTCCCGTCCCACGCATGCTCAGAACAACCACTCCACGTGCCAACACTGCGGGTTCCCTTCCTTGCCGCGCGAGTTCAGCTTCTCAGCCCAGCTGGTCCTGGCCTCTCTCCTTGCTTCTTCTCTTTCTGCATCTCCTATGATCCGTAACTTTTAACTTAATCAAACCTATCTTTCTGTCGTTGCCTTGCTTCTTTAGTCTGGGAATCGGGGTTCTCCTTCGGTTATTGTGCTTTGAGCCCAATAGTTGGCTTTCCTGGAGGGCTCCGCGATGCAGTTCTTAGAAGGATGAAGTCATACAAAAGCCATCGATTTCAACCTTCACTTTATAGGTGATCAAGTAGAAGTTTAAGGATGGCTCAGGCTTGCCTGAGCTCTCACCACTTGTGGGTGAGCCGCAGCCTCAGGAAAAGATTGGCTGTCTTCCGTAACTCCGTCCCATACTTCACGTCGATCAATAAACCAGTACACCAAGCAACAAACATTAATGTCAAAAGAAAGGGGCTGAGTTAGGAAAGCCTTAAACTTTCCAAATTTAAGCCAGAAACGACAAGAGAAGGCTGCGATGGTTTTAACAAACGCGGGCCTTCCACTTCCGTTTTGTTCCACATTTTGTGCTGTGCTTTAAGAGTTTCAAGAGCAGCAGGGGCCACCATCCCTTCTTTGCCCGGGCAGTCTGGTTGGCTAATGAGGTAAGACCTCCATAATGCAAAGCAAAGTAACTGTGTCACTCAGGGAAAGTATTTAAAAACAAGGCGGAGGGGGGAGGGGCACAGCAAACACATTACATCCACATCTGTGATGGATCTGGAATAGTGGCCCATTATGGCGAAAACTCATAAACAAAGGACCAGAGGGAGATGGGTAGACTACATCACAACTGCCATTTTGTGGGACCGCCCTCCCCAAATCCCATATGCTCTCAATATAAGGGGCCGTTGGGGCTCATTCCTATGCCCGTTTCTACTCTTCTTGCAGCTCATTGGCTGGATTAAATTTTCTAGCCCTAAACATTTACGTGGACTGTGGGTAGAGATGACGTGGGCTAGAACAAATAACTCCTCATCCTTCTCGTGCACGCCTTTTCCACCTCAGCATCAGGGTTCTCAGAGCCCATACAAATGCAGTCCGAGGTAGACTGACTGACTGGGTATGGAAAGGCTGTGTGGAACACAGTAAATCCTCTGGCTATGACCCTGTTCTGCTGGACCACTAAGATTTTGGAATTGTGTTAGCTAGTAATTCTGTGGCTAGTCACTTGGGGGCATCATGCCTCACTTCATTTGCCTATATGGTACAAAGTAAAACCTAAATACCTTTGAGAAAGGTATGGGTCATGGACACGGTTCATGAAGTATATATTCTAAAATATAAACTATAAAAGAATATATCATAGAAACATTCTCCTTTATAAAAGGAAGACTATATTGGGACGAAGAGAACCTATCAGGAGATTATTCAGAAATGCTTAGGTTTTTATAGTAGCCATCCGAATAGGTGTGGAGGACATTTCATTGTGAGTTTGATGTGATGAGTCATGTAGAGCATGTACATCCATGTACACTCATGTACATACATGTATACACACCTTTTGTAGAGCATGTACATACACGCACACATATGCACATACATGCACATATATGGATATATATCTACATATATGAACATACATGTGCATACGTGTACATACACATACATACACTTTTTGGCGACATGCACATTTTCCTCAGAACAATGTTTAGTGAAGTCCCTTACCCATTGTTTCACAGAGAACTGTAGGAGTTTGTTGCAATCTCTCTCATCTACTTTAGCTTTTCTTTTCTGTGCTCTCAGTGTGTCCTTTCCAGAGCTTTTTTTTTTTTTTTGGCAAAATCAGTGTCGAGAAGTTCCCCCCCCACCAGAAAATTTATGACTTTAATCAAAATCATTGCAATTCAATCAAATTCCATTTGAATTCAATTTTGAGTTTACTTTAATATTTGCTATGGATTAAGAGTTTTCCCTTCCCCCTTTACTTCTGTCTACCAACTCCCCCACCCCAGCATTATTTGTTGACGTGACTGGCCCTCTCCCTCTATACCAACATTGCTAGTGTGTCGATTTACTTCTGAGTTCTCTCTTAATGTACCAATGGTTTAATTATCTGCTTTTTCTTTCTGTACCTTTTTTTTTGGTAGTATGGAAGTGTGATGTTTCTGTCTTTGATCATCTTTCTTAAGACTGGCTGTTTGGAGTCCTTCATGATTCTGTAGAAATTGTACATACTTTAAAAGATGTTCCTGTTCTTTCGAAGTCATTAGCATTCTGATAGATATGACAGAAATCTGCAGATCACCTTAGGTAATGTGTACGTTAACCAGGTTGACTCACGATCCATGTCTTCCCATTTCTTTTTAAAATTTTCTTCAGGAATGTTTTTAACTTCACAATTTATAAGTCTTAGTTCTTTCATTAGGTGTGCTGGTTAGATTTTTGTGAGTTTGACACAAACTGGGGTCATCTGGGAAGAGGGACTGAGAAAATATCTGTATCAGATGGCCTATAGCAAGTCTGTAAGCCAAATAAACCCTTTCCTCCCCAAGTTGGTTTCGGTCAGTATTTATCACCGCAACTGAAAGCAAACTAAGACAGTAAACTAATCCTTAATAGTTTATTCATTTTTTCTTAATATAAATGGTGTTCTTTTCTTATTTATTATTTAGATTAATTGGGCTTTAATAACTTTTTAGGGGGAAACAGTTTTATACTATTTATTTCCCCCGACATCATGTTTTCATTATTTACTTGGGAAATGGAAAACCTACACATGAATAATGGAAACCTTCATATGTACGATGCTGTGGAAAGCATATTATATGGAGGGTCCTCAAAAACTCACATACAGAGCTACCGTATGTCCCACCTGTGAGGACCTATGCAAGGCAGGTGACAAGGACACCAAGGCAGAGAGCCAGGCTGCCACGCTCACTGCAGGGCTGTTCACAATAAGCAGGGGCCAGGAGACCTAAACATGTTTTGTCAATGAGAGGAAAGTGTGGGTTATTACTAAAGGCATGCAATGGAGTAGTATGGTTTACAGCAACGGAGATGACTCTGGAAGAGAATATGATAAGAAAACTAATGAAGAAAGAAACTCAAGACATAAAGTGCGACACTTCCTGGTCATGCTTCCATGTGCAATCTAGAGCAGTCAAGTTAATAAAGACGCACAAATTAGGATGGTAGCTGCTAGGGAGTGGGAGGGGGTTAGACGGTGCTGATCAAAGGATACAAATTTTCAGTTGTAAGTCTCAAGTACTTAATGTTCAGCATGTAATTCTAGCTAACTATGTTGTATAGTGTACTGGAATTGATAAGGAGAACGCTGTACACACACACATACACACACACAGACACACATACACATACACACACAGACACACACACACAGACACACACAGACACATATACACATACACACACAGACACACAGACACACATACACATACACACACAGACACACATACACACACAGACACACACACAGACACACAGACACACATACACATACACACACAGACACACACACACAGACACACACAGACACATATACACATACACACACAGACACACAGACACACATACACACACAGACACACACACAGATACACACAGACACACATACACAGACACACACACAGATACACACATACACATACACACACAGACACACACACAGATACACACAGACACACATACACAGACACACACAGACACACAGACACACATACACACACAGACACACACACAGACACACATACACAGACACACACAGACACACACACAGATACACACAGACACACATACACACACAGACACACACAGACACACACACAGATACACACATACACATACACACACAGACACACACACAGATACACACAGACACACATACACACACAGACACACATACACACACAGATACACACAGACACACACAGACACACACACAGACACATATACACATACACACACAGACACACAGACACACATACACACACAGACACACACACAGACACACACACAGACACACACACAGACACATATACACATACACACACAGACACACAGACACACATACACACACAGACACACACACAGACACACACACAGATACACACAGACACACATACACAGACACACACAGACACACACAAACACACACACATACAAACACACACATACACACACAGACACACATACACATACACACACAGACACACACACAGATACACACAGACACACATACACACACAGACACACATACACACACAGATACACACAGACACACACACAGAAACACACAAACACACACATATACACACATACAAACACACAGACACACATACACACACAGACACACACACATACACACACAAACACACACATACACACACAAACACACACACAAACACACACACAAACACACACATACACACATACACACACATACACATATACAAACACACACATACACACACAGACACATACACACACATGCACACACACACACGCACACGCACACGCACACACTGGTGGGCAGTGTCCTAGTTTACTTTCTATTTCTGTGATAAAACACTGTGAGAAAAAGACAGTTGGAGAGGAAAGGGCTCCTTTGCCTTACAGACACTGATTGATCGCTGTCGGTCATTGAAGAAAGTCAGGGCAGGAACTCAAGCAGGAACCGGGAGGCAGGAACGGAAGCAGAGGCCATGGAGGAGAGTTGCTGGCTGGCTGGCTGGCTCATCCTGATGTGGTCAGCTTGCTTTCTTATCGCACTCAGAAGCCCCTGCTCAGGGATGGTCCTGCTCATCACGGGATGGGCTCTTCCCTATCACTTAGCAATCAGGAAACACCCACACACACTTGTCTACATGCCATTCTGATGGAGGCATTTCCTCAGTGGGGGTTCTCTTTTATCAGATGATTCTAGCCCAGCAGACCTTAACCTGGGGGGGGTGGTAAAAACCCTTTCAAAGGTATCACCTAAGACCGCTGGAAAACATATATATATATATATATATTTACATTACAGTTCATAACAGTAGGAAAATTACAGTTATGAAGAAGTAACAAAAATAATTTTATGGCTGGGGGTCACCACAGTGTGAGGAACTGTAGTAAAGGATCACAGCGTGAGGAGGTTGAGAACCAGTGGTCTAGCCTGTGGTAAAGTTGACAGTAAATGAATTCATTAATAAGAAAATAAATTAATAAACATAAAAAAGCAACACATGAAGATCCAGCTAATGAATTTTTAGTTTGAGCCAGGGTCTCGTGTTGCCCAGGTTGGCCTCAAACTTGGTCTGGAGCCAAGGATGACCTTCTGACCCCCAAACCACTGCTTTCCTGGTGCTGAGGTGGTAAGTGCGCATTTTTTCATTTTTCACGGCAAGGTTTGTTAGTTCACTTGAATGTGCCGCTCTTTTCCTAGTGCATGTTGAAGCATGAGCCTCGTGCTTTCAATATATACATTTCTCCTTTAAAAGCCCAGCTACGTTTTCATAAACAAAGGGACATGAGCACACCGTAGCGTTAGCTGGACCTTTGCTGACTAAGCAACCACGCGGCTCCGTGGTAGTCGATACCTAAGTCTAGTGAAGTACGATTGGCTGCCGTGTTACATGCAGAATGAATATTAAGCACGGGTTGCTTAGAATATTCTGGGGTATTTGTACGTCTGTGTGGCATGCGCATGCTCACATGTGTATGTGCAGGTGCGCAGGCGCCATGACAGCGTGTGGTCAGCGTGGGTGTTGCTCCTTTTCTTTCACCCTGTTTGAAGCAGGCTACCTTGTTTCTTATCACTACACAGGCCAGGATCGTTGCTGCGACTTTCTGGGGACCTTCTCATTTCACTGAAGTATGCTGGGATCACAGGGGCACTGTGCCACATCTGGCTCTCCCCGGGCTCTAGGGATGCGAACTCTGGTCCCTACACTTGTCTGTCAAATACTTTATCTATTGAGTTATTTCCCTGTCCTGGTTTTTGTTGTTCTATCAACTTAATACAAGCTACGGTCCTCTGGGAAGAGAAGCCACTATTGAGAGAATGCCTCCGTGGAAATCTCCACAGGCAGTCTGTAAAGTCTATAATACATGTTCTTGTTGATAATTGATGGGGGAGGGGCCACCGCCATCCCTGGGCTGGCGGTCCTGGGGGTGCATAGGAAAACAAGCCTTGTGTCACTCCTCCATGATCTCTGCTCTAGTAGATGCCTAACTCCAGGTTCTTGCCCGAGTTTTTGCCCCGACTTCTCTTCACAACGGAAGCATAAAATGGAAGTTTTATTTCCTCCCCAAGTTGCTTTTGGTCATGGGGTTGCATCACAGCGACGAAGACCTAAATGGAACGCACACACTGCTTCCCCGGCGCTCTATGACTTTGTTTCTTATCTTACTGAATTGTGTGTTTGGCTGGCAACGATTCTGTGCGTGAGCGGCCATACAGCTACAATATCTAAGTAGCTCACAGCCCAGAGTAGTCTCCTATATCTCTCAGAACTTGTTCAGGACTGGGAGAAGACTAGAAAACCGTGAGATTTAAAAAAAAATTATATAGTTCTTACTCTTGAAAAAGTTCATACACTTTACAATGCATACAGGTCATAGGCACGCATCACTCCTTACACTAACTTCCTCTGGTCCCAATCTCACCTCTTTCCCAAGGTTGTCCCCTCTTTCTATTGTGATTAATAACCGGCTGGAGTCCAACTAGGGGTGCCTGCTTTCGCGTGGGTGTGTGGTCATCCACTGAGGCATAAACAAAACACAGACTCCCAAGGCAGAGAGCTCATAGACTTCAAACCAACTTCAAAATAAAAGGTGAGGCTTGTTTATGAAATGGATGAAATAAGCAATGAGGTGGGAAGAAAGAAAGTTTGGATTTCAGACCTTCATTTTTATATGGGGGCGGGACTTAGGAAGATGAGGTCGAGGGAGGGACTAAGGAGCAGAAACAGAAGGGTGGCAGGAAAAAAAAATCCAAGGAGGCAACTGTAGCGCTACAGGACGGCCAGCAGGGGGAGGTGCAGCCCATTCTTCACCTTACACTGCCCAGGTGAGGAGCTCCGATTCCCCAGTCTATTTACTGTTGAAAGAGTTGGTTAAACCATTTAGCCTTTCTGTTCAGGGGAGGTGACTAAGTGGATGTGAGGATTAAATGAGATACTATGCGGACCGAGAATTGATATGATAAGGCAGCGCAGCGTACGGAGAAGTGACTGTACCAGATATTCAAAATAAGACCCCCAGCCTACTAGAGAAAGGTGCCAAGTTTTAGAGTGCCACATAACAAGGAAGCTGTTGCAGTCGTTGAGCGTTTTAGATCTTGGTTTTGTGGAATACCAGGTGCCTCTCTCCTTTCGTGTCCAGAAAGAGGAAGTCGGGGACCCAGAGTTCTGTACCTTTAATTCTGCAGGGAATCTCTGTGATGAGGCCTGTCTCTTCTTTCCTTGCTTCTTCTTGGCAGAAAGTAGCGACGTCAGTCTGGGTTCAGGGTCTGAAGACAAGGTTAGGAGGCTGACCAACCTGCTAACTAGCTGCCTCTGGGGTTTGGGGTTCTCTCATGCTCCTCCGAGACCACAGAGAGGTTGCACATCTGGAGAGATCAGGGGCAGGCTAACCACATCAAAATGATCACCTATCTGGACCTCTGCCAAGGCACAAGTCCCTCAGTCGTCATGGTGGCTATCTTCACTTCCCTAAACTTGGACGAAGAATATGATCTGGCCTGAACCACCGTCAAGGCCTGGAAGATCACGGAGAAGCTTCCTTAAGGTGACTATTTATGGCTGCAGTGTTTGTGGAGGCTTGGACCCTCATTATCATTTATTACATTTTTCCTAAACACCCAGAGGACTTTCTCTGGAATAAATGAAAGATGAAGTTACTATAGAAATAATACCGCTTTTCATTAGAACCTTTTCCAGGCCCCTCCAATCCCAATGATGCCTTTCCTGCTCAGTGTGGCCCTGGAGAAAGGTACCTCTGAATGGAGGGCAATGGCTGTGAAGAGGTTAAAAGGAAGGAATATGGACGGAGAACAAGGTTTGGCATTCGGAATTTGTCTCAAGAGCTTACCGAGATGCTCAAAACAGAAGCTAGAGTTGAAACGTCCCCGAGCGGGCAATGACCGACAGAACGCCTGTCCAGTGCGTGGGTCGTTACGGCTCTCCTTGAATGGATGTTCCCAATTCCCTTCCATGTAGGGAGCTTGGATGCCTTTGCTGTTTGTTTGTTAGTTTTATGGTGCTGTGGATCAGGGCCCTTGCACGTGCTAGGCAAGTGCTTACTTCCAGTCGGATATAGAAAATTATTACTGTATAGAAAATTACTAGAATGTCTGATGACAGCGTCTCACATGATAGACTTGATTTATATTGTGTGATTGGGGGAAAAGGTCACCCCGACCTTCTAGGGCCATGCTATAGGAAACAGTGGCTACTAGCCGCATGACATTAAATGGTAGCCACAAAGTGAAATGATCTAAAAGTAGGCAAAAATAAATCTGCTCAAATTACAGTGATCGTATGGCAGAACCCAACAGTTTTGGGCCACTGTTTCATCATTGTGAAATGGTCTATGACAGCATTTCTTAATCTGTAGGTCTTGAACCCCTGGCGGTGTTAAATGACCCTTTCACGGGGGTTGCATACTGGATATTAACATTACGAGTCATAACAGTAGTAAAGTTACACTTGTCTTTTATTGGATAGTTTATATTTTTATATTTCAAATGTTATCCCCCTTCCCAGTTCCCCCCTCTCATCCCCCCTTCCCCGGCTTCTATGAGGATGCTTCTCCTCCCACCCACCTACTCCCACCTCAACACCCTGGCGTTCCCCTACACTGGGGCATTGACCCTTCACAGGACCAAGGGCTTCTCCTCCTATTGATGGCAGACAATGCCATCCTCTGCTACTTATGCAGCTTGAGCCATGGGTTGCCCCCATGTATACTCTTTGGTTGGTGGTTTAGTCCCTGGGAGCTCTGGGGAGTCTGACTGGTTGATGTTGTTGTTCTTCCTATGGGGTTGCCAACCCCTTCAGCTCCTTCAGTCCTTTCTCTAACTCCTCCATTGGGGTCCCTGTGCTCAGTCTGATAGCGGAAGGCATCTTAATCTCTATCAGTAAGGCTCTGGCAGAGCCTCTCAGGAGACACCCATATTGGGTTCCTGTCAACAAGCACTTCTTGCCATCAGCAATAGTGACTGGGTTTGGTGGCTGCTTTTGGGAATGGATCCCCAGGTGGGGCAGTCTCTCGATGGCCTTTCCTTCAGTCTCTGCTCCACTCTTTGTCCCTGTATTTCCCCTCATGAGCATTTTGTTCCCCCTTCTAGAAGGACTGAAGCATCCGCACTTTGGTTGTCCTTCTTGAACTTCATATGGTCTGTGAATTCTGACTATCTTGTCACTCAGGGTGACATTTTCTAGTTCCATCCATTTGCCTAAAAATTTCATGAAGTCATTGTTTTTGATAGCTGGGAAGTTCTCCATTGTGTAAATGTACCACATTTTCTGTACCCATTCCTCTGTTGAAGGGCATCTGGGTTCTCTGTAGCTTCTGGCCATTATAAATAAAGCTGCTATGAACATAATGGAGCATGTGTCCTTCTTATATGTTGGAGCACAGCAATGGAATAGTTTTACGGTTGGGGATCACCACAACACGAGAAACTGTATTAAAGGGTCACAGTGTCAGGAAGGTTGGGAACTAATCTATGGGACGGAAGTATTCTGGAGCTTCAGAACTTCTCAGTGCTTCCACTGACCCCCCAGGACTGAGTCCACTTGTCTCACTCTCTTTCCAGAGCCGTGGACCTCATGGCCGAGTTCCGCTACCTGGTCCTCCACAGCTCCTGAAAGAGCTGACTGCTGCAGAGATGTGGGGCTCAGGACATCCAGCGATTCCTGGCTTGCTTCCCTTCACAGAGCTGGCGAGTGCCATAGTAGGGATTTTAGACTGGCTTTGTCTTTGCAGCTCAAACTTGCTCCCTCAGCCCGACCATTCTAGGGTGGGGCATGGAGCTGAGCCACAAGTTTCTTCCAGTAGGAAGCGTCCTGCAGAGTCCTCAGTCCTTCACAAGGCTTTCCTATCAACCAGTCCTGCTCTTGCCCTGGCATTCTGACCCCTCACCTCACCTTTAACCCGAACCCTAACCCATTCCTGGAGGTACTGCGATACCAGGTGGATGTCAAATATCAGGTCAACACCAAAGTCAGCAGTAGCAGAGGGACTTCCAAAGCCTCACTGTATAAAAAGTTCTTCAGTGGCTTAGGGTGGAAGGGCAGGATTGTTTCTGGCTTCGTGAAGGGCTTTTCTGAGTGTCTGGTAAGGCTAACTGCAGGGGCCTTTCAGAGTAAACCCTTCAATGAACTTCAGGCACAACCTCCCTTGAGACCACAGAAGAAGGAAGCTGCTTTCAAGTTGGGTCAGAAACCCAGGCAACCTTTATGTCCAAGCTTCCAGAGAATGCCCACAGATTTGGGGCCCGAAGTGTACTACTTTAGTGTGTGTGTGTGTGTGCGTGCGTGTGTGTGTGTGTGTGTGTGTGTGTGTGTGTATGAAATGCAATCTGGGCCACCACTGCCATGCTCTATACCGGATGTGTGTAGAAGACTAGGAGGTCTCTCCGCTGTCATTGCAGTGTGCATGAGTGTGTGCACAGGTGTGTGCACTTATGTAAGGCTCCTGTAGGGAGAAGGGAAAGGACTAAGGTGAGGTAAGAAGGCATCTAAGCTGGGAGCGGTGGTACAGGCCTTTGATCCCAGCCCCTAGGAGGGAGAGGCAGAGGAATCACTCTGAGCTGGTTCTCTCTTTCTTTCATGTGGGTTCTGGGGTATCCACGTTATATTAGCAGCCTCACGGACCTGATCTAGAACATTTCTAAACACAACAAATTCTTACACTCGAATTATTTGCCCATTTGACTGTCATGGAACATTCCAAAGACCCAGGAAGATATTAAAGGGTTAAGCTTGGAGAACACTGACTGTAAACCAGTGGTTCTCAACCTTCTTAATCCTACAGCCCTGTAATATAGTTCCTCCTCTTGTGGCGACCCCCTAACCATAAAATTATTTTCTCGGCTACTTTGTAACTATAATTTTGCTACCATCATGAGTTATAATGTAAATATTTATAAAGACAGAGACTTGCCAAAGGGGTTCTCGACCCACAGGTTGAAAATTGCTGCTCTAGACAGATACATAAATAACTCTTACCATGATGGGTTCAGACCAGTGGCTAATGCATGCGGGTGCGTCCATAATTGTCTTAGGTACAGGTATGACTACCCCAGATCAGTACCGCCACCTTATATCATCACTTTTTGCACCCTGGTGAGTTGCCCAAACAATGAATCCTGGGCTGGTAAATGGTCTAGTGGCTCAAAGACAAAGCAAGTGGCTTCTGAGTGTCCTGACCACTGGACTTATTCTATTAGCCCAGATCTATTCCTTGCACACAGTCTCAGAATCATGCATGATATTTTCCTGTGTTGCTGTCAGGATTATAATTCATATTATTATTTTTATAAATCAGAGCTTTTACCCTAATAATGCTGATGGCCAGTTTTGGTGGTGATTTTGTTCTAATGGACTAATCTGGCCACAATCGTGATATAAATAGACGAAGGCACTTGGTTAATTTCTACAAAAATCAGGATAGCAGCAAGAGCAAATATTTGATGGAAAGATATTGCATCCACTTAGGCCCCATGCCAAGGTCTTTATAAGAGCATGAATTAGAGGTTAAATTCCAAATTTAAAACCTTCTGCTAATGGCACAGTTTCACCCGCCTCTCTCGATAAAGGGCTTGAACCCAGACATCAACATATGGTGGAACTGAGTGGCACTTTCCTTCTGCCTGAGGCATCTCAGAGACCCTGGGCAGCCTGAAAAAAAAGGCGAAGCCCACTGTCTATGGCGTTCATCTACAAACCCTGTGTCAGGCCGTGAGGCAGTTTTTGTTCCTTCTTGGTGACTGCCACTTCTGAGGTGTCTGGTAAGGCTGGCTGCAGGGGCCCTTCTGAGGGTTCTTTAATGTCCTAACACAGAAGACTGTCACCTGCTATGGGATACTGAAACACCAAGACCACCGCCCTTCACAGCCTGTGAGAAGTACAGCCTACTGCTTGGGTTGTTGGCCAAGTACGGAGAAATTACTCGGGGTCTAAGGGTAAGTTTAATGGGTGTAGTCTGTTATTCCAGGTCAGGGCCATTGGAAGCTTCCATGAAATGTATTTGGGGTAGTTTTTTTTTTTTTAAATCGTTCCAGCAGCTACCCAGGAGCAAAGGGGGTCACACCCAGAGGATCTGATCGGGTTTTTCTTTCTTTCTTTTTTTCTTTATTAACTCGAGTATTTCTTATTTACATTTCGATTATTATTCCCTTTCCCAGTTTCCAGGCCAACATCCCCCTAACCCCTCCCCCTCCATTCTATATGAGTGTTCCCATCCCCATCCTCCCCCCATTACCGCCCTCCCCCCAACAATCACGTTCACTGGGGGTTCAGTCTTAGCAGGACCAAGGGCTTCCCCTGATTGGGTTTTTCTAAACTGGTCTATTCTCTTGTTTTAACAGCCAAGTCAGCCGTAGTAGGCAACAATGTATTGATTTTTTTGGCACTGCCAGAATCAATCTGAACAAAGCCATTCAGCGCTACATAGAAAGCCAGCTGAACTCAGACAAGTGGGATGAACGCTTTCCTTGGAGCTCTTGAGCAGTAAGCAAAATGGCTTTGACGCTGTCTCTGCTGAGGAAATTATGTATATAACCAAAACCCCCTGCTTTCAATTTCGCCCCAACTCCCTGTATCCCCCAATAGACTTCCATCCTCATAGCTCGTTTTCATCAACAGGCATCCACTCCATCCCTCTGAGCCCCTGAGAAGACATTCACGATGGCAGCAGACAAGAATACAGGGTAGAGAGGCTCATGGATGCACTGTCAAAAGTCTCTCTCTGTGGGATTATGAAATCCCTGACCTCTGACCCAGGGTTCAATGGCAGACTGATTATTTCCTTGAATAAAATTGATCACCCGGGCTTACATTAAATGGATATTTGAGACGTTACTGACTAATACTATTTGATTATCAGCTTATCCCTTCGCCTCACTGATAGTCCTAGACTTTTCTAGGTGGATCCACGGTGACTGTTAAGACAGTTTTTGGCTTTTTCCTTCGCTCCTCCCTGTGGTAATATCTGGGTTTATCATGTAATATTTCTCAGAACTCCCTGAGCATTGGTTGACCCAGAAGGCCAGTAGAACGAAGTATAATGTCCTTGGAGGTAGTTAAGTTACTTTTATGTAGCTGTGACCAAAACACCCATGAGAACAACTCACCAGAGGAGAAGTAGGAGCTTTTTGGCTCATAGTTCACCGTCTTGTGTGCTTGGGCAGAATATCATAGTGGTAGGAGCATGTGGCAGAGGGCCCTCCTTGTCACAGGAAGGGGCTAGGGAGGAGCCCTAAGAATCTGCCACCATGACCTACTTCCTTTAGCTAGGGCTTATTTCCTAAAGTGTCTAGAACATCTCAAGATACCACCAGTTGCTAGGAGTCAAGCATCCATAAATGCTCTCCGGGGGCACATTTTGTATTCAAACCATAATGGGTTGAGACAGGGCATTTCCAGCAGCTGTTTGTCTGTTCTCTGTTCATCTGTTGGCTGTGTCCTCTCTGGTTAGCAGTTTCCTCACCAACCGTTCAACAGGCTGGAAGTGAGCGTCCTCCCAGGTCTCTTCTACTGTTTGTTTTTAGTGACACGCTCTGCTGAGGCTCGCCCAATGTGCTTATTTCCTCTTCAGCCAGTTTTGTTCCTACTCTGATGCCTCTGACTGGCACCGTTTGATTTCTACAGAAACACCACCCCATCTGATGAGGTGAAGTGCCCAGATCTCCATGAGAGTTAATTTGGTGCAAGCTTAGGTTAATGTGGCTACCTTCATGATGGCCATCAGAAGTCCCAGCAATTCTAGATTCTTCATGCCCGAGGATGCCCTGTTGGTGCGAGGGTTAATCACACCTGTCAGAACCCCATGGGGATGGCACTGTGTCTCAAGGTAGTGAGTTTCAAACATCTTGTGCTAGAAGGCAGAACGTTTCTTCCCTTTACTTCAGCTTTTATTGGGACTTTAAATGTAGCCAAGGCATTAACGAAAGAGGAAGGGGAGGAAACTTGGAAAGCCTTTTTACACTTTTTGTAAAAACGAAAAAAAAATCATTTCTTTTTTTCCTCTTTTTTAGTCATTACCCAAATCTCCTCCAAACACACAGACCCTACAGTATCCCTATTAAATTATATAGAGCGAGTCCAGCCCTTGACTGTCAGCGGGGCCCATCATTCCTAATTTATCGCCCCAGGAAACACAGTACAATTATGGTAATAAATAATAATAGGATTCAGTACATGACAACATGAATGATGGAGCCTCTCAGAATTCATTTACATTGCTTTGTGTTGCAATCATCGTGCCTCTAATGTAATGCCAAGCAAATGAGCCCCTTTGAATATTGTGCAATCTATCGCAAGTCAACTGGCACAAAACTCACTCAATAAATCATGTTCAAACACATGCCTGCAATGACAGGTAAATCAACAATGAAGTAATTGCATTTAATGTATTGAAATACTGGACAAAAAAAAAAGAAAGAAAAAAAAAACAGTGACCTCAAAGTGACTTTTTGTAAAAGGTATGATATAGTTGCACAGGGAGAGAGCTCCTTCCCGAGAGGCTTGCTTTGCTCAGATGCGCACTGCCACTGCTGAGGCTGTTGTCCCTGGGCAGGCCCTGATTTACTGCCTCCACTCGGTAGTGAACGCGGGAGCAGGCTGCCAGACACTTCAAGAAGGTGTTCACCGGATGAATGTGAGAGTCACAAGTCTCGGGGAGTGGAAATGAACCCCAAGCAGCACAACCCCTCCTCCACCTGGGCTGTCGCCCACTCAGAAAACCGTCTGAAGGGGCAGGGAGAGCACTGTGTCAGGAGCCTGAAGGGACGTGGCTCCGCCCCGCTGTGGGACTCACTAGATCGCTTTAAGCCAAGCTCTTCCGGCTCTCAGCCCTTTATGAAAAGAAGCATCTGGATGGTCATGTCTGAGATTCACTGCAATTCTAACATTCTTTGAAGCTCTGATTCCAATTAGAGGTCGGGGGAAGGGGGGGTGTCTTTGCTTTTAAGCAGAAAATAAGAATAATAAAAGCCCGGGCTCTTCTTGCCCCTGAGTGTGGAAGGCACTGGTTTGAATCACCATGCGTCTCTTCATCATTGTTTCTGTCGCCGAGGACCTGTGTGCTTCTAATTTCTGTGAAACTTGGGCCTGCCCCTTTCTGGGCAACCAGACAAGTCTGAAAATAGGTCCCCAGGGGCTCTGTGGATGGATAACAGACAACATGGAAATGACAACCTTCCCTACATTCCTCATCCTTTCCACCCCAGCTCCCCTCTTCCCAGGGACCATGTCAAAGAGAGAAGAAGCAGATACTCTACTAAGCCAAAGGCCACTTAAGAAACTTTTCTGCTCTTGTAGAAAACTCATTCTTGGCTGAGGGCTGCTCCAGATCAGCCCTCCCTGCAGAGTGTCTGTCCCTCCCCACTCCTGACCCCTCTCAGTGGTTCCAGCTGGTCTTATACCGTTGAGCTATGAAGGAGTGGGAGGAAGGAGGAAGTCACATCACACTTTGAGTAGGAAGACCTGGCGAAGTTCTAGCTCCGTGATTTACTTGAAAGGTGGCTTTGTAGACGTCCCCTTGCTTTGTCCACTGCCCCATCTGTAAAGCCACAGTGCTATTTGTGGTGGCTCCAGTCAGGTCTTTGTAGGGAGTGTGACAGATGGACAGATGTGAAATGGTCTTTATTGGTCATAAAACACAACACAAAACTAATTTTTTATGCTGCCTTTTTATGAAGGAAAGAAAAACATTCTGAGACAAGGGCTGCTGCACTCAGATAATGCTTCTTACCAGAAAATTACCTTGGTTATTTAACTGAATATTGTTCTTATCTGAAACTCCTATTGGGAGCTGAATAGAGGGGGAGCTATGGGGATCTGGTCCACATCATTCTTAACTTAGAAGCTCCTAGAGCAACAACAACCGGCATTTACTAAATGCATTGATAAAGGATGTCTTTTCTCTCCTTGAGTAAATTATAATGAAACACTTTAAGGAAGTTGCCATAAACATGTTTGACTTCACTCACCTCTCTCCAACACAGTTGCCTGCTTCATTCTCTTTCCTTCGCTGAAACGGCGTGTTTCCTTTGTCTATTTATGCGTCTTTACCAAAGGCCTCTACTGGAATGATAGCCATCGCAAGGACTTTAATTCCCACCCAGATACCATCCAAGATGAAACTGGGCCACAGCTTTCCCAGACAATAACAGTCTAGAAAAAGAACACTATCTCATTTCCAAGAAGGAAGGAGTCCAGGGAGCTGGACAAATTCACAAACATTCATGGAGGAGAAGGAAATAAGTCATGGCTGACAGACTTATCAAAGCCCTTGAGTAACTACTGATGGGTTTCTTAGTATCATGTATCTTAGACCACGTCACCCTCTTCTGTATATGGTTCCATCACAGAACCACAAAGGTTGGTTCAGAGACTGCCTGCTGCACTCTTTCACAGCCATATCCCTAGCTCTCACTTGGTTTGACTCGAAGGATGTCAATGCGCAGAACATAGGCCTGGTGAGCGGAGTTGGGATGGGGGCAAAACTGAAGGCCCCTGAGGTGGAAAGGAAGGGACCAGAATGGTTCTAATCCTAGAAAACTGTTACATGAAGAAGGGGACATTGGGAATTTGGGGGACCCGGCTTGCTTCTTTAACCGATCCTGAGGACCAAGGGAACTTTCTTCTGGGTGTTCAACACCGTGAAGGATCCAGTTTGGTCCTTCAGGAAAAACCAGCTTTTGACAGGAAAAAAAAAATCAGATACTCACTCCCAATTTCTGAGGTTCAAAGGTCCCTTCAGGAAAACTCCATCAGCAAGCTGAATTTAGGGCTCGGAGGGAGAGATCACCCTGTGGCCTAAGGCAACCTTCAACCAATGGGACAGTCTCCTAAGCCCGCTTCAACTGAACATATTGCAAATACATATTTATAGAAAGCAATGGATTTTACCCTATCGATAAAAGTGGCATGTAGATGCCCCCTCCCAGATCCCCACCACTCAAAACATTGCTTTGCCCTTATTTCGTCCTATATCTCTTAGCCCAACCCTCACCCACCACCATCTTCTCTTTCCTCTCAGGAACTCTGCAATAGCAAATAAACTCCTGCCTCTTGTCATTTTATTAGGCAGCTCCCAGGAGCCAAGAAGCTGCAGCCCTGGCTGTGAAGTGACTCTGGTGCAGGCAGCTTGATTAATGACTGAGGGTCAGCAGATGCCACCTCTCTTGCTGGATCCTCCAGCTCACGCAGAACCAGCTGGAGACGAAGGGAGGGGAGAGCACCAGCGCGAGCCCTGGATGAACGGAAGAACTAAGCGCAAAGTCATCTGGGTAATCCGAGAATTCTCTCCATGAGGGAAAGGGCTGAAAGGCCACCTCCCCTCCCCCACCGTTCTCTTTCTTTCTTTCTTTCTTTTTTTTTTTTTTTTTGGTTCTTTTTTTTCCGGAGCTGGGGACCGAACCCAGGGCCTTGTGCTTCCTAGGCAAGCGCTCTACCACTGAGCTAAATCCCCAACCCCCACCGTTCTCTTTCTAAAGCAGAAAGGCAAAGGGGATGCGGGAAGTTTTAGGTCAGAACCTTCCAGGCAAGGTTAGGATGACAAGAGGACAACTCTTTCTGAAAATGTCAGGAGCAATTATGAAGACTGGACAGAAGCCCCCCAAAGCCACTTACCATGGGTTCTGGGGAAGGAGCAGGTAGAATCCTTTGTCTCACAGAAGCTGATGCTTGGGCACGCGCCATAGGACGTTCGTTCATTTGAATGGGGATTTACCCCAGCCAGGGACATTCGGTTTCTTTGCTTGTTTTCTGCTGTAGTAATTAGCCTTTCATCCTTGTGACTGAAATACCCAACAGAAACAACCTAAAGGAAGCGGTAATTTATTTAGTCCACGGTTTCTACGGTGATTAATAATCATAGTCAACTTGAATGGATTTGGATGATCCATATGTATAAGAGGTATGGATGGATACCTTTGGGTATGCCCTTGGAGGAATTTCTAAAAAATATTTAATTCGTGGAGGGGGGACTCGTTTTAAATGAGGGGGCACCGTGTCATGGTCTGGAGTCCCCGGCTGGACACGAAGGGAGAGGAGAAGATGGCGGCTCAGCAGCAGGTTGCAGTGTGAGCGTCCCTCCCACCAACATGCTCACGCTCCATGCTGTGCCACTGTGACTGTGACGGGCTTCATCCTTCTAAGACTGTGAGTCAGAAATAAATTCTCCTCCCCCAAGCAGTTCCTACGAGGCATCTGGTCACAGAGATCAGAAAACTAACCGCTCTCACCTCAGAAGCCTCAGTCTACCAAGCAAGGACAACCTGGAGAAACAGCTCTTGTCATGGTGGCGGTGGCAGCGTACGCAGTCTATTCCTCACTTCTTGGTGTGCCTAACAGGAAGAGGCCAGAAATAAGATACCCCAACGGACCCAACCCCAGGGTCTAACTTCCTTTAGCGAGGTCCCACCTACTAGAGTTCCAGACCCTCTGCTAAAAGCACCGCCAGCTGGAGACCATGCATTCCTCTTCAGTGTCTGCAGGGATGGTTCCCAGGCAAATCAAACTATCTGTGAGCATGTCTCTCAACCCAGCCTAGTATCTTCTGCTGAAGGGGACTGAGATCATGTCCTCTCCTTGCCAGTTGCCTAGAGGACAACATCACATCAAGCACCCAGATCACAGATGATGATGTGGAGCAGGGAAGAAAGCTGTAATGTTGACTTCTTCATTCACAGTGTCTTTGTTTTCCTTATTTATGAAGTATGTGCACCCGGGGAACAGCCACTTTCCCAATTACACTTTGTTTATTTCATCTGAAACTATTAATTAGGACGGATTCTTATATTCCGTTGGGATACCGGGTCTGATTAGAATAACCTTTGAGAATCAAGTCTAAATCCAGAGCTCTTGACATCAACCCCCTGTGAGATCCTGCTCCTCACATTTCTTCCCGACACAGTCAGAACAATCCTGCTCCGAACTCGGAAACAGTCAAAGAGCCAGAGGGGCAATGGAACCACACAGGTCACTGAGTCCGTGCTGTCATTTAACATACGAGGCAGCTAAGATCCAGAGAGATGAACTGTTGACTTTAGGAGGTCCACATGGCCATCACAGAACTGCTGTTGAAGCCAGGGCTCATTCCTCTAGACTACTATTAATTCTGAAATAAAATATATTTTTCCTGGTACTTGAAAACTTCATAGGTATAGGTGACATTCCTCAGTTCCAGATATCCTAAAAGTATTATAAGTAAAGAAGAAAAAAAGAAACCAAATCGACTTGACTTATAACCCAAGCTTTCTCAAGTTCTCCAGTGGAAAGTCAACCTTCCTCTCCCCCTTTCTTTCTCCCAAACTTTTGCTTCCCTTTCCCCTCCCTTTTCCTCTCTTCACCTTTTCTCCCCCCCCCATGTTGCCTAAAATTATTTAAGGGCTGGAGAATAGGTGTTATTGCACAGAGCACATTTATTTTTTTGGGGGGAAATGATGGAAGAGATTGGCCAGGAATAGCAGGATGAACCCTGGACACAGGCAGAAAACAGCTCTCTCTGGTCAGATTCACTGTGCAAGCCTTGAGCAACTCATGTGACCTCCCTGGGTCAGTCAGCCGGGGAGGCTTGCCACACGGCTCAGCTATGATTAGAAACGGATGCTCTTGTGTCACAGCCTGAGGTGAGGAAAGGAAACCATGGGCCAGGGTCCTCCAGCCAGGGAAGGTCAAGGCTTCAGAGTCATCATTGCAAGGTAAAGGCATTCTTGTGTTGACTTAATAAGGAACTCTCATTTATTCAAATGAACTCCTCTTCCAAAACACTAAAGTCTTCCTGTAAGGAAGGAAACAGACCCTCTCACGAAGCCCTCATCCTCTCTTGTGCCCAGTGCTGAAATACCCCCCTCCCCCACTCCCTACCCCCGTGCCAAGCACACAGACGTTTCTCTTGGTTTTTATGGGACCCTTCAATAAGACCCTTCCTTTTCGGGGTTGGGGATTTAGCTCAGTGGTAGAATGCTTGCCTAGGAAGTGCAAGGCCCTGGGTTCGGTCCCCAGCTCCGAAAAAAAGACCCCCCCCAAAAAAAAGACCCTTCCTTTTCAAAGTGCATGCCTGAATTTTATGTTCAGTTTTAATAATTATCAGACCTCTGCCTCTTTTGCAGGAGTTATATCCTGGCTAAGCACCAGGAACCCTACCAGAAACAGCCTTTGCTTCTTATTTTTTGAGTGGTCTCCACACCCGGCATGATGGGAGCCCAGAAGTGTCAGGCCAGGAAGTAGAGCTCCTCTTGCCTGCTGACTGAGAGGCTTAGATGCTAGACAATGGGCATGCTTTTCAGTGTGCCATCTGCACAGGACTAGGCTCTACTGAGGAAGGGGCAAGAATATGGAGCTGTGGAAGGAGTGAAGCCATTTTGATGTGAAAGGAGAGGGGCCATGTTGATGGATGGAGAAAAGGCAAACGTCTATGAAGTCACATGATTTTTTTTAAATCCTCCAAGCAAAAGAAAACTAACAGTTACCCTATCTCCATATATACCAAAGGATTGTTTTTCTGAGACAGAGAGGAGGGAAGCTGGAAACATTTTTGCAGGCAAAAGGCTGTTTATTTCTGCCAAAGTGTAGACTTTTTCCCCTCCTGCCTCTGGCAACTGTATCAGAATCAAGACTCCAGCAAAGAAACCCATTTGCTTGTCACCACGCAAAACCTCTGTTCCAAAGAGGAAATGGCAGAATTTCACCCTTAACTGGATTTGTCAGCTGAGGGGAGAGGGGAGTGGAGAAAAGAGGCCAGGACGTCTTCAATGCAGTAACACTTGGTGACCTCATTGCCATGTGAAGGGAAGGTTGTTCCTTTAGAGAGGTCTTATGCCATCCTAAAACACAGAGAGGACTTGGGGTGGGGGGACCCCAAGTTCTCAGCCCCAGCCAAAAGAGAGATTCCACTCACATCACCACAGAGGGCCATGGGCATGTCTCCAAAGAGGCCAGAATACTGATCCTCCTCTTGCACTGGAGAAAGTCTGGTACCTGCTTCACACTGACTGGAGCAGTTGTTGATGTGAGAGCTTAGCATGGGCTACATGCAGTGTGCCAAGCCAAGGGTTCGCTTCTCACTCTTTATATCTCGCCAGTGACATTTCTTGCTACCATCTGCCTAGCCAACTGGATTTAGCCCCATTCGCAGAGACTGTTAGATGGTAGGAGGGAACCCCAAGATGTCCTTCTGCAACACCTAGTCCGCTCAGCTCAGAGGTTCACCATACTCTCCATGTGGGATGCTCTCCCACCTTCCAATGGTCTGCATTGCTTCCCTTCCCATTTGCAATCGGAGTCCAAGTACTGGTGATGCCCTGAGCATCCCCCTGTATCAAAAGCTGAGTTCCAAAGGCTGAGGTCAACATCCAGAAGACTCAGAACCGGAGGAAGTGAGTTGCTAGGATTCGGGAATGTTTATCATCCTCTCAGCCTTAATTAGGTGTAAGTAACCTCTTGTCAATGTTCTGCCACATGTGCTATTACTGTTGGGGCAATCTGACCTAGCCTGACAGCTTAAATCAGAACGGAGAGTCAACACGTCAGTGATGAGGCCAGACGGGATGGATGTACTAAGAGAAGTCTGGAAAATTCTGGACTTCATTACAGTGGCTCTGCTTCTCAAATGTTTCTGTCAAAAGAATTTCAGCCTCATTGGGGGATTACCCCAGCCCCAGGGCCTCCCACGGCCACCTGGACACAAGAGACTTTCTGCAAAGGGATTCTTTGAAGAGTGATTGAGGGAAGATGGGAGCAGGGAAACTGCTGATTTGGGTATAATTTCTACAAATGGATCTATTGAAATTTAAGAGGTGCAATAACGACATTTTGGACGAGTTAAAAAACTGCTTAAAAATTGGTTTGCAGCTGTTTCTTTTTTCAACTCGCCCTGGGCTATTTTCAAAATGAAAAGAATGAGATCAGGTCCTGATCAGGGAGGTAGAGTTGAAGGCAGTAATAAAAATGTAAAGCCCTGAAAGACTAAGGCGATAATCTTTGGAAGGTGTTAGAAGCACATTTGACTTAAGAAAGAAAGTTTCTCAAAGGTGAACAAAGCCATCTGGGCCACAGGAGAGAGCATTG